>NC_135337.1:20676331-20993601 GCF_023851605.1 Tamandua tetradactyla | reverse complement strand
AGGTGAAGGCACCTAGTTCTGTTGCTGTGGACATAAGCCAATGGTATGTGAACCTCATCTGTTGCTGATTACATCTGCAGTCACCTAGGAGGCGTGCCTGCTGCAATGAACGACATTTGATTTAATTAGCTGGAAGCATAAATGAGAGAGTGCAACATAGCACAGCCCAAACAGCTCAGCATACCTCATCTCAGCACTCGCAGCTCAGCCCAGGCCTTTGGAGATGCAGAAAGAAATCACCCTGGGGAAAGTTGTGGGAACCCAGAGGCCTGGAGAGAAGGCCCCAGAGATTACCCTGTGCCTTCCCACGTAAGAAAGAACCTCAGATGAAAGTTAGCTGCCTTTCCTCTGAAGAACTAATGAAATAAATCCCTTTTTTTTTAAACTTTTTTAAATTTTTTTTACATGGGCAGACACCAGGAATCGAACCTGGGTCCTCTGGCATGGCAGGCAAGCATTCTTGCCTGCTGAGCCACTGTGGCCCACCCTAAATCCCTTTTTATTAAAAGCCAATCAGTCTCTGGTGTGTTGCATTCTGGCAGCTAGAAAACTAGAACAAGGTAAAAGATAAAACTGAGGAGGCAAAGGATATCTGCCTCTGACTATTTGAAAGGCTATCATGTGAAAAATGTAGCAGAGGCAATCGGTGTGCTTCAGAAAGCAATGTTAAAGAAAAGCTGGTTTGGGACCATTTGAGAAATATATTTATATTCAACAGACAATTAAGAAAAATTGGGCTTCCTTAAGAAGAGGAATGTTCCCAGTTGTAGAAGTTTTCAAGCAAGATTCTAATATAAGTCTTTTGTTCTTACTACTGTTTTGTTTTGTAATGGTGGGATATTGCGCTTAGGTTTCTTTTAGTGTACCATTGAATAATCTACTTTTATAAAAACCATTTGTTACCATAGCCTCTATCCATATAGTGCTTATTCTTTCTGTTTTATAATTTTCATTTAATGAGAACTCTTAAGCCAGTCATAAAAAAGAACATCCCTATTAATCTATAAAAATTATGGTGAGATTAGTAAGAATCAGGTAACAAAATCAGTAAAAAATATCTTACTCTGCTTTACATTTACATCCCAATTTAATTTAAATGTCCTGAGCATCTACTCATAGGTGTGCAGGTTTATATGGACTGGAAGCTGTGGGAAGATGTACTCTTAGTCTATTTGTGATAGGCACATGTGTATATTCTCCTTAATGGACTGAAACCAGATGTTATGGAAAGCTGTTTTCCAGCCATGAACAGAGCAGTGAGACCTGGGACAATAAAAGACAAGATGAAAAACAAAATGTGGGTCTTTGGGACTTTCTTTTGTTTCTTAGTTTTATTCATTTTTCAAAGCTACATTAGAGCTGTATTATTCTCAGGATGCGTGGTATGTGGGTATGTCTTGTAGGACATTATGTTAAGGATCTGTACTCAGACCCTTTTCAAATCCCATTCCTCTTAAGCTTTGAGAAAATCTGGGCCTTGATGTTCATCTCTTTTGTGTGTGTGCACGGCAAGTCCCAGCTGAGTTGGAGGCAAGTGTAGATATGTTAGGTGGGTAGTTAGGTGACACACTTTCCTTGACATTCTCCAAACTCCATAACTACCCAGATATCTCTCCCTCTATCTCCCTCTAGCTCTATCTTATGTCTATCTCTATATCTATCTCCATCTCCAACTCCATATCCATATCCATATCCATATCTGTATCTATGTAACCTACATCTCCATATATCTAAATCTATTTACCTAGCTTCCTATCAACTGTGATATTTGGGGTTACAGCAGTGTTTCTGGAATATGTGTTGTAACTGCATATTTGTATGCTAGAGAACAACAGGCTATATTGAAGCTCAAAAGGTTTCCTCACTGATGAATGAATTGCTTCATTAAATTCTGTAGCACTATAGAGTCCAAGGAGCTATCCTGTGGGACCACCCTAACAAAAGAAAGAGCACTATTTCCTATTTCAATTCAGAGAATTTTGAGGGCAAAGGCACCAGTACATAGAGAACTGAGCCTTGAGGGTTTAGTAGGACTCTGCCTCAGAGCAGAGAAATCATCAGCTACAGCAGTGGCACAGTTGTTGGTAAAATGATAGTGACATTATGGCAGTGAGAGTGAAAAGCAGTAGAGTGGTGCTATAAATGATGGCCCGTGGTGCATCTCAGCAGGGAAAGATGGGGAAGTTGGTGTTAAAGATGAAACTGCTGAATGTGAGAATCACTGGGGTATGCTGGAAATATTCCAATAGGGGAGAATTTTAAAGGTGAAGAGGAATCATAGTTATATTGTTTGGGGGTATCAAGCTCATTAATGTGAACTCATTTGTGCCTACTAATGAGGTTGCTGAAGCCAGCATAATTTTTTGGCTATCTCTGTTATCCCACTTACTGATGCTTGTGGTGGCTTGAAACTGTTATGTACCCCAGAAAAGGCCATGATCCATTCCTGTGGGTGTAGACACATTGTGGGTGGGACCTTGTGGTTAGGTTATTTCAGTTAAAATGTGACTCACCCCATCAAGGTGGACGTAAATCCTTTCCTGGAGTCCTTTATTTGAGGATAAAAGGCAGAAAAAGCTGAGATAGCTTAGAGAGAAAAATCCCAGGAGATGCTAAGAGAGGACCCACAGAAGCTCAGAGGGGGTAGTCACTGGAACCAGAAGCTGGAAACAATGAGACATATAGCAAAGGTCCAGAAAGAGCCAGCCATGTGCCTTGGTATCTGACACAGGAAATCTTGATTCCACTAACTTGTCGTCAGAGAAGGTATAGCCCTATGGATGCTTTATTTAGGACATTTTCATGGCCTTAGAATTGTACCTTTTAGGTTAATAAATCCCTATTGTAAATGACAATCCATTTTTGGTATATTGCATTGCAGTAGCTTTAGCAAATTCTAGCAATGCTATTACTTAATGATGATGAAATAAAAGGAATGAAAACTCCAAAAACAGTTAAAAACTAGTATCCCAGGGCATTTTAAAAGCTTTCAGAAGGTATATCATGTTTCAGACACTTTAATCCACTAAGTAGTAAAAACATACCTAAGTTAAAATATAAGTAACATCTGCTAAAAATAAAGCCCACCTCAGTTCAGTCCAAGTGGGGCATGGATATTAGCTCTTCCACAGAGCAGCTGAGTGATATTTCTAGCTGTTCAGAGTTCTCAAAGAACTCCAACACATGCTCCTTTACCTTTAAAAAATAAAACAATACAACTAATGCATGCAAAGTACCTTATAATTTGCGAACCACATTATATACATTATCTTTTTTATTGTTTAAAGCATTTTATTACTTAAAACAGTCCTTTTAAGAAAATATTTTTATCCCCATTTTGCAGATGAAGAAATCAAGGTTCAAAGAGATTAAATCACAACCTATATGACAGAGCTTTTGAACTAAACAAACTTTGCATTCCAATTACAAAAGTAACCAAGTCCAGAGAATTTCTAAATAATTTTACAGTCATGAAAATATTTGGGATTCTGATCAAAGAGGTAAATATTTTCCCTAGAAAACTATACTGACATGCATACATATAAAATAGGAATATTCTCTCAAAAACACTTATGAAATATATTCAGGGATATCCTATATGTCTAAAGACCCCAGTATAAGAAACTCTGCCTGAGGGTTAGTGACATAATGAGATGCTATAGCAAGTAGGTTTAATATATGGAGAGTTTATATAAAACAACAGTGATAACAATATACAAAAACAAACCAAAACAAAAATAAATGAAACATCTGAACCTCTCCCCACATACACATCACTGAAACTCAAAGACATTTAACTTTGTCAAATGCAGCCTCATCTTTAGCTCCATGGGTAATATTGCTACATGTTTCCTCCTAACAAAATACATATATCCACATTGGGAGAAAGGGGCTGTTCTAGTCTGTATTCTTCCAGAATGCAATATACCAGAAACAGAGCAGCTTTTAAAAGGGGGAATTTTTAAGTTGCTAGTTTACAGTTCCAATGCCATGGAAATGTCCAAATTAAAGCAAGTCTATGAAAATGTCCAAATTAAGCCACCAACAAGAGGTTACCTTCACTCAAGAAAGGCTGATGAAGTTCAGGGTTTCCCTCTCAATTTGAAAAGCACATGGTGACATCTGCTAGCTTTCTCTTGAGGCTTCTTATTTAATGAAGCTCCCCCAGGGGCATTTTCCTTCTTCATATCCAAAGGTCTCCAGCTGTGTGGGCTCTCAAGGTTTTTGTGGCTCTGAGCTCTCTTTCTGAAATGTTTCCTCTTTTAAAGGTTTCCAGTAAACTAATCAAGACCTACCTGGAATGGGTGGAGTCACATCTCCCTCTAATCAAAGGTTAATACCCACAATTGGGCGAGTCACATCTCCATAGATATAACATAATCAGGTTTCCAACCTGCAGGGCCTAATAGGGATTAAAAGAAACGGCTGCCTCCACAAGATGTATCAAGATAAAAACATGGTTTTTCTAGGGTACATAATCCTTTCAAACCAGCGCAGGGATTTTCTATACAATTCTTTAACTCCATTCTTATGTATCTCGATAAAACTACCCCAACTTTCTCTGTTCTTTCTGTATTAGTGATCAACATGAACTCTACATGGTATAGTCCTTTTTGGTTTCATTATTTTATGGACCATCACGATTTTCACAATTAATATTAGGCAGTTGCTTGTCATAATTGGTCATCATAGGTGAATTGTTCTTTGATGCATGTGGTATAATATGAAGACGCTTAAATTATTTTACTCCTGCAGACAATGAATAAATTACTGAAGAGTGGTTTTTGAATTATAGCACTGCATTAGGAGAAGATACACTTCTATTCATTCTTCATTCTTATGAAAACTGAGAAAAAATATTCACGAAAGACCTTAAGTCTTTTTGCAATTAGACCATAATTTCTTCTTTGGTTAATATCAGTGGCTGCTATAAGCAACTATTTACAACTCTGACTCTTATTTAGAACCTTTGGGTGAAATGATCAATGGGTGTCTGAGCTCAGGCACATACTGGACCTGGCAAACCCTTTAGTTTTCTAGCGTCATGACCCCTAACACGACACTGGGGTATCACGATGGTCTTTTTGATGTGTTAACTTGGCTTGTCTATAGTCCCCAGTTATTCAATCAAACACTAATCTAGGTGTTGCTGTGAAAGATGTTTGCCTGTGATTAAGTTTTATATTCTGTTGATTTTAAGTAAGTGGGATTATTCTAGATAATCTGGGTGCACATGATTCAATCATTTGAAAGTACACTTAAAAGTACAGCTAATGATTCCCTGAGAAAATTCTGACTGTAGGCAGCAGCTTTAGCCCATTCCTCAAGTTGAAAATTACCCTTTCTGAGAGCCTGTCCTATGGATTTTAGACTTTCCTAGCCAGTCCCCACAAACAAGCCAATTCCCTCGTAATAATTTTCTTGATATATATCCTGCTGGTTCTGCTTCTGTGTTTGAACACGGACTAATACAACCATGAATGTAAATATCAGTTGAGGCAAAGCAACAACTAAAAGTACCTCCTTGTTTCTTGGGGAAAATACAAGTTCAACAAAAGGAGTAACCCCAAATTAGAGAGGAAAGTGATAACCCCCTTGAAGCTTTTAAAACAATGAACTGGTCCTAAACAGAAAGTCTGTATTCTAGATATATTCTTATCTATTATCCTTACTTAATTTTCTAACCTTTTATTTATTGGACTTAGCGGAATATTTTCTTAAATAAAAAATAGGACTATGCATGTACACATATATATTGATATATCCGCACTTATACCTATATTTATATGTTTTATCTCTCAATATGTATTTGCATAGGGATATCCAGAGAAGAATCACTGATAATATATATAGTCACATTTAAGAACATCTTATATGATTAAATTTATAAAATTTCAAAAATAAAATCCATTTTCCTATTACTAACTAAAGTTTCTGATTGTTATAAAACGTTTGCTTCTTGCAGCACTGCCTATTAATTTATGGTAAAATAACTTCAACATGTTATTTCATTGAAAGTTATGTTCCTACTGCTTTTGTTAACAAAGGAATGGCTAGTCTATTGTTATGTCAATACTTTAAAATAATATATGACTACTTCTATTTTATATTTCATTATTTCCCAGGAATTACATTTAATTGTTACCAATACCCAGAAAACAGACCTTGAGAATTAAACTTTAAGACAAATTTACCATGGATTAGAACATAGGTACAAAATTTCACACACAAAGACTCTTAATCTAGTAAGAACTTCCTATAACCTTATTATATTAAAGAATGTGAGAATTGAAAGGAAGGAGTGCTGTTGATTGAGCAGTAGGGATAAAGGAAAGACTAGGGGACATGCTTTTATAGTGCCTACTCAAGCACTGTCCAAAGAGAAAGAGCCTAACCCGGGTGAGAAAACTATTCCTCATCCAGAGATGGATGAATCTAACTCCCTTTAATTTGATATCATGTTTCCATTTGCCTGTTTTCCTCCATTTCCCATCCTGAGATAATCATTAACAGTACCTGAGACATATGCTGTTGGGGATCATTTATTCAAATAGATGATATATGATAGTTGATGTTTCCTATGTTCCAGTCACTATGCAAAGCATTTTACATGTATTATATGATTCAAAGATCACTGCACCATGAGATATATATGATTTTCTTCATTTTACAAATAAAAACAAAAGGGACTCAGGAAAGTAATGTAAATTGCCTAAGACCACACAGCTGATACATTATCTGGGATTTGAAATTTTGTGAGCGCCCAAAGTGAAGAACAGGTAAATCAGGAGAAGCTTGATAGTGTCCCTGAGAAGAACAGAACCAACTGAGAAGCCAAGAGGACTAGAGTTTTCAGGGAAAAATATCAGAGAGAAAAGAGCCATAAAGAAAATGAAATCTGGAGATTTTCAAAGAGTATTCCTTAAGTATTTAGCCAATATTGATCATCATATGCATGTGAGGAAACTAAAAGAGGTCAGAGAAGTTGCTCAGCATCATTAGTCACTGGGAAATGCAAATTACAACAACAGTAGGATGCCACTACACATCTAGTAGGATGACTACAATTATAAAGAGATCATACCTAGTGTCGGCAAGGATGTAGAGGAACTGCAATCTCATAAAGTGCTGGTGGAAATGAAAAGTGGCACAAACACTTTTGAATATAGTGTGACACTTTCTTAAAAAGATAAACATACACTATAACATGTCATCTAGTCATTTGATTTCTAGTATTTACCCAAGAAGAAAGAAAACAAAGAATTCTGCACAAATGTTCATAGCACCTTTGTTTGTAATAGCCAATAATTGGAAACAACCAAAATGTCCAACAATGGTTCAATGGAAAAGCAAATTGTGGTGCATGCAAAGAAGGTATGAGCTATTGATATGCACAACAGTATGAATAAATCTCAATGCTGAATGAAAGAAACCATAAAAAGGAGCTTGTACACTATGCTCCCATTCTTTAAAACAAACTATAGTTACAGGAAACAGATCAGTGGTTGATTAGGGTAGGAGGCCAAGGAGGGATGTATGGGAAGGAGGGGTTGCTAAGGGACTCAAGGAAATTTGGGGAGGTAATGGATATGTCCTTTATCTTGAGTGTAGTGATGATTTCACAGGTGAACATATTTGTCAAAAGTTATACAACTTAGAAAACTGTGCCCTTTAAAATGTGAAGGTTATTACATATCAATTATGTCCCAATAAAGTTGTTTATGAAAATAAAAGCGATTAAAAACAACAACAAGCAATCTGGAGAGATTAGACAAGAAAAATACATAGCAATTCTGAAATAAAATTGCTTCTACAAGTAAAGATAAAATACGGTATAGAATTAAGTTCTGATATGAGTGGCTCTTAGGGATTTCTAGTAATTAATCAGAGATGGTGTGGCATAGTGTTAAAAAGCTGGTGTTCAATTCCAGGCTTAGTAAGAATGTGTTAGTTAGAATGTATTCTTGGGTGAGCTATTTAACCTCTCTGTGCCTCCTTTTGTAGCAAAAGAAAAACAGTTGGGGTTGTTTGGAGGATTAAATAAATTGCTGCGTGTAGCTCATTTAGAAGTGTCTGGTATACAGTAAAGTACTCAACCAATGTTATCAGTTAGGGTTATCAAATGGAAAGTACAAGCAGTGTGTTTTGGAAATCTTGGATACATTGGATTTATCACAGTAGGTCTGAAAATTAATAAATGCAAACTAAAAGTAGAGCAGAATTATTAAAAATTATGAAATATACAAACCCTTTTAACATTGAAACAGAGTTCTCCTACCTGAAAAAAATCATAGTCACCAGTAAAACCAAGAATAAGAATTTGTGATTAACTTATCCTGGATTTCCACGCTAGTTTTGCATTTCATTGACTGAGCCTGATAATAAATGATATGAATTCCTTCAGCCTTGCTTTCCTTACCCATCGAACGATGTTATGCAAATTAATGGAGATAATGTATGTGAAGATTTTTATAAAGTGAGTTTCCTTCCCACACTTCATTCCTTTCTCCCTAAATTAATTATCAGAGAAGACCGGAAGGAATAGGTCAGATTTTCTTTTGAGTGAAGACTTGCATGAGACTTTATTTAAACTTATGATTTGACTCATATTTAAGTAGGTTTTTTTGCCAATGATTTCTTCATTTGCCACTAGATGAATTTTATTTGCGTTTTCAAATTATTCATGAGTTCTATTAACTTTCAATATAACATTTCACTTTATGAATTTTTAATTATTTTTCTAAATAAATTCCATTGAAATGCATTTGCATGTACACACTTGTATCCTCTGCTGCTTCAAGTAGAGTACTGAAGAACTTAACACCAAAGCACTTTTTTTATCACTTTTGCATAAATACTGATATTATAATTTGCTTATGAATCAATTTTAAACTGGAAAAAATGTCAGTAGCAACCACCACAGTCATCCATTTTAAAAGATCAAATGAGACAACTGTAACCAAGAAATCAGGTTTGAAGGGATGATTTTGATTACTGAATCATTATATGGATAATCCTTTTTGTTTTTTTTGGTATTTTGGAATAGACAAAGGAAAATTCCTAAAATCTCTAAATTGGTTTCCAGCTGCCTTGATCTCTGATAATGGTGGTATAGCCTTTATCTTGTGGCCCTGTGATTGTAAAAACCCTGTGACTAACTTTCATCTGTACCTAGTTATCCAGTTTTTCAATTTAAGAGTCTTGTAATCACTAAAGATATCTCCTAATGTTTTTTAATGAAAGATCTTAGTTCCGTCATGAACGACCCACCCAAAGTCCAAAATTATCTTGATGACCAAGACTAGATCTAACCAAAGTGGGCCCCCCTTCATGCGCAGTAGCTTAGACTTTAATCTATAAATCATCCTTACCTCATTCCATCATTTTCTTTTATACATTCTGTGACTAAGCATATAATCAACCTGCACATGCTCAATAATCAGACCACCCCTAATTACATCATCCGGGGCCACTGTGCTCATTATCCTAAACCCTGCCTATTCTTTTCTCTAATAAAAATATCTGAATTGCTGCAGTTTGAGGAGACAGATTTTGGGCCACTATGCATCCACTCTCCTACTATGAGCCTAATAATAAACTCTTTCTCTCTTTGAAACCCTGGAGTCTCAAAAATTGGTTACTGAGCATGTCTAGCAAAAGAATCCATGGCCTTTGCCTGGTAACAGCAACTAGTGAATAAATTTTGGTTTATTAATTTTTAATAGTCCATCCAATGGAATACGTATGAAAACCTGTAGTTTAAAACTACATTAAACAAAATATTAGTTTAAATGAAAAACAGTGGTCTTCTTGTAACCGTTAAGTTAGGACTTAAGAAGTGATTGTGATTATTATTAGACTAGCCAGAAAGAAATAACTGAAATTGCTGAGCTGTGATCCAGCTGCCTTGAGCTTTGATAATGATTGTATAACTATGTAGTCTTTTTCTTCTGATTGCAAAAACCTTGTGACTGACCTCACTTATACCCCCTTATCCTGTTTTTCAACTTTGAAGTCTTATGACCAATAAAGACATCCCCTAATGTTTATTAATGAAAGGCCTTAAGTCAGCTTAGAACTAACCCACCCCAATTCCAAAACTATCTTGCTAGATAGCTGGATCTGAACAAAATTAGTCTACCTGACATGCACAGTAGCTTAAACTTTACTATAAAACCATGGGAGTCACTGCAGTTTGGGGAGACAGTTTTTAGGCCAATAGGCCATCTGAGTTTTTGCTTTGCACCTGGCAATAAACTCTTCCTTTCTTTGAAACCCCAGTCATTTGAGCACATTGAGCAGAGAAACCTCTGCTTTTGAGCAATCTCATCTTCCTTATCTCAGTATTCCAGGTCTATACAGCTTAGCCCTTCTAATGAACTATGTATACAGTTTAGCCCTTATAATGAACTAGTGACTGACTTAATTTCTCATTCATGATTAGTTTGAATTAACCATCAGAATGATCAGGGATTTCGTACAGTAAAAGGAAATTATCTTCAATCCCTAAGTGCCTCTGAATTCTGAAGAAGCTTTGTTCTTTTTTTTTTTCCCCTCAACACTTAGTCACTCTTGGCAGCCATTTATCTCAAATGAGCCAAAAGAAGGAAAGGTCAGCCAGGCTCAAGACTTCACAGGTGCCATTTCTTTAGCAAACATGCTCTCCTCTTGATACATTTTGAAATATTCTGCATTTATAAAGGAACCATTCAGATTTGTAAATTACAAGATCTTCCCATCTTTAAAATATGGATGTGTTTTAAATATGAGTCATCAAAGCCATTCAAACTCAACTTTCTTAGTCACAAATAGTAAAAGGATTGTCTTTACAGAAAGAGATGACTACATTTTGTGGGACAATAATATTCCATATTTCTATCCTTATAGAGAAGGCAGATGGTAAATTCAGACACTGTTTCAGACAATTGTTCCTTTTAAATAAAACTAAAATATGTGCATATTTAAAGTTCTTCAAATGACCTGAAAAGATTTTGAATACACAGTATTTAGCTAGTCAATAGATCTCTTTTCTTAAAAAAAATTAGTTTTCTCCTGGTGCTTTTGATTAGCAGGCATTGTCTAAATAGGCTTTACAATTTACCACTATAATACCTAGGAAAAACCTACCCTGTTTACAGGAACCCCTCAAAAATAACTGCCTCTCTGAAGAAGGCAGGTGGAGGAGATTTTTTTCCTCCCATTTTTCCTTGACTGACTAGTTTACATATTGGTTTGCCTACTAATTGATAGGATGCTTTATTTACTTCATATTCCTTGTTTTAGTTACCTAAGACAAGATAGTTCAATATTAAAGCTAAGTAATTTACTTTGAAGTAACATGTACATTTTTATAAGCAGATGTCACATATAAAAATCGTTATATTCAGTGTCACTGCACTGGTCTGAAATAGTTATGCACCCCAGGAAAGCCATGTTCATTTAATCCAGTCTTGTAGGTGCAGTCATATTATGGGTGAGACCTTTTGATCAGGTTATTTCCACGGGAATGTGACCCACCCAATCCAAGGTGGGTCTTAATCTTTTCCTTAAGCCCTTTATGAGAGAGAGCCAAGAGAAGCTAAGACAATAAAAATAAAATGCCCCAGAAGAAGCCAGAAGGACCCACAGGAACTGAGAAAGCCATTTTGAAACCAACCCAGGAAAGAAGGGCAAGCAGACATTATCATGTGCTTTCCCATGTGACAGAGGACCCCTGGATGCCAGCTGCCTTTCCTCTGAGAAGGTATCCTCCTGCTGGTGCATTAATTTGGACATAGTCACAACCTTAAATTTGTAATTTTTAACTTAATAAAATTCCTTTGTAAATGTCAACCCATTTCTCCTATACTGCATTCTGGTAGTTTTACAAAACTGAAACAATTACTCAAACAGTCACTGAGCATTCCTGCAGAAGGAAATAAGAAGGAAATTAAGGCATCACAGGGGACAGTCTTCTTTTATAATTTCTGTTATGTTCTAGAGTTACACTGTTCAATACTATAAACACTAACTAAGCAAGGCTACTGAGCACCTGAAATGAATCTAACCTAAATTTAGATGTCATTTAAGGATAAAATGAACACCAGATTTCAAAGACTTAGTATGGAAAAAGGAATATAAACTTTCTCAATAACTCCTTTGAAATGATAACACTTTGGACATATTGGGTTAAATAAAATATATTAATAAAATGAATTTTTCCTATTTCTTTTAATTTTTTAATGTGATTACTTAAAATCTTTAAATTACATATGTGGCACATTGTATTTCTATTGGACAGTACTGCTCTAGAGCAAGGGTTGGCAGACTAGGGCTTGGGTGTTCAAATCTTGTGCACTGTCTGTATTCGTAAATAAAGTTTTCTTGGAATACAGTCATGGTCACTTGCTTACATATTGTCCATGCTTGTTTTCTGGGTACAATGACAAGTTTGAGTAGTTACACAGAGACCATATGTCCTGAAAAACCTAAAATTGTTATTATTTGACACTTTCCAGAAAAAGTTTACAGGCTGCTCCTCTAAATATTCATACTTTTAATCATCTCTCTGTAGCTCATTGTCTATCTGTTCTGCCTTTCAGGCTACTGAATTAGCTGAACATCTTTGTAATCTCTAGTCTAAATTCCAGAGGAAACCAGACAAATTCATTTATGCAATTATCATTGATCTTATTTGGTGAAAACAATTTTGTCCATGCCATTTCATCCAATAGATAATGTACCCAATTTAGTCCAATAAATGACTAACTATGTGCAAAAAAAGAATGAGCCAAATATGTTCACCCTTCATAGTCTTCTTCAAAAAAGCAGAACAGAATGAGGGGCTCAGCAGGCACTGTTACCCACGCGTCCAACACATTTAGCTCCATGTTAGTTCCTGGATAAAAAAGATACGTAAGAGAGTGACAAATATAGATGCATATAATTGGAAACAGCTAATTCAGATTCTAGGTTCTGAGGAGAGTCTGTAAGAAAGACTTTAAGGGAAGAGGAAGGTTTGGTTGTGCAGAAGAAAGGAGGGGAAATTGTTTTAAGCTGTCTGACTTTTTCCTACTTTGATCTTTATGAATTGCAATGTTAGTCTTTATTTTAAAATTGGATTCATTCTTAGGACACACTTGAATATAAGATTTAAATACATGTTTAACATATATTTAAAATGACCTTTGAATTTTAAAATTCTAACACTACAATAATGACATTTCTTTATAATTAAGAATTGATTGGCTTACCTGCCAATTTGAATAGCCTTGCAGCAAAAAATAGCAAATAGCTTCTCCACTTTTTGTTATAGAGTTAAATTAATCAACTTGTCACCTTTCATTATAAGGAGGTTTCTTTGAAAATTAGAATGTGTATTTCTTCTACATGTTATTTTTTTTTAGAAAGGACACAGGATGCACAAGTAAATTGAGTCTCACAAACATATGATTATTGTGAAATCAAAGTAAATTCCACTCAACTTCTGGAGACACGCCACACTGCTTCTTGTTTGTGAGCAACACGTGCACTAAAATGTTTTAATCTGAGGCTAAAATATCACTTTATAATTTTATATCTTTCTTAAGATGAATTATTGCCTTCATGTCATTAATGACTTCTGTCTAAAAGACAGTAACTCTACTTAAAACATTAAAACTAGATGTATCACTTAACATGAAGATAAATTAAATGAAAAGGTAAATATCAGAGTTTCTCTATTTTTTTTATTCTACCCTAAAGGAGGATGAGTGGATTTGTTCAAATTCAGAACATTTTATTGGCTACTAAGCTAATGATTGAGATTTTCAGATAATTTCAACCAACTATGACTATTTTCAAGGTTGTCTCTTATGGGAGTCTCCTTCCTGTCCTGTCTGCTTTGGTCAAAATAACCCTGTCTCCCGGGGATGTGTAACCTTTTTGCATACCAAACTCAGTTTGATTTCTGGGGAAAGGAAGGTAAGAAAGGCTGAGCTGATCATACAGCCTACCTCCCTATGAAGCTAGTTCAGTGGACCAAATACTGTAAAGTAATTCTCCATGTGGTCCATTTTGGCAAGCCAAAATCACACATCAAAATTTGTGGCCCCAATCTAAGCTTATAAAGATAAAAATGTTAAACATTTTGCTGCTGTGGTACCTATGTCTCCATCAAGAACCTCAGGGACAGAAGTAGTGTTTAGATCATGACAGGACTCAAGCATTCCTGGGCTTGCTGAGTATAATCATGTAGCCACCTCAGCTGTTATGGAATTGGAAACTAGAGATTAACCCAGTTTATAGGAAATAATCTCTTCCATCCAAAAAATATCATCACCACCCTGTACTATTTTTTGTTCAATGTATGAAGTTATGTCACTTATTCTTGTATAAGTAAGGTTCCAAAGACTTAACATCTATTTTCGATTTAACCTGCTTATGTTGCTTTATGGAAACACTTTTTACCAAACTGGGATGACCATATTTAATAAGCTATTTTCAGTACTATTTGTGTTTACTACTCTTACCCATTCTCTCCTTCTTACAATTTTCTTCACTCTTGGTTTTTAAGACCATTTCATTTCTGACTTTTTTCCTAGCTCTCTGATCATTAGTGATGAGTTCTTTTCTCTGTGGTCTTCTCCTTACCTATTAATGTTCCTTATTTTTTATTTTTAACTATATTAAACATTTCATTTTTAACTATATTATATGTATATTTCAATTTCAACTATATATAACATATATTACATATTCCTTCACTCTTAATTATAGTTTCAGAATAATCTTCCTTGCCTAATGATTTCAACTACTTTTGGGATTTAATGTCTCCCAAAACATCTTCAGGCTTGACCACTTTGTAATCTTTCATCTGACTGCTTCTTGGACATACCTCAGATTCCTCAAGCACTACAGGTACCAAATGAACTTTCATGATTTCCAATTATCACCACAACCTAAGCCTGTTCTTATTCTTGAATTCTTCATATCTATCCAAAGAATCACCATCTACCATCGATCTAAACACCATAGTAATCTTCTTTAGCGATGATGACTTTGTGAGAAATAAGTATTTCAATAAAGCAGCAAAAGCATTTAAAATAGACAATAGACTTCCTTATATGTCACCAAATTGTATCAGTTTTACTTCATGTTTTTTTTTTCTCTTATATCTGCCATCTCTCAATTTAATACTGTCACAGTTTTAGGAAATACTTTTTCATTATTTTCTTAGAATTTTGTTACCTTCTCAGTTACCAGCATTTTCCCATTCCAGTCTACACTCCACAGCTCTTCACTACCATGGCAATCTTATTAAGCAAGCAAACAAATGAAAAACTGCTTAAAAACTTTTTAGCTTTTTGATTGCAAGATGAAATAAAAACTCTCTAATATGCCGTATAAAGCCCTTCACAATCCTGTCCTAACCAATCAAGAAAGTCCAATCTCATCCCTGCTCACTCACTTCAATCCACAGAACCATTCTTCTTTGGTTGAAACCAACACACTTTTCACTGGTCCCACAAATATCAGTTATTTTAAAGCTACATGCCTTTCTCAATGCTTTTCTCTTGCTAATAATCCCCTACTCCCACCTTCTCTTCTTAGAAGACACATTTATTTATCTTCCAATATTTTATCATTCATTTTTTTCTTTGACATCTCTGCCAGAAATGCACACTGTTTAGGCTAATGAGTGCATTCAATATTAAATATAAAAATTAACTTTGGAAATTTTGAAAGTCTCTAGGTAGTGACTTATTTATTCTACCTGTAGAAACTAATGTCAATGGGAAGCACTGATATTTTGAATGATCTTCAGCAGTTCAAATTTCTGTTCTGTTCATTTGGTCATTGCTAAAAAACAAAAAAATAAGCATGATTTCTCTAATTGGACAATGTCTCCAAAACACAGTCCATCTATTCCATAGGAAGTGGAAAGAGATGGGAAGGCAATTTTTGCATCTTTTTTTTTCTTTGAGTTTTTCATTTCTTTGTCCATACATAATACTACCATGCTGTATTGCTGCTGCTGATTTGCATCTGTCTTCCCCATTGAATGGTGAGCACCACCAAGACAGGGATTATCAGTTCTGGGACCTCTGACTAACGAAGATAAATGTGACTCTGGTCCAAATTGCAGGTAAGAGAACTTGACAAAGTGAATCTCAATCTGAGGAAGTATCAGTCTTTTCCAAGTAAACTTCCAACCAAACCTCTCCTGCCATGATGCATATGTGCACCCTTTTCTAAACAAGAGTCCACTCCACTATTGATTTTCAGTGTTAATTGATAGGTTAAAGGAAGTCAAATTCACAACTATCCTTCTAAAATCTAGAAGGAAGGGATGATCATGAAGATACACTTTTGGAAGCCAGTCTAATCTGAGCTAGTCATAATGGGTGTGGATTGGGAATGGTGTAACATCTTGTTCTATTCTTTGATTTTTCTTATAATCAACAAAAGCCTTAGAAGCTTATTCATATTTTATTTATCTTTTAATTCTTGCCTTTAGCTTACCTTCCTTAAGTCCACTTTAATCAGGAGCAACTTTTTCTTTTTTTATTAATTTTTTTTTATTGTTGAATCTTCACACACATATAGCCCATATGTGGTATACTATGCATGGCTCACAATATCATCAAACAGTTGTGTGTTCATCACCATGATAATTCTTAGAACATTTGCATCATTCCAGAAAAAGAAATAAAAAGAAAAAAAAATATTTCGTATCCCATATCCCTTACCCCTCCCTCTCATTGATCACTAGTATTTCAAACTGCACATTTCCCCCCTTATCCCTCCTATTATTTATTTATTTTATCCATACTTTTTACACATCTGCCCACACCCTAGAAAAAGGAGCATCAGACACAAAGCTTTCACAAGCACACATTTACATTGTGAAAGTTATATCATTATACAATAATCTTCAAGAATCAAGACTACTAGAATACAGCTAAACATTTTCAAGTACTTTCCTCTAGCCACTCCAGTGCACCATAAACTAAAAGCTAATATCTATATAATGCATAAGAATAACCATCAGGATAACCTTTCAACTTTGTTTGAAATCTCTCAGCCAGTGAAACTTCATTTTGTCTTATTTCTCTCTTCTCCCTTTTGATCAAGAAGTCTTTTTCAATCTCATGATGCCAGGTTCTGGCTCATCCCAGGAATTCTGTCCCATGTTGCCAGGAAGATTTACACCCCTGGGAGTCATGTTATACATAGTGGGGAGGGCAGTGAAGTGACTTGCTGAGTTGGCTTAGAGAGAGAGGCCACCTCTGAACAACAGAAGAGGTACTCTGGGTGACTCTTAGGCATAATTATAAATAGGCTTAGCTTCTCTTTTTCAGGAATAAGTTTCATAGGGGCAAACCTCAAAATCGAGGGCCCCCAAGGGGACTTTGCAAATATTTATTTATTCACTGCCCAAATTACTCTGGGATATATCAGGGCATCACACTAACCTGGACAAATCAACAAGATCTCATGCCCTATTCAAGATTCCATGTACTTATGGTGTTCATCCAAACTGATCATACAAGTTAAATTAGATAATGTGCTACCTAAAATATAAACTAAACATCTCTCTTTTTCTCATGCAGAAGTTGAAGTTTTAAAATATGGACAGCATCATCCTTTACCCTGTATTCTGAGCTATCCTACTCCTATTCAGATCAGCTTCATTAATAGCTTTAGTCAAAGTCTGGTTCCATTTTCAATTTTTCAAACAGTTCCTTTATAGCATACTGTTGACTTTCATAGCTTTAGAGCTCTAACTCTGAGTCTCAGTTAGGCAAATACCTGAAGTTTCTGGGAACAACAGTTATAAACAAACAGCTCAGTATCTTGCAATTTAGAATTAACAGTTACGACTCCTGAATATATGTGACTGCTATAAGAACTTACAGTCTAGGACCGTTTACAATAAGCCCCAACCTGATAACCTGTGCTCTTGACTTCAGTTCACCGAGTTTTTATTTTATAGTTAATCCATATGAGTGAGGCATGACAATATTTGTCTTTTTGTTTCTGACGTTTCATTCAACACACTGTCCTTAAGTTTCATTCACCTAGTTGCATGTTCACAACTTCATTCCTTCTTGTGGCCACTCAAGAAGTCCATTGTACACCACAGTTCCCCTTTCCATTCCTTAGTCTTTGTACCCTTAAGCCACCTCTACCCATTGTGAATTGAAGAACATTTAGTACCAGAGAGACCATAAAAATTTGCTGAAAGAATAAAAAGGACTGATAGATAACCCTTTAATTATGAAATAATTCTACTGCTATTAATTATAAACATTTTCTAAGTTTAAATGCAGAAATCATAATAAAATTTATAGAATATAATCTTTGGAATTGATTTTAGAGATCACAGTGATTTACTAGTAGAAATCTCAAAGTTCCAGAGGAATTAATGAGTAATTTCCAGAATTTGTGGTCTCATGGACCAGCATAATATATGTCATATAATATCACATATTAATTCACATATTAATATTTATTATTATATTATTAATTATAAGGTTATAATTAATGTTAACCTTCTACTGTCTCATTAAAGACATTAAGGAATTTAGGATATAATCTGTATTTTATTTTATAGAACAGTAGACCCAAAAGATATTAACAGTCATTAAAGGAGAGAGAAAATTGATGCCTTCATTCATCAAATGTTTTGTGAGTGTCCAGTATAGTAGGCTTCTAAAACTTAAATAAAACTAAGAGTTAATATATTTATAACTTCGAGGCTATACATAGCCTTGATATTCCACATAACATGCTAATAGGGGATATAAGTTTTGGTATATAAATGAGGTGCTTTTGTACATTGAACTTTTTTATTTGGAAAAATAATTGAGAGAGCTGAAATGCAAATAACTTGGTTTTGTTCTTTTTCCAACCTATAATTACTTTACTGTAGCCACTTAAATGAGGAAAAACACATTGTAATTACAAAAAGACAAGTTTTGATGAATACACCCTCATTCAAAGATCAAAATTGAAGTTGTGCGTTACTATTGGAAGAGAGTTATCAGTGAAATGGTGGATATTTCACTCCATGTGAGACTATTTAACATGTATGGTCATATGGGTGAATGAATATCAATATGCGGACATTATCTAAAGAACATTTTAAATACCCACTGCTCTCTGCCTGAAAACAATCTTTTCATCATTAGCAGAGCTTACATTTCACAGCCCAAGTACCACAAATTAGATACCACTCCTTCTGGGAATTCATAACAATGCTTGCATATACCTCTCAGTATTTATTGCACTGTATTAATAATGTTTATGTTTCATGTAACATAAAACTTAAGTATGTAGCTTGTGGCATTGGATTATCTGTACTACCACCTAAAACTTGGGCTTTTTTCAAGTTATTTAATATCTCTATGCTTCAGATACAGCATTTATGTCAGCTGCAAACTATGGAGAATAATAGTATCTACCTCATATAGCACTGTCTCTCAAATATGGTGTGATCTCAATAAATACTAATCTTTGCTATTATTTTTGTTATTATTTTTAATGTATTTATTCTACTATATTATTATTTTTGTTTTTGTGTTACCTGCCATAACAAATATAAGAATACTTTTTGGTTTGCTTTCTTGTTTCCCAGTGTCTAACACATTAGCATAGAATTGGTAGTCAGTAAATATTGGTTGAATGAGTGATTTTTATCAGTGCTATCCACTAGAATTTCCTGTGATAAATGAAAACTACATATGACTATTCAAATCTCGATAGTTTGGTCTAGTTCAATCTAGTTTGACTGAATAATTAGATTTAAGTATTAATTTAAATAGGCACATGAAGTTAGTGGCTATCATATTGGACAGCACAAATTTAAATGGTCGTATCTTAAATCAGTATATTTCCCACCTAGCTAATGAGTATTTAAGAATAATTTTAATTTCTCAGAAAGCAATACTGGAAAGAAATTTTAGTTTTAAATTGGTGATGTTAGAGTAATTTTTAAAATATTCCTTGTCTTCTCTAGTCAATCTTTATGAAGATAGCATAACAGTGTCACTATATGATACCTGATTGCACTGAATTACAAATATTGGAAAAGCAGAGATTAATCAAACAATCTCCAAAATAATAATTATAAATGTGTTGTTATGAAGGATCAGTAAGTAGTTCAAGGTATAGGGGATTATGGAGAGTGGTACCATCTGATTCTAGAGAGGTAGTTAAACACAGGCCAAGTTAAAGATTTTTTATCCCAAGTTTTTTTCTAAGAGGAATGGTTAGTTATGGAGAAACTTCAAGTGACTAAATATTCTATTTACAATGACATATTCTATGGGAAGAAGAGTGGGTGTGTGATCACTTTGGAGCTATTTTGTTAGTACAGGGAGAAGATGCTGCTGTTCTGGATTACGGTCCAGTGTCAGATGTGGAAAGAACTGAAAAGACTGAAAAATATTTGGGAGGCAAAATCATGAAAAATTGGCATGGAGATGGCAAAGAAGAAGATGATAAAATGCCTCCTTGATTTCTGGTTTGTTCAACTGCTTGGGTGGTAACATTCATTAGTGCACTAAACAGTATAACAAGTCCATGGTATATTATTATCATAATAGGTGGTTGGGAACCCATTCATTCAGTTCAGATGTATTACATTTGAGTCACTTCAGGGATATCTACAAGGAGATGACAAATAGTGTTGTAAATTTTGGTGTACGGCTCAGATGAGGGTCCATAAATACAACGGATTATCTAGCTAGCTACCTAATTAAAAGTAATGTTATGACATTTGAATTATTTTATTGATAATTAGTTGATATTGATAATATATAAGACCTTATCCATTTTGGGGATAAAAAGATGGCTAAAACAATCCCATTTTTCTAAGAGCCCATGATCTATCAAGAAATAGGCAAACATATGCAAAATATGCAAGTATTTACTTAATCATTCTATAAGTGCCATACTAAAGGTATAAACTAAATGCCATGAGGTCATACAGAAAGAAGCAAATAACTGAGTTGAGTGTGTGGGTCTGGAGTATAAAGATCAGAAATGAGCAATAGAAATTATGAAATTTTAGGTGGGTCTTAAAAGAATATTGAGACTGAGCAATGCCATACTTAGTGAGTGAACATGAGAAAATGCTTGGAGGCATTTCACTTTATAGCGTACTAGAGGACCAGTAAATGGTCATGTGAGAAATGTTTTTCCTGCATCTCTAAGTGCTGGAAGTAGGAAACATTGAGAGCACTAGTCATCAATTCTTCTCTTTCTGATACTCTTGCATTTTGTAATTCAAACCATTTTCTGACAATAACAAAATTAGGTTGATAAGGTGTCGAGTCAATTATGTGTGACTGTGTTCCTTCCGTGCCTGTGCTTAGGCCTTTGTAAGTATTCTGTGGTTTTATGCAGTCTGATTGCATCTGATGCAAAATGTCCATGTGGTGCTTTGGGGAGTGTGTTATTATGATGCCTGATTTCCAGTGGGGACTCAATGTACGTTTAATAATATAAAACATGGAAGTGTGCGTTCAAAGCATGGTGCCAGAACTAACTGCTGCCTGATAAGAGCAAGGTGATTTTACAACTATTGTGCCAGGCTTGGGGATAACTCTGCATTTCTCTTCTCATGTAATGAGCAAAGCCTTTTCCTGGGTGTTATGATTGCTGAAAAGTGAAAGATGTTTGAAAAGCACTTAGACTGAATGCTCTTGAAATGTACTTCATCAGAGCACCAGAGACAATGAAGATCAGAAGGCAAGTACATTAAAAAATTCCAAAGGGACAGTATAAAAGCTACATAGCAAACTCTGAACACAAATGAAAAGCAACTCACAGTAAATCACACAGAGAAATTCACAGATTAAAGATAAAAAGTCTAACCCAAAGAATAACCGAAAAATATAGTTGTTGCTAATGATTTTCTTACCAAATGGGGGAAACATAATATGTGATTAGCTATTGCAGCAAAGAATGGCTGCGGAAATTACATAATAGTTAATGCTTAGGTTATGTGTACTTTCTCTTTCTTCCATTAAAAATATAGGGAAATGATAAAGACTAGCTGGTACATTAATGAAGTCTTTCTGTGAAAAAGCTGAATAATTAGAAAATGGAAGGATACTGTTGAGGATTTTTAAAAGGCTAGAGCCTGTTAAAATGGATAAATCACCAGTTCTGAGAATCATATTGAGAAATAGTAAGGAAATGAGAATGGAAATTAAACAAACTTTCACCAGTACTTTTGTCCTAAGTATGCTTAATTCAGGAACTATCCCATGGGTAGAAAGGATTGTAACATAATGCTTGCATTTAATTCATAATCAGAGCAAAGGATAAGATTGAGCAGTGATTTATGTGACTCAATGAACAAATGTTAGGGTGCTATCGTGTTTAGGCAGGAACAGTTGTAAGGTGAACACTGACTATTCTGACTCCATTTTCTGAGTCTGTAGTAGCCAATCTGATTTCCCGGAAACAATGGAGCTTTTAAAAGTACTGTGGGAAAAAGAAACTATAAGCTTTACTCTGACAGCCTAAAATAAATGTTAATTTTATCCATGCTTTATTAATTTGGACTTTTAAAATTAAATTTCACATTTAAAAATCATTTCAATTTTAGAATGATAATAAATCCTTTCATTTACGTAGCTCATAGTTATGTATTGAATTTTTCACTTAAGTCACTTCAGGTAGTAGGCATGACTGATGACATTTGCAGCGTTTTACTCAGAGGAAATAGGCTCAGAGAAATCAAATGATTTTCTCAGCACACAATTTTTTAAATGTTAAAATAAAAATTATTCTACTAATTCAGGGTTCCTTCTACAATACTTCATTGTAGATTGTGGGGCTAGAAGAGCATAAGGATAAGATGTATCTTAAATATTCTTTTGGACCTATAAGCCATTTACTGTGGTACTTTTAACAGGTGGCCACAGGTTTGCTATCTCCAAGAGGGCAATGAAGATGGGATTTGGAGAAGACATAGGAAGAATTTCCTGACTAAAATGTATGAGCATGAGAGTAGGTTCTAGAGGTAAAGTGATTCCACTCCCCACCCGAATACAGCATGCATAGTCTTCTAATTGAATTTAGAGTACAATTTTAGATAAAGTAATTTTTTCTATATAAATAAGATGCCCCCAGAATGTGACCTGGACTCCTAAGAACTGTATCTCTCTGAGACTATAATGCATATAGGAATAATATTTATACTACAGTAATAGTACACAAATAAATCTTCTTTATTATTAACTATGATAGGTGTCAGAAACATAAAAATGAACTAGATAGTTCCTAGACCTCAGAAAACACATAATTCTAAAAACCAATACATTCTTCCTCTCCATCACCTTTTCTTTTTCTTTTTCTTTTTTAAAACTACGTTGACTTTGGAGACATAATTGTGGCTAAAGTCTGGCACAATTGGTACATTGTTCATCATGGATAATAGTAAAAATGGGTATTTTCATCAAGCCTTCTACATGCTAAGCACTGTATTCGGCTTATGAAATATTCCCAGCACACTTATGAAATAGGCATATAAATATCATTTCTTAATGCAGAAAATCAGGCCTATAGAGATAAACTGGTTTATACAGAGTTGGAGTTGGAGACAAATTTTATTTCTGTTGAATGCAACAGAGTAAATAGACATTTATAACAGTTATACTGCAAAATGGAAAAGTGGATCAATCTTGGATGGGGCTAGATGGCTGCTAATCTCTATTAGTTCGTTGGAGTTCAGAATCTAATCTTTCCTCTTGCAAGCTCAATGTGTTACTTAAATATAATGTGTTAAGTATCTGTTTAAATTTATTGGTTAGTATGTTACTGCATTTGTGTTGGTCAAATATTCTTAACTGTTTACCGATTATGAAAATTCCTTTAAAAAGGCAACCTTTAGACTGTATTGAAAATTGAAAAGATTTTGGTTATGAGTCTATAAAATAAAAGGTTTTATTTCTGTAGCATAATCTGTCCTCAATATGATTTAAAATGGAAACGTTAACATTATAGTTAAAGATATTACAGTTTAAATTGTTATGCAAAAAGGTAGAAAGGATATGAGATCATATATTCAATCTTTTATTTGTCCATCGCAAAAGTATTTCTATTTCTGTTTTTTGCGTAACTGATTTTGTGTCTGAGTCTATTTACCTGTCCAATATATATTCTCATACCTCAGGATGGTAATAACAAAGTAACAAAAATTATTTTAAAAGGCTCTATTGGAATTGCTTAAGAAAATTGCAGTTTTATAAAAATTTTGTATAAATTGATACTTCTGAAGTAGAAGACTGAAAAGAGAAACTCTGAACCACAAGATTCAAAACCTTAGTTTTGTAATTACTGTAAACAAACCTGGACATTAAAAAGAAGCCGCCCCTGAAATTTCCTTAAGGTAGCAGAAAACTGCCAAAGAGCTGCCTCTGGAAAAAGCTAAGACCTTTTCTAATGGTCCTGGTCACAGCTTTTAGTAAAATAAATCTAATAATTGGAAAGAGTTAAAAGAAGAGCATAACAACCCTTAAAATTCCACAGCCCTCACTTAAAAGTTTCAAAACAAAACTCAACAAGCCTGATATCTTTCTGTCTGTGCGACCCGTCCCTGCTCTAAGGCCCATCCACCGTTAGCAGTGATGGGGAAAGATGAGGTGCAGTGTAGAATTCTTTTTTATTGGGCCTGGAGATTAGAAATGGTAAGTATAAAAATGCTATAGAATAGGCTATGTTTGTTGATATTTCTTCCAATAATAGCTTTGCAGTGGTAACTAGTAATCAGGTCATCATTAATATATAAATAGCCTTGGGATAAGAGTAACTGAATAAAATCTAATTACCAATTCCAGTAAGTAAGATCAAAGATCTTTGAGAGATATAGAAAGTTTTTCCTGAAGTTATGCTTAGAATAAATTTAGCAATTGCAGTATATTTTTCCAGAACTTAGTAGTCAATGCACTTTTAAAATTGTTGGTAATTTTAAGATATTATGAAAACAAAGATTTTTTTCACCCCCCCTGATAAAAAAAGAATTTTATGATACATTTTGACTTGAAAAAATGTGATTTATTTTGCTTGGGTGTGTTCTTCCTAAATCTATATATGCTAACTGATAAAATAAGCTAGTAGCTATAAAATTTCTTTTAAAATAGCCTAACTATATAGGTTAGGTTATATGAACTAAGCCTGCACCTAGTAATAAAGCTTGCATAAAGTATAATAAAATTAAAAATCTGTTAATGCTTTAAATATACCCCATTTAAGAAATTGGTTAGGTTTAGTAAGAAATATAAATGGATTTTTTATAACCTTGATTACCTAGATTACTAAGAATCTGGCTTTTGGTTACTTGGCCATTTGTTACCTCAATATGTAAAAGAATTTGAATTTGTAATGGCTTTGTTAAAGTCAATCAGGATATTTCTATTAGTAAATACTGCCATAAATAGAGAAAACCTAATTCTTAGCTGCAAAGAGTTTATATTCTAGTTAGAATATACTTGTACAAGGGAATAATGTAAGATAGTAATAACGAAGGAATAAAAATGCTAGAAAAATTTAAAAAACACATAGATAAAGAATGACCTAAGGCCTCATACAAGAGATGACTCTTGTAAGACCTTTAAATAAGAAAGTGACATTTCAATAAATAGAGCTCTAAACTAGTTTTTTAGAAGCCATAACTTGATTTTGTGAGCTAACACATTCCTGATATTATTAGGCAGTTGGGAATAATGTTGAGAAAAATTTGAGTTTATTTCTGGATATAAATCCCTTAAATATTAAAAAGCTGATTATATTTCAAACTTGGGGCTTTTCTGACCTTTGAAAGTAGTGCTGAATTGGACTGAGGGATTTTAGGCTTATTATAAAAGAATTATTTGTATGTTCAGAGTTTAAAATATATAGTTGCCTGGCTGTGTTCTAAACCCAAACATGAATTTCTTTCTTCTTCCATTATTTTGTAGTATGTCTGTCTCTTCTGCTCTTCATGAATACTATTACTGGAAGCAAGTAGCAGGATCAAAAGCCTTGTGAATTTATCATCATATATTAAAAAAAAAAGATTTTGGGTCAAGCAGGGATTTGTACAAAACTAAAGTTTAGTTTTCTCCTTGTTAGAATAATGTGGATTGTTAATCTGCTCTTAATGTATAGTTTCATTTTTTTAAAAGTTTTTCTTAATCATCCTGGTACTGTCTGTAAAACAAAGCTCTTACATCACAATATTATCCTTAGCCTTCTCCTCTTTTATTTCAGAAGACAAGTCTTCTCACTGTTAAGGGAAAAACTATTACAAATAATTTGTTCTTTCACCTTGTATAAGTAAGGTGCTAAAATTGTTTAACCAATTGCATAGAAGGTTATGGTTCAAAGGGATTTTCTATCCTGTTGCTGGTTAAATTTGTAAAGGTACATATTTGTAAATATTAAGCATATGTTTAGAGATTATATAAATTTCCTAAAAATTTGACCATGTTTTTACTGTCCACATTATATGCTGATACTAATCTGTATGATGTTAAGCAATGGTACGGTGGTGTTAGTCATGGTTTTAGTTATTCTTAAAAAACTACAGATTAGAGAAACACCAAATTGTCAGTTGCGCTGCTTTGCTCTATACTTCTCTAAAAGTATATGTAACAGCTATAGGTCAGAGCTCCAACTGTAACAAAGAAAAACTTTAAAAGAAAGGCAGGACAAATATATTTCAGCTCTTAATTAACATAGCACTGGTAAATGTGTAATAGTGAAAAAGAACAAAACCTCTGTTATGGTTTCTTAATCTAAAACAACTGTGTCAGGATTTTATTCTGAAAAGTAGCTCCATTAAAAATTACTTATAAAAATTAAATGCGCCGCCTTCACCGGCTCCTCCGCCACCAGCCTCGACAGCCTTGCCACCCTCACCTTTCCTTCTCCAGAACAGCTACTGGGGGAGTGGAGATAATACAGAGCAGCTCCCGGAGCCACGAGGGAGATCAAAGGGACGGCGTACCCCATCCTGGAACGGCTGACTATCTGGGAGAACCAGCTCCGGTGAGATCACCAAGGGGCACGGGCTTTCCTGGGTGGGACGGCAAGCGACCGGAGTCCCTCCCTTCCACCTTCCCAGGCCAGCTGGTAGAATTGGACAGGCGATCCCCTTAGGATGCAGCGGCTGGTGCCCCCACCACGCGAGGCCCCCCGGACCAACTGAGAGAGTTGGGTCGGAAATCCCCAGACTGCAGAGAACAGTGACCGGGGGATCCCTTCCAAACACGTGACTCCCCCGTCCGGCTGGGAACAGTGCACTCTCCCGGGCTGCGACAGCTGGCGCCCTCCCGCCACGCTTGGTGCCCTAGGCCGACTAGCTAATTCGGCCGGACGCTCTCCCGTGCTGCGGCGGCCGGCGACCCTCCCTGCATTCGGAACCCCAGGCCGGCTGGCACTCTTCCAAGACACTTCGGCTGCCGAACCTCCCCTACGGCGAGAATTTTCCAGAGTTAAAGGACCCACAGCAACTTTCACTAGTGGAAACCGTAGACGAAAGTGTGCCACAAGCGCCGTCTACTGGGCAGGATAAGAAAAACAGAACCCAGAGATTGCACAGAAAAATCTTTCAAACTGTGGGGTCAAACACCCAGGGAAATCTGACTAAATGCCCAGACGCCAGCAGAAGATAACGGATCACGCTCAGAAAATTGAACATATGGCCCAGTCAAACGAAGAAACCAATAGTTCAAATGAGATACAGGAGCTGAAACAACTAATGCTGAATATACGAACAGAAATGGAAAACCTCTTCAAAAACGAAATTGATAAATTGAGGGAGGACATGAAGAAGACATGGGCTGAACATAAAGAAGAAATAGAAAAACTGAAAAAACAAATCACAGAACTTATGGAAGTAAAAGATAAAGTAGAAAAGATGGAAAAAACAATGGATACCTACAATGACAGATTTAAAGAGACAGAAGATAGAATTAGTGATTTGGAGGAGAAACATCTGAATTCCAAAAAGAAACAGAAACTATCCGGAAAAGAATGGAAAAATTTGAACAAGGTATCAGGGAACTCAAGGACAATGTGAACCGTACAAATATACGTGTAGTGGGTGTCCCAGAAGGAGAAGAGAAGGGAAAAGGAGGAGAAAAACTAATGGAAGAAATTATCACTGAAAATTTTCCAACTCTTATGAAAGACCTAAAATTACAGATCCAAGAAGTGCAGCGCACCCCAAAGAGATTAGACACAAATAGGCATTCCCCAAGACACTTACTAGTTAGAATGTCAGAGGGCAAAGAGAAAGAGAGGATCTTGAAAGCAGCGAGAGAGAAGCAATCCATCACATACAAGGGAAACCCAATAAGACTATGTGTAGATTTCTCAGCAGAAACCATGGAAGCTAGAAGACAGTGGGATGATATATTTAAGTTACTAAAAGAGAAAAACTGCCAGCCAAGACTCCTATATCCAGCAAAATTGTCCTTCAAAAATGAGGGAGAAATTAAAACATTCTCAGACAAAAAGTCACTGAGAGAATTTGTGACCAAGAGACCAGCTCTGCAAGAAATACTAAAGGAAGCACTAGAGTCAGATACAAAAAGACAGAAGAGAGAGGCATGGAGAAAAGTGTAGAAAGAAGGAAAGTCAGATATGATATATATAATAGAAAAGGCGAAATGGTAGAGGAAAATATTATCCAAACAGTAATAACTCTAAATGTTAATGGACTGAATTCCCCAATCAAAAGACATAGACTGGCAGAATGGATTAAAAAACAGGATCCTTCTATATGCTGTCTACAGGAAACACATCTTAGACCCAAAGATAAATATAGGTTGAAAGTGAAAGGTTGGGAAAAGATATTTCATGCAAATAACAACCAGAAAAGAGCAGGAGTGGCTATACTAATATCCAACAAATTAGACTTCAAATGTAAAACAGTTAAAAGAGACAAAGAAGGACACTATTTACTATTAAAAGGAACAATTAAGCAAGAAGACATAACAATCATAAATATTTACGCACCGAACCAGAATGCCCCAAAATACGTGAGGAATACACTGCAAACACTGAAAAGGGAAATAGACACATATACCATAATAGTTGGAGACTTCAATTCACCACTCTCATCAATGGACAGAACATCTAGACAGAGGATCAATAAAGAAATAGAGAATCTGAATATTACTATAAATGAGCTTGACTTAACAGACATTTATAGGACATTACATCCCACAACAGCAGGATACACCTTTTTTTCAAGTGCTCATGGATCATTCTCAAAGATAGACCATATGCTGGGTCACAAAGCAAGTCTTAACAAATTTAAAAAGATTGAAATCATACACAACACTTTCTCGGGTCATAAAGGAATGAAGTTGGAAATCAATAATAGGCGGAGTGCCAGAAAATTCATAAATACATGGAGGCTCAACAACACACTCTTAAACAACAAGTGGGTCAAAGAAGAAATTGCAAGAGAAATTAGTAAATACCTAGAGGCAAATGAAAATGAAGACACAAGATATCAAAACTTATGGGATGCAGCAAAGGCAGTGCTAAGAGGAAAATTTATTGCCCTAAATGCCTTTATCAGAAAAGAAGAAAAGGCAAAAATGCAGGAATTAACTGTCCACTTGGAAGAACTGGAGAAAGAACAGCAAACTAATCCCAAAGCAAGCAAAAGGAAAGAAATAACAAAGATTAGAGCAGAAATAAATGAAATTGAAAACATGAAAACAATAGAGAAAATCAATAAGACCAGAAGTTGGTTCTGTGAGAAAATCAACAAGATTGATGGGCCCTTAGCAAGATTGACAAAAAGAAGAAGAGAGAGGATGCAAATAAATAAGATTAGAAATGGAAGAGGAGACATAACTACTGACCTCACAGAAATAAAGGAGGTAATAACAGGATACTATGAACAACTTTACGCTAATAAATACAACAATTTAGAAGAAATGGACAGGTTCCTGGAAAGACATGAACAACCAACTTTGACTCAAGAAGAAATAGACGACCTCAACAAACCAATCACAAGTAAAGAGATTGAATTAGTTATTCAAAAACTCCCTAAAAAGAAAAGTCCAGGACCAGATGACTTTACATGTGAATTCTATCAAACATTCCAGAAAGAATTAGTACCTACTCTCCTCAAACTCTTCAACATAATCGAAGTGGAGGGAAAACTACCTAATTCATTCTATGAAGCCAACATCACCCTCATACCAAAACCAGGCAAAGATATTACAAAAAAAGAAAACTACAGACCAATCTCTCTAATGAATACAGATGAAAAAATCCTCAATAAAATTCTAGCAAATCGTATCCAACAACACATTAAAAGAATTATACATCATGACCAAGTAGGATTCATCCCACATATGCAAAGATGGTTCAACATAAGAAAATCAATTAATTTAATACACCATATCAACAAATCAAAGCAGAAAAATCACATGATCATCTCAATTGATGCAGAGAAGGCATTTGACAAGATTCAACATCCTTTCCTGCTGAAAACACTTCAAAAATAGGAATACAAGGGAACTTCCTTAAAATGATAGAGGGAATATATGAAAAACCCACAGCTAATATCATCCTCAATGGGGAAAAATTGAAAACTTTCCCCCTAAGATCAGGAACAAGACAAGGATGTCCACTATCACCACTATTATTCAACATTGTGTTAGAAGTTCTAGCCAGAGCAATTAGGCAAGAAAAAGAAATACAAGGCATCAAAATTGGAAAGGAAGAAGTAAAACTATCACTGTTTGCAGACGATATGATACTATACATAGAAAACCCAGAAAATCCACAACAAAATTACTAGAGCTAATAAATGAGTACAGCAAAGTAGCAGGCTACAAGATCAACATTCAAAAATCCGTAGCTTTTCTATACACTAGTAATGAACAAGCTGAGGGGGAAATCAAGAAACGAATCCCATTTACAATCGCAACTAAAAGAATAAAATACCTACGAATAAATTTAACCAAAGAGACAAAAAACCTATATAAAGAAAACTACAAAAAACTGCTAAAAGAAATCACAGAAGACCTAAATAGATGGAAGGGCATACCGTGTTCATGGATTGGAAGACTAAATATAGTTAAGATGTCAATCCTACCTAAATTGATTTACAGATTCAATGCAATACCAATCAAAATCCCAACAACTTATTTTTCAGAATTAGAAAAACCAATAAGCAAATTTATCTGGAAGGGCAGGTTGTCCCGAATTGCTAAAAACATCTTGAGGAAAAAAAACGAAGCTGGAGGTCTAGCGATGCCGGACTTTAAGGCATATTATGAAGCCACAGTGGTCAAAACAGCATGGTATTGGCATAAAGATAGATATATCGACCAATGGAATCGAATAGAGTGCTCAGATATAGACCCTCTCATCTATGGACATTTGATCTTTGATAAGGCAGTCAAGCCAACTCACCTGGGACAGAACAGTCTCTTCAATAAATGGTGCCTAGAGAACTGGATATCCATAAGTAAAAGAATGAAAGAAGACCCGTGTCTCACACCTTATACAAAAATTAACTCAAAATGGATCAAAGATCTAAACATTAGGTCTAAGACCATAAAACAGTTAGAGGAAAATGTTGGGAGATATCTTACGAATCTTACAACTGGAGGCGGTTTTATGGACTTTAAACCTAAAGCAAGAGCACTGAAGAAAGAAATAAATAAACGGGAGCTCCTCAAAATTAAACACTTTTGTGCATCAAAGAACTTCATCAAGAAAGTAGAAAGACAGCCTACACAATGGGAGACAATATTTGGAAACGACATATCAGATAAAGGTCTAGTATCCAGAACTTATAAAGAGATTGTTCAACTCAACAACAAAAAGACAGCCAACCCAATTACAAAATGGGAAAAAGACTTGAACAGACACCTACCAGAAGAAGAAATACGGATGGCCAAGAGGCACATGAAGAGATGCTCAATGTCCCTGGCCATTAGAGAAATGCAAATCAAAACCACAATGAGATATCATCTCACACCCACCAGAATGGCCATTATCAACAAAACAGAAAATGACAAGTGCTGGAAAGGATGCGGAGAAAGAGGCACACTTATCCACTGTTGGTGGGAATGTCAAAGGGTGCAACCACTGTGGAAGGCAGTTCGGCGGTTCCTCAAAAAGCTGAATATAGAATTGCCATACGACCCAATACCATTGCTAGGTATCTACTCAAAGGACTTAAGGGCAAAGACACAAACGGACATTTGCACACCAATGTTTATAGCAGCGTTATTTACAATTGCAAAGAGATGGAAACAGCCAAAATGTCCATCAACAGAAGAATGGCTAAACAAACTGTGGTATATACATACGATGGAATATTATGCAGCTTTAAGACAAGATAAACTTATGAACCATGTAATAACATGGATGGACCTAGAGAATATTATGCTGAGTGAATCCAGCCAAAAACTAAAGGACAAATACTGTATGGTCCCACTGATGTGAACGGACATTCGAGAATAAACTTGAAATATGTCATTGGTAACAGAGTTCAGCAGGAGTTAGAAACAGGGTAAGACAATGGGTAATTGAAGCTGAAGGGATACAGACTGTGCAACAGGATTAGATACAAAAACTCAAAAATGGACAGCACAATAATACCTAATTGTAAAGTAATCATGTTAAAACACTGAATGAAGCTGCATCTGAGCTATAGGGTTTTTTTTGTTTTTGTTTGCTTGTTTGTTTGTTGTTGTTGTTTTTTTACTGTTATTACTACTTTTATTTCTTTTCTTTATATTAACATTTTATATCTTTTTCTGTTGTGTTGCTAGTTCCTCTAAACCGATGCAAATATACTAAGAAACGATGATCATGCATCTATGTGATGATGTTAAGAATTACTGAGTGCATATGTAGAACAGTATGATTTCTAAATGTTGTGTTAATTTCTTTTTTTTTCTTTCCGTTAATAAAAAAATAAAAAATAAAAAAATAAAAAAATAGAAAAAAGATATAAGGGATATCTTTATCCCTTATAAATGACTTACACAGTTTATAGTACAAAGGTCTGATAAGAAAAATCTATGTTTAACCAGTGGCTGGGAAACAACTAGCTCAATTGTATCTATGTAAAGGGAGAAATAAAATAAAGTTGCTTTATTATTAAAAAAAAAAAAAATTAAACGCTCAGATTGTAAACTTTAACTGTTATCTTTAAATTCTGAAATGCTTTGCTCATTATATAACCTAGTAGTTCTCTGGAAGTTTAAGTATCTGTGTGACATCTGAGACTCAGATTTAGGTCTCCAGCCCTGAAGGTCAGGCAAGGCCATACAGCAACTGTTAAAAAAAAAAAAAAAGTGAACCTGACCAAACTCTGATTAAAAATGTGTTGAAACTGTGTGCATGGGTAGCTCAGTCGTTAGAATGCTTGCCTTTCATGCAGGAGACACAGGTTTGATTCCTGGACCATGCACCAAAAAAAAAAAAAAAGTGATGAAACTGATTTGGTTGGCAAATCTATATACAAGTTAAAGAATAATATTGTCTGTATTTTAAAGCTTTAATTTTTGTGTGAGGTAAAAAGAAAAATGTTTATTTTGTCCAAAATTTACACTATCTAATTTAAACTGTCTAGTCAGTTAAACAGCTGACCAGCTTTATTTGATATAGAACCTGGAATAAGGAACACAATTTTTATGTTCTGTACACGTTAATATTATGCAATGATGCATTTCAGAGTATTTTGGGTAGAAAATGAAACTGTTTACACAGTCCCTTGGGGACTGATAAAAATAGAACAATTAAGCTTCTCCACCTGGGGAATTCCTGACATTTTCTTAAGCAAGAGGGGCTCCCAATTTAATAAGCCAAGGCCTCAGTTTTGAGGCTTGATCTTACAAACTCATTTTTGTAATATTAAACTGAACCTACTTATAATTATTGCCTAAGAGTTATCTCCAGAAAATCTCTTCCGTTGTTCAAATGTGCTCTCTATCCAAGTCAAACTCTTAGTTTCCCCCAACGTGGGACATAATTTCCAGGAGTCTAAGCCTGGCCCTGGCAGCATGAAACATGGCTGGCCCTCACATCATGGGACATAACTGGACATAATTGGACCTGGCATCATGGAATGTAACTGGCCCTGGCATAATGAAACATAGATTCATTGGCATCATGGCATCATGGATTAGTTGACCGAAGGGAAGTAAAGAAATAGAGTTTCAATGGCTAATAGATTTCAAATCGAGTTGAGAGGTCATTCTGGAGGTTACGCTAAAGCAAGTTTCAGTCAGATATTGCAGACTGCCACAATATGGCAAACCTCAACTAACAGTGCTCCTGGAAACCCTAAAAGATTTTTTGTGCTCTATAAAATTTTAGTTAAGTTTATTTTTCAGATACTTGAAACCTCCAGATTTCTCCAATGCCAGAGAAGCTCTGAAACTCAGAGATACTGGACTCTCCGAGAACAAGTGGTTTCATCATCTCATCCCTTTGCCCCTAATAACAATGTCCCTTTCCCCTCAAGATTGAGAGATAATTATCAAATGACAGGGAGGAATTGTCACAGAGAAATCAGGACTTAAGGGATGATTTTGATTACTGAATCATTATATAGATATTCCTTTTTTGCTTTCTGGTATATTGGGGTAGACAGAGGGAAATTCCCAAAATCTCTAAATTGTAATCCAGCAGCCTTGATCTCTGATAGTGATTGTATAGCCCTTATCTTCTGCCACTATGATTGTAAAAACCTTGTGACTAACCTTCATTTGTAGCTGGTTATCCAGTTTTTCAATGTTAGAGTCTTATAATCACTAAAGACAGCTTCTAATGTTTGTTAATGAAGGGTCTTGGTTCAGCCCAGAACTAACCCACCCCAAATCTAAAGTTATCTTTATGGCCAAGACTGGATCTAACCAAAGTGGGACCGCTTGACATATGCGGTAGCTTAGACTTTAACTGACAAGTCACCTAGACTTCATTCTGCCATTTTCTTTAATCAATCTGCACATACTCAAGAATCAAATCACCCCTAATTACATCATCTGAAACCAGTGTGCTCATTATCCTAAACCCTGCCAATCTTTTCTCTAATAAAACTATCAGAATTATTGCAGTTCAGAGAAACAGATTCTGGCCACTGGGCCATCTGCTCTCCTACTATGTGCCTAGTAATAAACTCTCTCTCTTTGAAACCTGATGTTTAACGAATTGGTTAGTGAGCACTTCGGGCAAAAGAATCCACGGCCTTTGTCTGGTAACAGCCTCACCTTCATTTATCGACACTTCTGCCATTTTTTCACTTTATTCTCCAAGATCATCAAATTATTTCTTTCTTTCTTGCTTTCTTTTTGTTTTTTAATAAAGCACTAATTCTGCCTTCTACATAATAGGTGTAGAAGTGTTTGCTAAAATTAAACAATGAAGCTTACTAATAGTCTCTTGTCAGCAGCTATCAGAATATCCTTTTTTTATTTTTTAATTTTGGAAGGAAAGTGGCATTCAGTGTTAGAAGGGGAAGGAAGGGGTAGTAATTAAGAGTTATAGGAAATGCAAAATTCATAGAAGTCCACAATTATAAAATTCATATAAAACAATGCCACAGCATGTGCAGACATTTTACCGTATATTAGATACTCCTCTTTTGGGATCTACAAAGCAAAGCACTTTCCTTCTAATAAAAACCTTGACAAATAATTAATGCATGTCATGATTGATAAAGTAGACTCTTGTATTGCTTTCTTTCATTTTTTAAATACAGAAAACAACAAATAAAATAAAAAATTAAATCCCCTCTAATGATTTTTTAGAGAAAAAGTTCTGCTTCATTCTCTAACTGGTTTGTTGAATGTAAATGATGTGTGAATTACGACCAAAATCTTTCTTCTTAACATTCACTGATTCTTGAAATTTGACTCAGTGAGAATGATTTTCCCTGGCCCTTAAAGTTCTAGTGGGTTCCACAGCTTTTATAGGTTGACAAAAGTACCAGCTCTTAAAGTTCCTTCAAATACCAAACACAGTCTTGGTTCTGTCATTAGCATGTCCTTTGCAATGATCAAGGAGCAGAAACTGCTTGGTGTTATTCCTCCCTTCGTTGTCCTGAGTTGTTTCAAACTAAAAGACTGCCGCTTGACAGCTCTTTTTGACAGATGAGGACATCTCTCATTCTGTTCATTCCCTCCTTTCTTGGACAGTTGCTTACCTACCTGTCAATGTCAAAGTTTGAGGAGTGATACCTAGAGAGGGAATGGAGGTAGGGGATAAGCTAGTTCTTACTTAGCTGAGTGACTCTGCGCTCACTAGACTGGCTGCTAGTTAAATCTGATGTCCCTCTGTGGGGCTGCAGTTGACTGAAGTTGACTATTACATTGTAAGCCTTTGTCTTCTCTGCTGGGCCTTTTTCCCTGCAATTTGGTTGCTCTTGTGAATGCATCCATGTACAGAGTACAGCTCCTTTCTCAACCCTGAGGAACAGGCAATACACGTTCAGACTCTTTCTGTTGTGATCTACTCACTCTTTTAGATCACCTTTTAAAGCAGACCCCAAAGGCCCCAAAATAGATTTCCCTCCCATTGCCACCCGTTGTGTGCAGAAAATTCTCATGTATCCCTTTTCCTGACAAACCTCGGTGTACAGGCAAATTCCATTAGCGTTCTCCTTGGACTGCTGCCAAAGCTGGTAGTCACCTTTTCTCTTGTCCTTTAGGTATTTTCAGATGGGAGTTCAATCCATTTCAGCAGTTTTCTTCAATTGGGTCAGTTCTCTGTGTTTAATTGCTGAAAACCCACTTCAGTGTTTTCCAAATCGGTCCTTTTGAAGGCTTCTTCACTAGAATTTGTGTTTAGAAGGTAATATTTTGTACATCCCAAAGGGGAGACAGGAGCTCACTGCCTGGCATGACCCTTTTAGAAGAAGTCTTTCATCAGTTTTTAAAATTTCCTTATTCAGACCTCTCTATTTTATCCCAGTGCTAAACGAGGGGTTCGAGGGATGTAAACAAGTGTCTTTACATCCTCTTAGTAAAGTTTTTTTACAGCCTTTCTATAGCCTTGAATTTGATGTGGGAGGTTTGTGTTTATCCCTTTTGCAAATTCAACGTACAGGACTGGAGTTGTGCCCTATACACATATTGGTATCCTGTCATCTGCCTTACTAATTTCATAATTGAAATTGAGGAATGTTAAAGTTTCACTTTATATTCTCTTACAATTTTAACATAGAATTTATCAATATGTGCTGCAAATATTGATTTTATAATGAGGTTATTCCACCAAGGAGCAAACTAGAGGGATAAACTAGTCTTACTCATTTTCACATTGCCATATACAAGAATATGTACATATTCTTGTACACATATTCTGGCACATATGGCTAATCACTCAATAGTAAATAAAATTTATTCCAGATTTCGTGGCTTTTACTTTCATCGACATAGTTCTGATCACTGATTGTTTCATCTTCTGAATTAAGTTAACCTTGAGCAAGCCTTTGTAGAAGGGATTCTTAAATTAGTCTGGAAATGTATGGCATGTGATGGTGAGGTGGGGTAAATGTATATGGAAGAAGGCCTGAGGGTGAGCTTGGTGTGTATACTTCAGGCAGGAGAACAGCAAGTACCAAAACAAGGAGGTGTGAGAAAGAGCATGTTGGATAACTTCAGGTACTGCTGGAGTGTACGGGAGAATGTAAGAACAAGAGACAAGATGGAAGGAAAGCATGGGAATTTTTATGCCACATTGTAGTGTTTCCAATCTATTTTTATGATGATGGGGGACTGCCGAACAGTTATAAGTGGGAAACACTTTAATTTAGAGTAGAATACATTTTCTTGAATTTATGAATGAAGTATTTTAAGTAGAAAATCAGCATTGGAGAATCCAATACGTTTTGAAATATTCATCAACAGAGTTTCCTATTTCTGTTGGTCAGTTATGTAAAACTTTGAAAGAACCATCACCATTATCAAATAGTTGTAACTTTGGACATCCAGTTTTAGAAAACAAATTGAAATGCTTTTTATATTGAAGGGAAGAGACCAAAGAATTTGTTCTCAATTGTTTGAAAGAAAATAAAATTCAGTGCAGGGACATCAGCATGCCAGTATACGGGACCAATTCACTTTTTTTTAATTTAAAGCAAACTGGTGAAAGATAAGGGAGGAAATATAGAATGAATAAGATGGAAAGCATTTTGCCATATCCCCTTCTTTATCCCTGGAGTTTCTATCATTTAAATGATGGGTATGTCCTGCCATGTGGGTACATATATAAGGAAGCATTTCTGAGTCTACAATTTGATCAATACAAGAGACTGAAAGCTATGTGCTGACTTCAAGGGAGAAGAAATCTCAAAATTTGTTTAAATTGGGGTGAGGTTTAAAAGGTGGGACAATTGCACAGGCAGATACTCTTTTAGTGGATCTTGTTTAAAGGCCACTAAAAGACTAAAGGACTTCAGGAAAATACAGATGGGGTAGTTGGAAATTCCTCAGTGTTCAGTTAATGGTGCTTTTGTTATTTGTGGCAAAAAAAAAAGTATCTTCAGATCCCCTGAGGTAAATGTATGATATCATGTATATGTACAGGCTAATGTGAACTAACACTTCAGGGCAGAAAAGGATCAAAAGGATAATAGCTGTGTAATTCAAATGTGGGCTGTTGAACAGGGCAAAGATTTCAAAAGAAGACAGAAAAAAGATATTTCTGGAGAATTAGCTATTCAATCATGGGCATTTATTATAGCTAGACTTGGCAGTGGCACTGCTAGTAAAAGAATGTCAGAGGTTTCAATATAAAACTCCTATTAGAAGCAGTTATTGTGCAAAATTAGCTATCCAGATCTCTGAACATCCCACACCATCTGGCAGACACATCCAAGACCAGATGTCCTATGTCTTTATGCAGAGTTTGGAGTCACTGGGTATCAAACCAAGAACCATGAATGTCTCATTCTGGGGAAACACCAAGACATTGTCTATAACTTCGGTTTACTCTACCTTATCATTAGTTTGGATACACAGCATATTTATTTATAATATTCACTTCACTATAACTAAAAGCTTCCATATAGCGAGGAGGTATATATTTTCAATGTACCCCTCCAGAGCCACTCTCCATTCATCTCCTATAATGTGTTTGGGCTTAGGGAGTGTTGAAAAATCTCTTGGCTTCTGATGGGATTTGGTCAATGGGAGACACTCTTTGGACACTAAAAACCAGGATGAAAGTAAAGTAAATATATTTATTCCCAAACTCTGTACCATTACCAAAAGCCCTGGTTTATTTTTGGTGACTTTCTCCCATAGGTATGTGTCTCTCTAGTTCAAGTAATAGGCTTAGAGAAGTAGCTGCTCTCTCCTGCTAGTCCCTTGTTGGTTTCCCTTAACCCAGTCAAACTTTGGTAAATGAATCCTACATTAACTTTGCCTTTTGAGTTTGCCATGTGTTTCCTTCCAGGACTCTGAATGGTAGGTATCCACTTACTGAAGGTAAAAGGCTTAGCTAGCAGGAAAATGTTTTCATGTGGTATGCTGAGCTGCATGTGCAAAATGCAAAAGATGACAGAAAATCAGTTAGTCAGAGCAAGGGAACAAGAAGTAAACCCTGACATTCTATTTCATACCTAACAAAGCATCAGGAGGTCTTTCCTGAGATATTATCTTGACGTTCTCAGATGTTCAATTAATAAATTGATACGAGAGCTTAATTTTGAAAACTGAGCTTCAGAGATTTGAGAGCTTTATACATATTTCAAATGCTTTTCGTCTTTTGTTGTTAACCTAGTTTCAATTAATACATTTCTTATATATGATAATTGGATGAAACTCACATGTAAAAATAAGTAAAATATAAATTTCCAAAGGAGAAATATTCTGAATATCTCCTGTGGAAATGAGGGCAAGTCTGGTTATTTCATTAGCACTTTATTTCTCTACCTCTCAGGCTATTCCTTTATCATTTTTGCCTATTAACTGCCACTAGTTGCCATTCATATTGAAATGTCTCCAGGCTGTTCATTGGCCACTACCTTGCCTGCCTCTTTACCCCATCTTTGGGTATCTGATACCTACTCAATACTTCAATTGCCATTTAAATCCAAATCACTCACCAATTTTTATTTGTTTGTTTCTGAGTTCTATTCCTTCTCCTAATATCCACTCTTGAATGTCTTCCTTGTTTAAAACTAAGAATTCCCACTTTACTCTGACAGTCAAATACTATAACCTCTATGTGCTGTGTACATTGTTTTGCTCCTAATTGCCTATGTTAGAATACAGTCAAAGCTACTGTATCAAAAAGACAAAAAATATATATATACCCTGGTATGATAGTCAGGTTCGTGTGTCAGTTGGCCACGTTGTGTAGTCCAGTTGTTTGGTCAAGTAAGCACTCGTCCGATTCTTGGACTTAAAAAATCAGAAGGTTGATTGTATTTATGACTGATTACATTTATGGGCAACTAAGGAGATTGCCTTCAGAGAAGTTCACCCAGTCAAGTGAAGGCTTTAAAAAGAGAAGGATGACTTCAGCAGTCAGAAGAGAGAATTTCTATCTGTACTTCAGCCAGCCCAGTTTCTCTTGGGAAATTCATTGAAAACATTCACTGAAGTTCCCAGTTTGCAGCCTGCCCTAGGAAATTTGAACTTGTGCATTCCTACATAAATATTATAAAATCTCATAATATTTACAGATATTTTCCAGTTGGTTCAGCTTCCTTAGAAAACTCTGAATAATACAACTAACCTAAACAAGATAGAAGTTTTGTTCTGTACTATGTTGAAGTCAAGAGGTTAATTATCAAGGGCTAGTAATAGAGGGCTTTGCTAACCATTGTACATAGCTTCCATCTTAAGTCCAAGATGGCTGGTCGAGGTCATGCCTTGTCATGTGCCTCTTAGCCATTGGAAGAGAAATGACAAGAAACAGGAGGATACACACCATCTGTGTTAAGGGCATGGCCTGGAAATGCCCTTGTCAAAAGAAAAAGCAGTATCTTGGGAATGGTGTTATAGTGTTATACCAACGGGGGTACAGAACTCCTTCCCACCCCTAAACTGTGTTTCTCTAACCTGATATATACTGAGAAACAGGACTAGTATAAATCTAACTCTTTTTCATTTAGAGGAGATTGAGTGAATGCTGGGTGTCAGTCTTTCTTTGTGTCATGCATCCCCTCCAGCTCTCCAGTTTCTGCCACCATCTCCCTCCCTTTCACCACAGATGGTTTGGGTTAAAGGTTAGCTGACTGTTCCCTTTGGGCTGAATGTGGGGAGACGATCCTTAGCTTAATCTTTTACATGTTCCAAGTTTCAAGAAGACAACTGGACAGTGGTTTATTTTATTCATTTAACAGTAGTTCTGTAACACATTGATTTCAACAAAGCTGCAAAAGCAACAAAACAAGGGACCTGCCATCCTGCTCTGTCACCGTGAGCCTGCATACTTGAAAGGATGATATATGGCTGTGTGTGACTTCACATATTTAAAAAATCTCTTATTCCTATGAATTCGTAGCTCCTCTATCCACAATATATCTTTCACCAGCATGAATGGTCCTATGACATCCTTTTTACAATTACTTTATTGGGGGGGGGGGAACTCCACATTATAATGGATTTGGTTTCAAGAGATTTCCAAGTCAGTTGTTTGTAACTCAGAGAAAATGGCTTTTATAGAAATTACGCTACAAAGGAAGCTTACATTTTCTGATTAATGCACGGAGTCACATTTAATCTATACTATAGATAATGTGTAGCACTGAATTTTGGATTTGGGAGGCAGAGTATCCTGAGTAAAAGAAACTTAACATAACGAAAGCAGACATCCTTTCTTTGTTGTTGGAAAACTTGGTTTTTGAACACGATCTCCATTTTCTTATATATTACACATATATTCCATAAACTTCTGCTATCCTATATAGAAAAGAAATAAATAAAACTAACTCTTACCTTGCTACTGTGTCTTCATATTTCCCTAAAGTTAGATCCTCCTCCTCTTCCTACACCAAATTGGCCCAATCTCTCAATCACTTCTGTGTGATAGGAAGGATATTATATGATCGTATAAACTCCAGTAATATGTGAACAAAAAGCAGTAGCTTCATAACTATTCTCAGAGATAACTGTAGCTTTTAAAGGATGATGTCTTTACCACAAATTTCTTGATTAGTAGAATCTGAATAAGGATACCAATGAAGTCAAGCAAAATCAAAAAGCACCAAGACCAGAAAGTGAAGGGTCGGAGCTGCTATACTGAGCTTTTCCTGACTTTTTATCGCTCCTCCTGGTTCTACTCCACAGTTTACATATTCTCTGTTTCTTCCAATGCTCTGTAGGCAAAGGTATTAGTAGGCAAGAATGAGCTGTCTTTGCATGACAGGACTATTTGTATTGTTGTTTCACTGAGCTAAATTACAAACTAGCTAAGCTATGTCTTGCGTTTCTTCTTATTCTCATAAAGAAACAAGCACAATGACCTATACAAAGAGGTCTTCCATAAAGGTTTGTAGACTAAGTCAAAGTACGTAGGTTTTTTGCTTTGTCTAATTGACCCATTTTCTTCCTGTCTTATTCAGACTTCAATAATGTGCAGTCAATTCTGACACTCTAGATAGGATTTTTTTGTTCTATTTATAGGTCTAGCAATGCAGAATATCATCCTTGAGTATAAATCTTTGCTGCATTTGCCTTCGTAATGATTTTCCCACTTTTGCTATTTTTTCTCTGCACCATCACTAGGCTATGTCTATGTGGAAGTGGGAGAGGATGTCAATTCCAGAACGATTGTGAGAATAAGTGAGTCAGAGCTATGAGAAGGTATTGGGACCGGAGTAAAGGAAGTGTTGTTCCTGGTTGTAGGTATAAAAAAAGAAGCTTCTGGGCGGGCCGCGGTGGCTCAGCGGGCAAAGTGCTTGCCTGCTATGCCGGAGGACCTCGGTTCGATTCCCGGCCCCAGCCCATGTAACAAAAACGGAGAAACAGAATACAATAAAACAAGAAAATGTTTAAAAATGTTTCCCTTTCTTCCTTCTATCCTTCCTTCCTTCTCTCTGTCTTTAAAAAAAAAGAAGCTTCTTATCTCTATCACTAAGTCAGCAGGGGAAGTCTAGGCCGGAGTGGTTGACTGACATGTGAGTTTCCTCTGGGTACCATCAGGCACCCTTCAGGCTACAGGTTGCCATTTTATGATAACAGACTCTATTTTTTTTTCCTATTTTTAAGATTATTCTTGGTATTTATTTCCTTCAGATACCATTATGAAAAAAATATTTGGGCTGAGAATTTGGGCAGAAGTAGGGAGAAGATAAAAACATTGATCTTTACCTAGAAACTACTCCCTGCTAAAGAATTATTTCTTTCCTTCCTTCATTTTTCCCTCCTTTCATTTTTCCTTTTTTTCCCATGTTCCCTTCCTTCCTCCTTTGATAAATATTTACTTAGTACTTACATCCTGTTCCTTGTTTTGTATTCTGCCAGGCTTTGGGGGTAAAAATAATGAAGACAGAGTTCTGAATGTGAGTTAAAGATCCTCACATTCTAGCAGAGAGGCAAACATAGACATGATTGGGAGTATTACAATAAATTAGCTTTTGTAATGAGGTTCACAAATATAAAGTGAGAAAAGAACGCCCCTCCCCCCATTTTTCTGCTGGAGTAAGAGAAAACTTCACATAAGAGAAATAATTTGAGCTGAAACTTGAATTATGGTGTATGATTTTGCAAAGCAGAATAACATTGGGTAGAGGTTGTTCCTATCATAAGGAATAGTAAGTGGAAAATATAGAAAGCCATGACAAAAAATCATGCTCTGGACCTTATTGCTGTATGTAATGTGCAGAATACTTGAGGGACAGGATATGAGCCAGGTAAGATCAGATCTTGAAGTCTTTTATATTCCATGAATAAAAGTTTAAATTTTATTCTAAGTACTGAAAATGCTTTGAAGACTTTTGAGTAGGATTCTGAAATAATTATATTTTTAGATGTTGGCAAGTTTATGCTGAGGGAGGTGCTGAGAATGTACTAAGAAAATACAGGATGGGAGACACATAGGCGTCTATTGGTCTCATCCAGGTGAGAGGACCTGAGCGAGAGCAGTGGTAACAGACATGGAAGGGAAAGGGCAGATTTATGTCACATCAGTGATGCAAGTATGATAGAATTAGTGATTGTTTAAATATACTTTAGGATTTAGGATGGCCCTAGTATTTTCTTTTCTGTTTTCTGCAAACTGTAAAAGGGTATTTATATAGAACATGATTGTGAGTACTTCAGAATACAAGAGCTTCATTTCCAAGTCTCTTCCCCTCCTTTTGGTAAAATCATTTTCTTACTGCAAATTGAAAAACAGACCCACCTGTAGATGGATTTTTGACAGTCAAATTGCATTATTAATTGTTTACAAAGATGCAGAAATACCAAAACGAATTTAAGAAAACCTCATGAAGTGAAGCAAATCTTCCTCTGCATTCAGTTTAAACATTAGTTGAATTGAATTGAATAAGTGGTATAATTGGAGTTCATTGGTATTGTTTTCAATAGGAAAGTTGTTTTTGAGGCCAAATCAGAGCAGCCTTTAGTGTTGCTTTTAAATGTCCATGATGATACTACAGATCAAGAAGTAGAGCTGATGGAAAAGATAGCTTGGGCCCGATTGTTTTTTATTTATATATTTTCCTTTATTATTGAGCAAGTTGTGAGAAATATGGGGCATATTCCAAAAAAAAATGAAGTTCATATTTTTCTTGCAAGGAGTTTATGTTTAGATAGGTAGATAATCTAATTTTGTTTGTTTTTTAAACATTTTAGAATATATAATGTGGATACATATATATATATGCTCAGTAAATAGTTCATAATTCTTTTTTCAGTTGGATTTTTCTCCCTTTGCAGTTCTGTAATAGTGTAGCAAAACTTGTATTTGCTAGGTTTATTGCTCAATTTGTTTCAAAACCTTTGCATTTAATTGTACTGCTTTCATCTTTCTTTGAGAAAGTAATGGTGACTTGGCACCTACTGTTTCTTGTTCTGATCTGGTATTTTGATCCACTGGGACCCTTGAGGGATAATAAAACCTCAGTTTATGCTGGAAACTGTGCCTTTGTCAACACCAAATGTATTTATGATAATGTTGTAGACGCTGCTATTCTTCATGCATTTCTGTAGCGAAACTGAAAATTAGTGCATTGATTTGTGTGTGTGTGGGGTGGGTGGGTGCAGTGCATGGTCCAGGAATCGAACCAGAGTCTTCCCGCATGGAAGGCGAGCATTTGACCACTGAACCACCCATGCCCCCAATCTTTTTTTACTATTAGAAAAGTTGCAGGTTTACGGAAAAATTATGTAAAAAACACAGTTCCCATGTGTCTCACCCTCATCCTACTGCACTGGTCTTTGACATTAAAAATGCTTCTATTGTGCTACTTGATCAATAGCATTTTCCAGTGGATTATTTTGACTGGCTAAAATGTGTATTATCATTCATTGGCTAATTCTTGGGATTAGCCTTTAAAACATTGATCTGAAAAGGTTTTAGAGATGAGTTGAAAGTTCATTGCCTTTTAACTGACATAGTCACCGGTGTGGACCCATGGCTAGAGCTTCAGTGTTTCTGAAGCACGATCCAGTACTTTTCCCAGGTGAGGCCCTTTTTATAAAGGATCCACAAGTACTGAAAAAGCCTTCATGCATTTATTGTTAGAAGGACTGCATTCTGTTTTATAAGCTCAATTCTTTGCTAAAACCAATTCTATGATGAAAAGCTTTCACTTGGAGAACAAGCTGCTTGGCTTATTGAACTTAGTATATATGTACAACAGAAACAGGGTTCACAGATCTGTAAGTCTCATTCCTTCAAGAGGAGGCAAGGGGAGGGGAGGTGGAGAAGGAGAAGTGGAAGTAGTTCTTTAGGACCATAGAAGAGAAAAGCTAGTTTCGTCTGAGGGAAGAAGAAATAGCTGAGTGAAGCCATAATGAGCCAATAGGCTTTGAGAGTTAGAGAGCAGTGAGATAATGAGTCTTTTAGACAAAATAAATAGCATGAAGCAAAGAAACAAGGACTTAGAAAGGCATAAATGTTTTGAGAATAGTGCGTCTTTTGGTAAGACAGCAGCAAAATGTGTCAAAGTAGGCCAGAAAGCAAGATGAGGTCACAGTGAGAGGATCTTACATGCAATGCTAAGTTTTATTCTGAAGAAAATTTGGGTTTATTGGAGGTTTTAGTAAGACAAGTGGATGGAAAATAAACTTGCTTTGCTTTAATGTTTTCTCTCAGGTTTTGAAATCACACAGGCTATACTATCCAACATTACCGAAGATCACTACGGTTCAAGGCTTTTCCTTCACTTGCTAAATTCTTTTCTGGACAGCTTCAAACCCCAGATTATGTTGCATGCATATGATATTTTACTTGACTTTCTGATAATCAGCCCTTCTCATTTCCATTGTTAGTTTGATACCATAACAAAATTTTAGGGTCTGGCACGTAATAGGTGCTCAGAAAATATTTGATAATATTTGCGATTATTTCTCAGATATTCACCCTCATCCACTGGGTCTATGTGTTATACTTCTTTGTCTATGAGTAACATTTTACTCATTAATGGCTTTTGGAATAAGTTAATGCAAGAAAGTACTATTTAATGGATGGATAAATGGGTCTGCTAAAATCTCCTTACAGGTAAGCATTTTTAGGAACTATAAGCAGACTATTTAAATATTTTGTTATCATCTACCAGTTCTATAATTTTCTAGTCACTGTGTCCGTGCCTCAAGGGTTAGGAAGTTTAGGTGCGCCAGCGATATCCTCCTTCACTTTCTTTACTTTGAACAAATGACAGTGGCTCTCCTTTCATAACCATCTTTGTGCCACTATGATGACATTGGAAATTTCTTGTATCCACATGATAAGAGCTTACCATGTTTTGCCAATTCATTATTGTGATTCTTTTGTGTGTGTCTGTGTGTGTATGGATTTTTGTTTTGTTTTTTGGTGCATGGCACTGCTTTAATTTAATACTAAAATGGCCAACTAATGCTATATAATGTGACAACTTCCTCTTCCTTGGTGCCTAAACCAATCTCCTGACTGACAATTTGCAAATACTAAGTCATGTTGCTATTTATCTGCCTATTTTTTTATTTAGTCCTGTGTCTACAGATCGAAAGTACGTCTCCTGAAATAAGTACTGTTCTTGGCATGCTTTTGAAGCATTTCTCTGGCACAGAGTGAAAGATAAATTGGAAGTGAGAACAAAATTCCTTGTGTTTTCAGGGTGCCTCGTTCTACCTTGCACAAAAGAAGAGATTCAACAGAACTTCATATTTTTGTTGTTGCTGTTTGTGTGGTTGAGGCTACTCCTGGTAATGTCAGTAAAGCCCTTGCTCAGCCTCTGTTTGCCGTGGAACTTGTGAGTTTATTATACCTCTAATCCAACTAATAGAAGCCGGTCTGAGGTCATCATTATGTGCTCTATGGAGGGAGAGTCTTCGCAAATGAAAATAAAGCATGTAATTCTCCCTGCTCAACAGGAAGCAAATTATTTTAATTATCTGAAATTGACTCCATGCTCAGGTTAATCCCAGGCAAACAGTTGCTGTTTGGGGACAGTGGTGTGAATCTTGTCAAAATAGCATTTAGAGTAACATTTAAAATGGCACAATGGCACCCCTGCATTGTCCCATGGATAGAAGCTAACGGTCATATCAAACCACAGGTATGCTTTTAGTTTTAAAAAGGAAGTTAAGCTTATCATCTGTGCAGTGATGCTGTTTGCTTTCAATAAGCCACATCCTGTGGACATTGAAGAATCCATAGTAACTGCATTTAGAGAAAGTTTTCAGTTTTTTGAAATGTGTCATTTTTGCTGCTTGTAGAAGAATTCATAAAGCATCTGAAAAAGTTTGCTGGGTTTCCTAAGAGAACCATTTTTCTGGTGACTTTCTGACTTACAGTCAGTCTTTTTTGCCAAAATATCAATGATGGTTCAGGATAAAAATAGTCCCATTCAGTCAAGAAAATGCCATTGGGAACTAGAAATGACCACTGCTGCAGCAAAGGTAAACCATTTCTCACTAAGGCTTGAAACACAACAGAATATAATTTTTCCATAAAAGATTGTTATTTCCATACAGAAAGAAATGGTCAGAAAAAGCAAAAGTGAGAGGAAGTCAGCAGAATGTAGCACATTGCACAGTGTACTACCTTCAGGAAAGAATATTCAGGAAAATAAAATAAAATATAGAGACAAGATAAAGTGCGTAAAATAATAGCAACATAGGAAAGAGTACAGGGGGAAGCAAAGCTAGTTTTTACGGATTTGAGACATGAGTAACAAATGCAGATAAGTGATTAAGTGGACATTATTAAATTCCAATAAGACACTTTAAGCTCTTTGAAAAATTGATAAGGAGAGGACAGAAAAACACATCAGATTAAGACATAGAATTCCTCAGAAGAGCAATAAGACACAATATAGTAAATTTTTAATTAGTGATTTGGGAATTTGTTAGCATTTTCCTTCATCTTTAAAATAAATTTACCTAATATATGTTTAAATAATTTCAAATAACTCCTGTGTTTAAGCCCAGATTGAGGGGCGCTGACCTAGTATTAGCCTCAGGAGAATTGCATGGATCCAGGTGGACCGTAGTCACCACCTGGCCACTGGACAGATGCCCGGGACCGGACAGACTATTTCTGATTTCTGGTGCCACCCACGCCTTTTCCACCTTGTAGAAAGCACAAATGGAGAGGGCTTACATAATTGTAACCTAAAAAGAGGCATTTACTCACCAATACCCATAATAAAAATACCAATACCAATAATAGAATTAGCTATTAGGCTATAGCTGACATTAGTGTCTCTAGGTATCTCTGTTTTACTGTGTTCCAGATGCTACCAGAAAATATTCTCTCATGTGCCTCCTAAACAATCCTGTAAGGTAGATTTAATTTTACCTTAAATTTATCCAGGTGTAAGTTGAAGCTTGTAGAAGTGAAATAATTTCTCAAGGTCCCTCTGCTAATAAATAGAAACCCTTGATCAATTTTAACTCTGTACTGAAAGATTTTAACCATTAAAGTAAATTCCCTAAAATAAAAAACAATAATTAGGGTGCGCAGGGGGTTCAGTGGTAAAATAGTGGCCCTCCATTCAGGAGACCCGGGTTCCATTCCCAGACCATGCACCCCCCAAAAAAAGTAACAATAAGAATTGAAGGTATATACTGGACTCCAAGAAAAATGACTTTTCAATTCTGCTCATGTTTATTGAGATCCTAAAATTCTTTAAACAATCATTATTAGTAAATTATATAATTGTATAATAAGTTGCATTTATCAATACAATGTTGAAAGGGGAACTGCTATGTATATGTTTACCTTGTGGATAACCTGGTTTGACATATTGGTATATTCAAACCTGAGTGATTTGCTATCAATAATGTTTTCAATGAAAACTGGGTAACAATAAACTCAGGAAATTTTAATGGTATGTAAATATGTGTTAATACTTCACTATGGTTAGTATTAATACCTTTTATTAAAATGGAAGGATCTAAAATATTTGTAATTAAATAATATTCATTTGAGGTTTTCAGCCAACTCTTCCTTATTCTCAACATTTCTACTGTAACAGTTGGGAAAAATTCTCAGATGCTCTGGTAGCTAATTTTATTGTACTCTGCCATCTTTAATAACTTTGAGATCTTTGAGATATTCCACCTTGCTAAAGAAACCAACCAAAGGCAATTTGAATTTAAATCTGCCTGTACTTCTCTTTTCCTTGAGCACTTAACGTGGTTTAGAGAAATACCAAATGTGACATGAAAACAGACACAGAGAATTCAAGCAAAGTAAAATATTGGATCTGAGACATCTGAACTGAACATGTGCTTAACAAAGATTTGTTGATATCTCAGAATTGGAAGAGACCTTAGAAGTCATTAATTAATCCAATTCTGTCTCACTGCATGAAAATTATGTTCGACACCATCACACAGTATTCAAGAGATCAGAAGATGATCTGAAAGTGATTCAAGATGGAACTTTTAAAGATGCTTTCTTCTACTCCTCGTTTATTAACCTTCATGGCAAATCATTAGTTGTCTTTTTCTTTGATTTTTAATAATTGCTCTTGATTTATCCTCACAGGCATAGCATTTTCTGTACAGAAAGGCTTTGGGCTCCCCAAATATAAACACTTTAATACTATTGCCTCAAGAGATAAACTAAAAATAGTGAATTTTATAAGAAGAGAGCTGGGAGCAGATAGAGAATTTATGAAAGGAAAGCTTCTTTATTTTCTCGTGTTGCCAAACATACTGAGAATAACGTAAAATGAATGACTGAAATGAATGAATAATGCCCAGTTACAGATTTAGCACATTAATGAAGAAGTAGGATATGCAGAACAAATAACATTTTTTTAGCACTAATTTACTGGAAAATGAGTCACCATTCATTTAGTACTACTAAATGCAGGCAATGAACTCAGTGTTTCAGAATGTTAGCTTATTGAACTTCTGCATGATCCCATGTAGGTGTTATGTTGCCAAGGAAATGAGAGATTTCATGAGAAATATGCTTCATACAGGAAGAGTAACTTGTTGCAATTTCAAATATAAAAGTTATTCATTGTCATTTCCCTTCATTTGGACCATATAATTGTAAAGTAAGCTAAAAATGAAGTTCTCTTTGTACAAAAAAGGGAAGAAATGGAGAAAAGAAGCAAGGAAGTAAGTATTGAAGATTTCCTAAATAGTGTGACCAGGATTTCCAGGTGAATTTAAATCACTTGTGAAAATATTTTTCTATCACTCTTTCATTTAATTGATAGAATATTTTGAAAGTCATCGAATATATTTTTAAGATTCTAAAGGCCTCTATTAGGCAACAGCTTGAATGAAATTTTCAGCACCAACCTGGATTATGATGTGATTTGGAAATAATGAAACTACACTTAAAAATACTTTTTGTTATTCATGGTGTTCACTTACTTGTTCTAGAATTAAAGTTCCAACTGTTGAGGTTTTACTCTCTAGTAGTTATCAGATCAAATTTTTGCTGTTCCATACTCAAATACAAATATGACCACATACACAAGGCACACTAATTTTTCCATTTCCAGATTTTTAGTTCAACATCAATGTTTTATTATACTACACACATTTTTTTTACTTTATTAAAATGTCATTTCATAGCAAGTGAAATGAGACAAATATCACATAGATCTTGTTTTGTCTTGCTTTAGTCACACAAAGCTGAACTTAACATTTTCCTTCTTTTATGCTTGTTGGATAATTAGAAAGACATTGTATAATAGATTAAGGGCCATATGTGAGTTTCATATGTGAGTTTAGGCATATGCTAGAGCAGAAATAAATTGCTAAATATAAATACTTCAAAATGATTCCCATTAATATAATATATTGAAATCATATTTTATTTTGGTCTCGGGATTTATAAAAGAAACAAAAGTGAACCCAATTCTCCTGTATGTGTTTTCTGGGGCTGAAACAACATGTTTCCTTAGACTTGTGAGAATTGACATGTTGAGGCTGATAGCCCTACCTCAGTCACCAACCCAACTCTGTTGTAGTATTTTAAAAATGTTCCAAGTGAATTTTCTGAGTGTAGTCATGACCGAATCTTGCTAAAATATACAGCCCCACTTTCTGTTTACTCTGCCTTTCTTTTCTGGTTATACCATAGTCACTTCAAAGACTCAATGGATGAGTCATTCTTTGAGTTTGAGGTGATGATCCAGGATATATCTGGCCCAGAGAGAAGAGGGAAGGGAAAGATGCATCTTCCCTCTTTCTATTATAATCTGTGTTGAATTCCCTCCAAGTAATTGATGATTTTGTATGTTTTCCACATCAAGAGAGAACTGGGCTGGCTAAAGCTTCTCAGAGAGTCATTGAAAAAATGACTAGTTCCTGGGAGAAACTCAGACTTGTTTTCAATGAACAGGAAAGATTGCTTATCAATTCAACTCAGACTGCAACATGTGAGAAACTCACAGTCTATATTCCCTCATGTCTGTGTAACTCTCTGAAACTTAGGTTCCCCTTCGTACTTACTTAGAAATCTATTTCTTCCCTTAGGACACAGCTTCCCCTAAGGCACTCTAAGCTGAGTCTGTTCCCTTTGTGACACTCCGGTATCAATGAACCCAACAGTGGAAAAGCTGTGCTTTCCTTGCTGCTAATTGCGGTTTTCAGGACATGATTTTGTCCTTCTCTGAACCAATAACCTATCCTCACTCTCAGCTGATAGTCATGCACCCTGGTTCACTGAGAAAATGAAAGCAAATACGAGGATGCTTACACATGCTCCCACATTTCTATTTACATGACCATCAACATTCTGTCTTCCCAGGTGTGCTATAGAGGAATTATATGTGTTTTCATCTAGAACCAACCTCTTGTGGATTTTTCCAATCAGCATTATAACATGGTATAATTTTTCATGTTTCAGATATCAGCAAAAACAAACATCTCTTGATGTCATATTCTCCTCCATGTGCCACATTTTCTCTTCACAGCAAAACTTCTCTAAAGTCTTATGTATGTTTGTTGTTTCCAGTTATTCTTAATTCTTCCTTGAATCTATTAGCATGAGCATTAGCATAGAAAAATCTCTATCACACAACTAAAACTATCAGCCAAAATAACAAATGATTTCCATTTCTAAAGACAATGATCAATTTTCAATTCTCATATTACCTGACCAATATGGAGTTAGATCATAGGGTAATTTAATATATTTATTTATGTGAGACACTTTCTTCACATTATTTTCAGGACAATAACTTCTCCAAGTTTTCCTTCTACCTCATGGCTTTCCGCTCAATCTTTTTTACTAGTTTCTCCTCATCTTTTTTGGTCCTAAATATTTGAGGGTTAGTGGATAGGCTTGTTCTATATACAAAAGAACTCTCTTTGGAATTCCCTCCACTTTCAGAAGATTAAATAATGTTGATTACTCTCAAATGATATATTCAGTTTCTATCTTTCCCCTGAATTCTAAATACCACTATCTATTCAGCAATTCCATTTGAATGTCTAATAGTCATCTCCAACTTGAATGTCCAAAGCTGAACTCCCAATCACTTCTCCTGGTGTTTCCCATCTCAATAAATATATTTCTTTCCAGTTGCTCAAGTAAAAATCTTGGACTCATCTATGACTCCACTGTTTCATATAAAACTTCCAATTCATTGGCAAATTCTATTAGTCACCTTCAACGCCCATCTAGCTATTTTATCCCAGTTGGTGTCTCTACTTCTTCCTTGCCTCCCAAAATAAATTCTTCACATAGCAGCCAAATGATCCTTTTATAAAATAAATTGTATCATGTCATAGCTATGCTCAAAATCCACATTATCTTCTCATAACAGAGTCTTAAAACCATCTACAGGGATGCCTATAATCCACCCTTCCACTAAAATGCTGATTTCATTTCCTCTGTCTCCTTCTTGCTCATTTCACTTGACATTGATTAACCTCCTTGCCTTTTCTCAAAATGTTGCACATGCTATTGCTTTATTGAGTCTGTACTCAAAATTTTAACTGCTTGAGGTGCTCTTTTTCCAGATAACTATGTGGGTCACTATTTCACTTCCTTTCTGTCATTGCTCAGTGTCACATTTACTGTGAGGACTTTTTGATGATTTGTCTCCCACTCTACAGCATGGCACTGCCTCCTACTCTTTTGTGCTTTGTTTTTCCCTCCATATAATATTTATTGTTTATTTGTTTGTTTTTAAATAAAGCATAAACTCCATTATGGCAGAGATTTCTGTCATGTTGGTCACAGCCATATTCCTAGATTATAGATAGTGCTAACACATGCAGACATTCTAAAGTTATACTGGAAATCTTTAACGCATATATCCTTTAAAATGCAGATTTCATGTAATCCATGACTGGCTCCAAACCTCCATATCAGGCTCACCATAGTAATCTTGTTATCTTAGCTATGTCAACAGATTTTATATGATTTGAACTTTTGGGCCCCAATTTTCATATCATGATGGAGTTTATTGTATTTTTTTTTGAATGAACAGAAGAAATAAAGGAAGTGAGGAAGGAAAGAAGGAAGGAAAAAGAAAAATAAAGATGAAAGAAACTCCTCTTACCCCAAGATACATACAATTTGAACCATAACAAAAAAATAATTGGTAAAAGGAATTTGAAATCAACATTCACCCTGATTAAAAATTTAAGGTGATGCCAAATTCAGGCCAATTTAACCAAGCCAGAATCATCTAGTAACAGATGAAAATATAGTAGAAGATCATTTCTTTGGAATAAACCATCCAAACAACAGGCTTGTTATAAAAAAATTACAACAATTTTAATAAATGAGTAGCAATAATAATTTTCATGTATGGTAGTTGTGATGCCATCCACAATTCAGAGAATCATCAGCCACTACTTGTCTTAAGTTTACCAGCCTGCTATGAAAAATACCACACAATAGGTTGGCTTAAATAACAAGAATTTATTGACTCATTGTTTCAGAAGCTAGAAGGCTTATTTCTCTCAGAGCTGGTGGTTTTCTGGCTGGCCGGCTATCCTTGAATTCCTTTGCTTTTCTATCACATGATGATGTCCTCTCTTTTCTCTTCTGATTCTGTTGATTTGCAATTCTGGCTCCTCTCCATGGCTTTCTCTCTATGTTTGAATTTGTTCTGCTTATAAAGGACTCCAATAATCTGAATTAAGCAGCCCCTACATACACTCTGGGCTACATCTCAACTAAAATAACATCTTCAAGAGATCCCATTCATAACAGGTTTATACCCACAAGAAGGCATCTAAGACCAAGAACATGTCTAAACTGGGGATCCAATCAGTCATGATATGGACAAGGCTGAGAACTCAATTTCTGCAATATTATAGAGATCTTGGAGTAAGATATACATTGCGATTCTTTTCAGTATTTTATGTTTTTTTATTAAAATAGATACATGGTCACAAAGCTAGCTAGCTAGATAAATTGAAATAAATAGATAGATGAATAGATATAGAGAGATAAATACAGTTCTTTATATCTACATACTGTTTTGTGCTTTGTTTATTTTATCATTGTGATTTTTGGGGTTAAGAGAACTAAATTTCAGGTATATTTTAAATCTATATAAGACTTAAAATAAGAGGTCAACTCTTGGACCCTTTGAGTAATCATTTTTGTACCGTTTAATGCCATGACACATTCTCTCCTTTTCCCCTTTGCATCAGTTGATCCTGATTCCAATATAATTAGAAGTCAAAGAGCACAACTCATATAAAGAAGCTCTTCAATGCTTCAAGGCTATTTCATATCTCTGTGACTCCATATATGTTACCTTTTAATGGAATACCCTTTCTTCTCCATCCTGCCTGGCTGATCCTCCTTTAAGCACCACCTCCTCCAGGAAAATTTCTCTCATTTCCCCACCCCCCATTCTGATGTTGATATCCATTCCCCATGCTTTACTTGTGTCCTATCCCGGGAGTCTCTGCTATTGGACAACTCATACAGTCCTACAGTTATTAATATACCTTTAGAGATCCTCCAATGTAAAACAGTTATTTTGGGGGGCAATAACTATACCTTTTAACAAAGTCTTTCATCTCAAGCTCTTAGACTACTGTCAAGCATGAATATGTGTAAAAAAATGATTATAATATGTATGCCAATGACCTATTCATCACATAATATAATCAAGACTATGGAGAATAGCTTATTTCTGGACTAATTATTCTTATTACAAGTTTCTTAAAGCTAAAACAAATCTTAATTATTTAAAATTAAATAAGCAAACTCAACAACACAAAAATGTTTGCTCAACAGTATATAAAAGGAGACTCTTTTTTATATTTTGTGGGAATGGCCACAAAATCGTCAAAAGTTTGCTGTGTCCTTACTGGGTAACATATGTTGATTCTCTAAAGAAATTGCTTTGAACTGAGGATGTGCTAATGTTTTGATAGATCAGGTTTTTACTGGTGAAGAAGAGGAAGAGAAAGAGGAGGAGGAGGTAGATGAGGGAAAAGAAGGAGGATGAGAGAAGTAGACAGAGAAGGGGAGGAGGAGGAAGAAGAAGTAGGAAGAGGAGGAGGAAGAGGATAAGAAAGAGGATTTGAAGGCAGGGATGAGCCATTTACTGAAGCACAGGCAGCCTATTTATCAGTATTTTCACTGACACAGTGAAAAAAGGTAGATCACAAAGCCATATAAAGAGCTTGGCATCAAAGCTTTTAAAAGTTCTATGCTGATTAAGAAATGAAATGAAATTCATTTTGTTCTTAACAGACTGAGCATGTGATTCTATTGGCAGATTTTACTAACCAAAAAAAAAAAAACTTACTTTATATCTTATAAACATTAACTATGGAAATACAAACTTATGTAATTCAATTAGTCTTATCCAATTTGCAAATTTCATTTCTATATTATAAAATTTCTTTCCTAAATATCAGACCCCAACCGTACTCTGTAACTGCATGTTCAATGTCTCTCTAACCTTCATAAGTCACAGCTGTAGACTATAGCATTATTTGACTTACTCACATTGGTTTTTACACTTTCATTTTTATACATTCATTAATATCATGTAGGCCAATGTATTAGTTTCCCATTGCTGTGGGAAAAATCGCCACATATTTCGAGACTTAAGCACAAATGTATTGTCTTAATAGTTTTTCAAGCAGATATCCAGAATAAGTCTCAAAACACTAAAGTCAAGATGTTGGTAGAGTTGATTTCTTCCTGGAAGCTCTAGGGAAAATGTTTTCTTAGTTGTCCACTTCTAGAGGCTGCCCACATTCCTTGACTGTTGTCCCTATCTTCATCTTCAAAGTACAGTATTTCAATCTCTGCTTCTGTTATAACATTTCCTTTTTCTGATTCTAAGCCTCCTATTTTAATCATATAAGGACCCTTGTGATTATAGTAGGCCCGCCCAGATAATCCAGATCATCTTCCCATCTCCAGATCCTTAATTTGGTCCCATCTGGAAAACCCTTTTAGCTATGTGAGGTCACAGTAACATATTCACAGATTCTATGGATTAGGAGGTGAACATCTTTGCAGATCCATTATTCTGTCTACTAGAGTCAATATACTTTTTTCTTATGATTTCAGCAAAAGAAAGATCCTTAAGTCAGTAGCAGAAAATATCATTGAACATTGTAACTCAATTTATAGCAAAACTTTTTAAAAATTATTTTTGATGGACTTTGGATCTGATCTTTTGAGTATTGTCCTGCTCTCCAATATAAGAAACATAAAACAGAGGCTTGGAAATCAGCTACGTTATAGAGGAAATGCCTGCCTTTTATGCAGAGTTGAAATACATGACCTTTCTATTTTCCTATAGTCAAAGAGTCTCTTTTGCTTTGACTATTGTAACATGAAGACTTGAAAAGCAATGAGGGTCACTCATTTATTTACCTTTCAATTAAGTTTCAAAAGCTCTTGAAAAGGGATACAAGTAGACATCAAACATTCTGTGGAACTGAAAATAAACCTATATATTTTTACATTTATCTTTTGTGAAACTATATATATATATATATATATATATATATATATATATATACAACCAAATGACAATGATTTTTTCAGTGACATTAACTTTGACTTCTGGTAGCAAAGTAAAAGAAGCCTATATTTTATCTTTTATTTTGACAATTTGAGAGACTATGAGTAAAAGGAAGGAGGGTGAAGGGATGATGAATTACATTTTGAGGTATTAATTTGTCACATTTTAGAATGCTAAAAACAAGGAACATATGGTTCAACATCCTCATTTTGTACATGAAGATATGGATACCAATAAAACATAGGAAATTGTCCCGAGTCATACAAAAAGTTAGTTGCAGAGCTGAAATTAGGCACAGATTTTCTAACTCCTAATTTAGCAGCTTGCCCACAATATCATAAATAGTATATGATTTGCCTTCATTTGATATGGTGTCTCTTCTTTTACCTCCATTTTATATGTTATATTGATATTTTTTAGTTTGAGTCCCTTGAAAGGAAAATATGGCAACTTATTTATAAATGATATTTATAATAATCATAGAAATTATTATTCACAAATGAATAAAATGCAGGAATTCCTATTGCTCTCTATCTGCAAACTTAAGATTAAATTAAAGAAAGGAAAAGGAGCTTGAGAATGTTTTCTTGTCTTTCTATATCCTCTTACTAAGAGCTATTAAAGATTAGATGAACCAGGAAGATCCTATTCCAGAGAAAATGTCAAAGATTAGCAATAATAGTGAGGTAACCAGATCACAAATTAATAACAGAATAATTATGTGGCTGGTAGGAGGCAACAAACTTCAACTGAAATGTTTAAAGACACAATTGGCAGACTTATGCATAGTCTGTAATATCTTCAAAACATCCCTGATACACAAACACTTACCTTCCCTCAGGTTCTCTTTTTCTTTTAATTATATTTAATGTGCTTGCCTCCATGTTACAATAGACATTTATAATTTCTTTAATAACTTCCTAAATTATTATTCCATTATTTATTTTTAGAGAAATATTTAGTGCTGGAGTCTATTCCTTTTCTGGCTGAAAGGAAAATGATGACATTTTGGCACCAATAAGGGACAGCATGAGTAAATTACTGATTCACTCCATTCACTTGACTTCTTAACTCAAAAAGTTTCTGCCTAGTTTTTAGACATTATATTACAACAGCTATCTCTTTGGCACTAGCTTCATAACTCTATAAACATTTCCTCTTGTTTATCGCTGGAGTGCTTTAAGGTATACAGAATCAAACCAGAGTGATTTTATTTTTTGTCTTTGTCTAGCAATCAACTTGTTGTGAAGTGCAGAATTTATCTATAGCACTATATGAAAAATAAATAACATATATAATAAAAAAGTCACCAGTGGGTCCTAAGCCAGATAATATTTCAATTTTTTTATATCACGAAGATACACACTATGAAGTTAGTCATTGTGCCACAAAATATATGCAAGTGTAAAAGTACTTACCATTGGTACTAATTCCAGATACACAATTCTCTAAGAAACCACAGGCAGAGAAGACATAATTCCCAGAAGTGATGGCGCTTTTTGTAGGGCAATATTTCAACAGTGATATTTTGGTGCCAGTGAATCAACATTTCCCCAATACAAATTCTCTATTTGAAGAAATCCTGTCATCTAGATTTGGTCCCCTTAGTAATGTTATTTAAATCAACCTGGGATAATATTTCTTAATTACCTCAACCAAGTTGGAAAAATAGAAAAGAATGTGTATTCAATTTATGCCTTCCCTTAGGGATTATCTAGTAGTTGTTTATTTGTGCTATTTAATAATGTTACTACTGACACAATCTCAAACATTTCAACCTATAAAGTTAATCATGAATATTTTAACTTTCTGATCAGGTTTGGAAGTTATTAAGAAGAATCTCACTCTACTTACTTACGTTTATTTTCTTTGTTGGGGGGGGTGCATGGTCTGGGAATCGAACCCAGGTCTCCTGCATGGAAGGCAAACATTCTACCACTGTATATTTACTTTTAACAATTAGAAATCATAATTCAGTATGGTGCTGTTATGCTCATATATTGCATCTAGTGCATATGTGGAAACAATATTTTGTTTCCTTCAATTGTATTACTAAAAAAATACATCAGTAAGATAATATTTCAATAGAATATTTTAGATCCTCAAGCATGATTATCACAGTCTCCTAAAAAAGATACATAAGTAGAGATAATATACTGATTTGTTAAACAGTGCTGAGGCATTACATAAAATTTAGTCAGAATAATAAATAGACTTTAATAAAATGTTTAGAATTATAAACCCATGCAAATAAAGTAGACATTTATTCAAACACCAAGGAATAGGAAGTGTACTAACTTTGTAAATGAATATCATGAAACACAGCAAGTGATTTCCAAGAGTATTAAGGTTGTAGCATCCCAGAGAGTTTCACAAATCAAAAACAGCAGTAAAGAATCGAAAGGGGGATTAATCAACAATTTTTAAAGACCTAAGCTCACCATACTTTTCAAGATAAATGATCTGATATTTTTAAACCCTTGAATCCAAAGATTTTAAAATCAAGCTAACTTCTCTTTCTCTAATATCTTTGTCTAATAGCAGCATGGACAAAAAAACAAAAACAAAACATGGATGATATTCATGTATCGTTTGACCCAGGTATGAAAGTCTTTTAGGTGTTCCTTGACTTATTTGTTCTTAATTTATTCTTTTGTTCATTCAACAAATACTTATTAAATATCTTACCTGAATAAAGCACTGTGCTAGTTGCCAGGCATTTCTGCCTAGGATAAGATAGTGACCAAGACACCGAGCCTGCCCCTAGCTACCTTGTAGATTAGTAGGGAAGATACAATATAATAAACAATATAATTTTTAAAAATGATAAGTATAATAAGAATGATTGGAAATAAAGTGTTTTGTGAATTTGAGGAATTAAAAATTCAATTCTCTCTGTGTTCATTGAACACCCATTCTCTGTCATAACCAATACTAGTGGCTGCAGATGCAAAGATAAATACAGCATGGATCTTTCCTTCTAGAAATTCTTTTTTTTAATTTTTCTTATTTTTTAAAGATTTTAGCAGCTGACCCAGTTGATGGTGAGAAGGGGAAGGTCTCTCATAGATTGAAGAAGGTAGTGAACAAAGGGCTTGCGTGCAGCACAAGTGAAGTGCTCACACAAGACTTACTACCTAGCATTTACTACTTGCGCGAAACCTGGGTTGGCCATCCCCACGAATAAAGGACGTGACAGCAGCAAGAAAAGAAAAAAGAAAACGAAGGAGAAAGGACAGCACAAGCAGCTCAGGGGGAAAGACCGGAAAGGAGCTCTGGACATCCCGCTGTGGTAAAGAGAAGGAGAAAGTCCGGACAGCAGGGAAAAAAAATCAAGTCTGTCAGTTCACGTCGCAATTGAGGGAGGGGTGCACCGTTCTTGGAAGTACTGCAATACCAAGCCAATGCGTGGAGTGGATGGAGCAAGCTCCTATTCCATCTCCCTGCTCCAAAAATCCGTTTAATATATTGTCCTCGGATAGAGGATGTATCAGATATTAAACTGATAAGAACAGATACTACACTTTCTCTTAATCAAAAGGACGAGAAGCAATCCTAGAAATTCTTGGTTTAATATAATTACCTCCTCTTGGGGTAAAGAAAGTGTGAGGGAAGATTTCACGGAAGAAGTGAAATTTTAGTTGCATCTCAAAATAAAGGTAAGATTTGGACATATTGGTAAAGGGAAAGTACCGTCCAGGAAAAGGCAAAAGCCTGGTCACAATAGCATCTATGATCTGTCCTCTAAGTTTATTTTTAGTCTTCTGAGGGCTTGGCATAAGAATAACAGAATGCATGGCCCCATGCTATGGGATTTACAGCATCTTGTTTTTAAAGCAAAAAAAGATAAATGTTCTTAGAAAACTATTTCTTTATTTCAAAAATACTTTTGAGTATTTATTAGTGCTGCTCAAATTACTTGGCCTTGTGAAGAGATGTCCTTATACTGTTCCTTTATTTTCGCCCTCCCAAAGGGTGTGCAACCTCTTATAAGCAAGTAACAAGACAATTAGTCTTATTATGGTACAGTGTGCAAGTGTTTTTGAAATATATTTTTCTTTAAAATTAGTTTCTCATAAGAAAGGGCTATTTTAAATATTCTATTAGTTGCATTCGTATTTTTTTACTCTTTGTATTAACTACATGGATTAAATTGATAAAAGAATAAACTCATGGGTTACTACAATGAACTTACTTGTTTTCTGTTTTTTAAATATTTTTATTGAGAAATTTTCACACACCTATATTCTGTGCATGGTGTACAATCAGTGACTCATAATATCATCACATAGTTGTGTATTTATCAGCATGATCACTGTCTAGATTATTTGCATCACTCCAGTAAAAGAAATTTAAAAAAAGAAAAAGCTGATACATACCATACACCTTACCCCGCCCTCTCATTGACCACTACTAGTTTAATCTACTCGATTTATTTTACCCTTTGTCCCCCTTATTATTTATTTATTTATTTATCCATATTTCTTACTCATCTGTCCATACCCTGGATGAAAGGAGCATCAGACACAAGGTTTTCACAATCACACAGTCACATTGCAAACGTTGTATGTTTATACAATTGTTTTCAAGAATCAAGGCTACTAGAACACAGCTCAACAGTTTCAGGTATGTCCCTCTACCCACGCTAATACACCATAAACTAAAAAGGGGTATCTATGTAATGCATAAGAGTAACCTTCAGAATAACCTCATGACTCTGAAATCTCTTAGCCACGGAAACTCTATTTTGTCTTATTTCTCTCTTCCACCTTTTGTTCAAGAAGGCTTTCTCAATCTCTTGATGCTGGGTCTTGGCTCTTCCTGGGATTACTGTCCTAAATTGCCAGGGAGATTTATACCCCTGGGAGTCATGTCCCATGTAGGAGGGAGGGCAGTGAGTTCACTTGCCAATTTAGCTTAGAGAGAGAGAGGCAACATCTGAGCAACAAAAGAGACTCTCTAGAGTGACTCAGGCATAATTTTAAGTAGGTCTAGCCTATCCTTTGCAGAAATAAGTTTCACAGGGTCAAATCCCAAGATCGAGGGCTTGCTCTATTGCTTTGTTTGTCCTCACTGCTTCCAAGAATATCAGAAATTCTCCAAATGGGGAAGGTGAATATTTCCTCCTTTCTCCCCAGCCGACCAAGGGGGCTTTGCAAATATTTCTTTATTCACAGCCCAAATTTCTTTGGGATTTATCAGGGTATCACGTTAACCTGGACAAACCAAGAAAATATCACACCCTATTCAAGATTCTATGTACTTATGGTTTTCAACTAAACTGACCATACAAGTTAAATTAGGAAATATACTGGGCAAAATATGTATTTTGCACTCGATAAACATCTTTCTCTTTAGTCTCACACAGAAGTTGAAGTTTTAAAATATGGGTGATTTCATCCTTTACCCTGTATTCTGATATAACTTAGTCCTATCCAAATCAGCTTTATTCATATCTCTACTCAATGTAGGATCACTTTTCCAACTTTTTAAACAGTACCTATATGGGGTTGTTCTAGTTTGCTAGCTGCCAGAATGTAATATACCAGAAACAGAGTGGTTTTTTAAAAGGAGAATTTAATAAGTTGCTAGTTTACTGTTCTAAGGCCAAGAAAATGTCCCAGTTACAAGTCTATAGAAATGGAAATCAAAGGCATCAAGGGAAAGATACTTGGCGCAAGAAGACCAATGAAGTACAGGGTTTCTCTCTCAAGTGGAAGGACACATGGCGAACGCAGTCAGAGTTTCTCTCTCATTTGGAAAGGCACATGGGGAACATGGTCAGGGTTCCTCTCTCATCTGGAAGGGCACATGGGGAACGTGGTCAGGGTTCCTCTCTCATCTGGAAGGGCACATGGGGAACGTGGTCAGGGTTCCTCTCTCATCTGGAAGGGCACATGGGGAACGTGGTCAGGGTTCCTCTCTCATCTGGAAGGGCACATGGGGAATGTGGTCAGGGTTCCTCTCTCATCTGGAAGGGCACATGGGGAACGTGGTCAGGGTTCCTCTCTCATCTGGAAGGGCACATGGCGAACGCAGTCAGAGTTTCTCTCTCATCTGGAAAGGCACATGGGGAACATGGTCAGGGTTCCTCTCTCATCTGGAAGGGCACATGGCGAATGTGGTGTCATCCACCAGCTTCTTCATCTCCAAAGGTCACTGGCTTGTGGGCTCTCTGCTTCTCATAGCTATGTCACTCTGCTCTGCTCTCTCTGAATCACCTTCATTCTTCAAAATGTTTCCTCTTTTATAGGACTCCAGAAACTTATCACTCCAAATGGGTGGAGACATGTCGTCACCTAATCCAGTTTAACAACCACTCTTGATGAAATCACACATCTAATTACAGTTTCAAACATAATAGGGATTATTCTCAATGGGATTTTGATGAAAACATGGCTTTTCTAGGGTCCATACATCCTTCCAGCCCAGCACAGGGTTACTGCTGACATTCATAGCTTCAGAGCTCCAACTGAGTTTCGGGTTGTCACATAAATACACGAAGTTTCTAGGGTGAACTTACTTTTGAACGAGCAGCATCAGTAGAAATGTTGTTACAATGGCTAATTGGGTGGCCAGAGTCTTTCCATGGACTTTGTAGAAGTGTTTCTTATAACAGCAGAAGACCAGAACAAACAGAGGGAAAAAGAGAGTAATTCAGAAGTAAAGAGCAGGAAACAGTGTTCCTAAAGTGTTTGCTTCTCCATGACATTTTGCCCTGAACATTTTTAGATTGACTAACTCTAGGAAATCCCATTTTTAACCTTCTTTCTTAAATGATATTCTTGAACTTTTGTGAGGATTTAAATTACTTTATCTCTGGCATACTTTGCAAAGACACAAGAAGCCTGTGCTTTGTAGGTTGGTCAAAAAAGCAATTTTTTTGTGGCAAATTCTTTGCTTAAATTTATCCATCCTCTCTGTGATTCCTTCTCCATCATTAGATTAAAAACTTTTTTTTCTTGATGTTATTTGGCTCTGCTATTATACAATCATCCTTCATTCCTTGTATTTTTCCTAAAAACTTATAATAGGTACATTTTTGGATGCAAGTATGATGTCATTTTTTTTAAGGTAACAAGTTAAAATTGGAGCTCTGACCAAAATTATAGACTGTTCTTTGGAATCATGCTGTTAACTTTATATAGCATTCACCTTTCCAAAACCTGAGAAGAGAAACAGTAAGATTGAAAGAACAAGAGAGACTCTTATAATTATGAGTTCTTAACATATACTGCACAATAGACTTTAGATTTGGGTATAGGTTGATTTATGTAAATAGGTTATTTGCATAGAACTTTATGGTTTGAAATATATTTTTACATAAATTATATGATTTAATTTCATAAATAGCTATGTAAGTTTTATTGATTTTTTATTTATTCCATAGTTATGAAACCTGAACTTCAGAGAAATCAAGAGACTTCATGAAAAGTTGCAGTTAGGACTTAAAACCAGTTGTCGTTATTTCAAGCTGAGTGTTCTTTATGCACTGTTATTAGTTTGGAAATGCTATTGTAAAAATAATACTTTAAAAAATCATCAGATAATTTTAGCACCCTGAAAATAATGTTTTCAATGGGTAAGTGGCATAGATTGGATAGATGGCTAACCAGTTTTAGGTGGACTAAAATTTCAAGAACCACCATTTCAGCACCATATTTTAGATTTGAATCTGGATCATATGACAATGAGTGTTTAAACAGACTTCAGTGTCACCTTAATACTTCAGACTTAGGGAAATACTTTTGTACACATGCACACATACACATTTTTGCAAATACACACATATTACAATGACTGAATATAATCTAGGCTAACCCACCGAGACAACTGTCTAGTTTTCATGTCTCTTAATTTCCCCGTAGCCAATTAAGTTTTTTAAAAAAGCAAAGGATGGATAATTACTACTTCAGTAAATCAAATGCCATATCCTTTATGCATTTTCTTAGTACAAAAGTTGAGGTATTCCTAATAATTGCTGGTCTAAAATTTTTAAGGACATGCCTGCCTTCTGAATAGGAAAGTCAACAGCAGGATATGTCATACTTTTAGAAATATCCCTCCCAAATAATAGCCAAAAACTTCTCAACAATTATGAGCAGCATAATTATATGTGTCCAAGAAGCACAATGTACTCCAAAACAAGTCCTAATAAACCCACTCTGAAAAACATTACTCATCAGAATGTCAAATGCTGAAGATAAAGAGAGAATTTTGAAAAAAGTAAGAGAGAAACAATTTGTCATTTATGAGGGATCTACAATAAGAAAGTCCCCATTTCTCCTCTGAAACTATGGAGACAGGGAGGTAGTGGTATGATGTATTCAAAGTGGAAAAACAACTGCCCACTAAAAATTCTGTAGCTGACAAAACTGTCCTTCAAAACAAAAAGAAGGTGATTTTAAAGTATTCAAAGACAAACAGAAATGGAGAGTTCATAAACAAGAGGCACAAAGTTACCAAAGGGGGTTCTGCAAGTTAAAAGGAAAAGACAAGGGAGAATGGCATGAAGAAATGTGAAGAAATGAGCATCATCAGTAAGTGCAATTAAAACGGTAAATGCAAAACATGGTAGTATTGTTTCCTCAATGTGCAATTCTACTCTCTAATTCATATAGGAATCAGGATACAATTGAACAAGAAAAAGGTACATTTCCTGATAAGGGACATGAAAAATATAAACTGGTAAAGTGGGACAAAAGCAAAATAAGGAGGGGAAGCCCAGGAAAAATGGGAGCACAGAATGTGTGCTATTGAAACGAAGTTAATATCTTTTCAAATTGGTAGATTATAGATGTAGGTTGTATACTAAAATCCCAAAATTAACCACAAAGAATTTTTAAAATATTCAGGAACCCACAGTACTGGACATTCTAGGTAGAGCAATTAAACAAGAAAAAGAAATGAGGCATCCTAATTGGAAGAAAGGAAATAAAACTTTTACTATTTCCAAATTGCATGTTCCAATATATAATAGAAAGTCCTGAAAAATGGAAAACAAAGATACTAGAGGTAAAAAATGAATTCAACAAAGTGACAGGGTAAACGACCAGCACACAAGAAAAAGCAGTGCTTCTATACACTATTAATGAGCAAGCTGAGGAGGAAATCAAGAAAAATATTCCAATTGAAATAGCATCTAAAAGAATCAAATATCTATCAATAAACTTAACCAAGGTTATAAAGGACCTGTACACAAAACCTACAAAATATTCCTAAAGGAAGTCAGAGAAGACCGAAATAAAAGGAAGGACATTCTGTGTTCATGATTTGAAAAACTTTTGGGTCATGTATGCTACAAGAATTAAAGATTGAAGATATAATATGGGACTGTTTAACACAGTGAATCCTGTATGCAATGGCCTGGGTTAAAAGTCAAGTATCAGAATATTCTTTCATGAAGTATAATAAATATATGACATTAATCCAACCTATTAATAGGATAATAAATCAGAAAATTACCTAATGTAAACTGTAGATTATAGCTATTAGTGCTACTTTATTTTATTTTATTTTTTTGTATGCTATATGGTGGGGTCACATTTCATTTCTTTTCCATGTGAGTATCCCTTTATTACAGCACCATTTGTTGAATATTCTGTTTTTTTTTATTTTTGTTGGTTATTTTTGTTTGTTTATTTTTTAGGAAGTGCACGGGCCGGAAATCGAACCAAGGTCTCCCACATGGCAGGCAAAAATTCTACCACTGAACTACCCTCATACCCCATGATAGTGCTATTTTAATGTTCTTTCATCTATTGTAACAAAGGTACCATACTAAAGCAAAGTCTCACAATAGGGGTATTTGGGAACGTCGTAGTTTTTAAATGATCTTCCTATAAACCTGCAACTTCTTTATATAAAAATAAGAATAAGAACTAAAAAAAACATTATAATACAAGCTAGACCCAATGTACTACATATAATATGATTCCATCTCAACAAAATGTAAATATGAATCAATCTAGAAAGATAATTAGATTGTGGCATGTAGAGCTGGGGAAGGATAGAGAGATAGAGGGATGACTGCTCAGTAGTGCGGGTTTTAGTTTTTGAAGTAATGAAAACATTCTAAAGTTAATTGTAGTGACGATTGCCCAGTTCTGATTATACTGAAAGCTACTGGTTGTACACTTTGGGTGGATTTTATGGTATGTGATATATCTGATTAAAACTCCTTTATAAAAAAACCCAGAAGAATGAAAGAAGTAGCCTTCCCAGTTACATCCTGTACCTCTTCAGTAGACATGGGAAGTCCTTTGTGGGAAAACAACTTCTCATTTCATTTTTCACTAAAGAACTTTTCATTAATAAAATACCTACAGTTGAAGTGGCTAACATGTTGGCTTACAGTCCCACTAGATTACAGAATAATGTCTTCAGAGAAGTAAATGTTGATAGATGAGTGGACGGAAGCCTGAACACTTGGACCACGTGTGCCACGATTGGAAGGGAGGTGAGGGTAGCACAGCCTGAAGTAGGAAAGCGAAGAAAAGGCTCTGAATGCCAAATACCAAAGATGACAATTTTGTGATATTACCAAATGATTACCTGGTGATATCACCAAGTGAGTACCAGTCTCATAGAGTTTATGATCTTCTAAACTAGATCCTACAAAAGTATTTGTCAATTTTTTGATGTAATGATCAGATTATTAAATAGAACCATTCCAGAGTTTATAACAGCTGTCTTAAGCTCTTCCGTCCCACTCATTTTACAGGTGAGGACCTTGAAATCGACAGAGGTTAAACAGCTTCTTGGAAGTCATATATATGCATATATTGTCAATGGTAAAGTAGGAACTAATCCCTCTGTTTTATGCTTCTCATCTTGTCTGCTTCACTCCCGACCGAGCATTGACCATCACCGCAGTCACTTTATAAAGGGGACAGCTCCAGAGTCGCAGGGGATAAGAATTTTTAAAAAGAAATGAAAGAAAGTAGCACCATTTTGAGAAAGAATATTTGCTTCCTCCCAAATAAAAATTTAACTGGGTAAAAAATGTGAGTTAAATGAGAGTAGGAAGCCATTTGCTCTTTCAAAATAGATGTGCTGCCTTGAACTTTTCACGTTTTACCATTATCAGAGTGCACTGGTGCATAATTACAGGTCCCTTGCAAATGCTATCCAATCCGAATTTTCATTCCAACCAGCATTATTGCATAGCTGTTTCCAGACACAGGATTCACAGGCGGAGATGGGTTTTTAAAGTGACTTTAAGGCAAATTGACAATGATAATGTACTTTTCTTGTTGTCTTCATTCTTTCTCAGTTTCATTTAAAAGTGGTAAGAATAAGAACTTTATCTAGATTAATGTAGAAATGCTACCTCTAGGCAATTTAAGTCTTTGATTATTTTCTTTAACAATACCAAAGCATGGGGCACTTATACATTGTACATCATGTTACAAAACATTTGAGAATATGATTACTGAATTTCTCTGAGTTCCCGTAGCGTTTATATTGCTTTAAAGCAAACATTTTATCTGGGGCAAGAGTTTTAATTGTCAGAACTGTTCTGGACAGTGAGAAGAGTTTGATGTTTATGATTATTGCTGACTCATTGTTCTGTTTTTTGTGTCTGTATTGGGAGCTAGTATCAAGGTGATATTCCTTGATATACTTGTAGGTAAGAAGATAGCGAATGCTGTTTCAACCTACACATGATTTCCCTACCAGAACATTTTGCAGTATATTTATGATGCAAGTGTGACTGCTTTAAAGTTCAGTATTCACTGCGTGGAAATTCAATGTGTGGAAATGTCCAAGTTCCCACTTTTTAACTGTTCACTGGTATCTGCCTTTAGTGTAAATATTCTGTTTGAGACCTATATAAACATGTTTATGTCTCCTTTTCTTCATAGGTCAGTGTAGCAGAGCAGAGAAAGTGATGGTTCTGAGTCACAGGGATTTTGTTCAAATGTTCAAACAATAGTCTGCTTAAATTTTCTTGTAAAAGGAAAATAAGTCCACTCTTTGTACTATCAAGGTCATTACTGAACTCGAAGCCTTCAGTTTAAAAGCACAGAGATGCCATCTAGCAGCCACCTTCAGAAATTTCCTACGCAAAAAATATCTTTTCTCTATGAAACTGAGTAATAACTGAATCCCTACAAACCTTTCAGTTTTTTAAAATGGATTTGTTGAATGATAGTTTAGCATATTGACTACAATTTAAACACTTTAATACAAATGAAATTCACTGACACCTCTTAAGATACGTAAAATGATATGCCCATGAATTTTCTAAATAGAATTGGAAACTTGTAAATTAGATTAATTAAGAAAACATAATTCTAGTAGTTTTGTAGGGAGGAATATTGATAATCTGTCTCTGTAAAAATATAAGTAGTTAATTAGTGGCGAATTGCATTCTTTTGCTGAAGGAATATACTAACCTTGACAATTTTCTAATATAATGAGAGAAAAGAAAGTAAGTACATGTGGAAAATTTTCCCTATGAACATAGAAACTTGGGTTTTCTTTGCATTTAAAAGTAGAACTGATTTTCAAGTAACTTATCTTACCATAAGATGGCGATACATAAGCACTTTATAAGACACCACATAAGATCTGTAAGCTTTAATCACAAACAAAATCATAAACACAAACATTATATGGCCTCTTGTGAAATGGCATTAGCACTGTTGTTAGAAAGTCTTTTTGTTTGCAAGTAAATTAACACTCAGGAAGCATTTAGAGTTCCACCACTTGATATGCTGACAATTCCACATCTATAAAAGACTCTGTTCACTTCTAAGAGCTCTGCTATTTTGCTAACTTGTGTCTCCATGTGTGATTATACAAAGGTTTGCTATAGAATTAAAGTTTAATAATATAGAAGACTACTTAAAGGTAAATGAATTTATTTGAAAATGTAATTATGAAATATATCAGTCATAAAATATTAGCATGCAGTTATTTAGAATTTCTGCACACTGATGTCTTCTTACATAAATTATTACTGATGTGTTCAATAATTGTGGCCTTTGTGGTATCATATTATTGGGTGTTTAATTTCAATTTCACAAGGCATAATTTGCATGATTAATGCTGATTTTATTATCTAAATCCTTAAGTAATTTTTAAGGTAATAAAAATGTGAGAAAATTCCTAGTTTGTAACTTAATTGACAATTATTTCTGAACACAATGGTGCTCTTTGTGATTTGAGGTGGGGTGGACACTATAGCTTGGTGATGAGAAATAACTTGATAAAACATACAAGTGTAGCTTCTATTCATCTTTTTTTAAAGAACATCTTGCCTACCAATCTAAAGTCTTCTCCAACATTAAAGTTACTTACTATGAACATTTCAATATTCTCTATAATGGCATATATAGTGTAGAACAAAATACCATCTTCTATCATTTTCACACTGTATTGTAGTCTCTAGAAGCTGAGCAGGACAATTTGAAAAGTTAATGTATTCCTTTTCTTCCATGTATTTCTCAGCTCAGGAATACAAAAACCAAACACCACAGTTAAGTCTGAAGGGAAGTTTTATACCATTGAATGCACACAGTTAAGTTCATCAAAACTAGAGGAGATCATATTGACCAAAACATGTGTTGTTACTTGGTAGATTTATCGCTATATTTAACAGAAGACTTACTTTGTTTATATACATTAAGCATAAGGAATAATCCCTGAAGATATTTATTCATTAAAGATAACAGATAAATCAAATCACATATGCAACTACTACCAAAACCCTATTTCTGAACCCATTTTAAAGAACAACTTGAATGAAACTTACTTTCAAATGGATTTTCTGTAGCAACTCAATAATTACTTCCTAAAACTGTTTTATCATTGATATTGCAAATGGGATATATAATTTAAAGTGTTCAAAAGTTTTTACCAATGAGAGTAGTAGGGGAATATGTCCCTATGGATGCGGAGACAAAAAAGTATAACAACATAAAAATATACAGGTAAAATCAACATTTTTACCTTCGTGTAAAATACTTTAATGCTACCACTTAGTATGTAAAATATGTCATTAAGATCATTAAGTTGGCACACACATCATGTGAAGCTTTCACAGTGATAATATGGGTACAGTCATAGCTTTAAAACGAAATTTAATTATCATCCTCTCCCCAAATATGCAAAGGGTAAGGGGATAATTACATGACATAATTCTAAGTTTTTACATATACTGTTAGGCCTAGAAATATTCAGTCAACCACAGTATTAGATTATGCTTGGTTAAGTCATATTTCTATTGAATTATGAAAGGAAACATTTTCTCTACACTACATGGATGATGTAAAGCTTTAAAAATGACAATATTCAAACATCCGGCTTTACATGTTTTTTATAACAGTGTTATTTTTCTTGCAGTGTAAAATTGTTCTTGACTATTTAAATAGGTAAAATAATAGACAAATTGTCTCACTCTTTTTACTGAGATGCCTTTTCTCTTACTCCAGAAAATTATGATTTTCTTAGAATGCTGAAACTCTCAAACTACCTCATTCTAGCAAGACTGTTCTCAAAAAGAAAATGTTTCCCCACATATCCTTTTTATCAAAAGAGCTTAACGTTCACTTTAATTGCCTGTAGTGGATAATTTTCAGAGTTCAACAGCTATGAGACAACTCATTCTTCTTTTGCCCTCCTTAGTCTGATAGGATTCTCACTTCTTGTTTCTTAACACTGGTAATTAGAACTTCCGTAGTACCCGCTAATTTCCTTAATGAAAAGAAAGAAGCAAGCAAACACAAGCTCCTTTCACTAACGGCCTCTAAGCCACGGCAGAGTGTAGCTCTGCTGTTCTGCCCTGTGTGTTATAAGCAGCATCCCAAAATGTTTTGGCTACAAACCGCAGCACGTCCGCGATGTGAGTATTATTGATCAGGATAGCATGAAAACGCTTCCCTGCTTTCAGCAAAGAAACGGTTCACCGGCTCCTAATACACGTTTACAAATTGCATTGTTTCAATCGCAAACTCCTTTGCATGAGCCGTCCACTTTCGAAGAGCACATAAAGCAGTTGGACACGGAATAAGCTCAATTCCCCCGAGAGCCGCATTGCCCACTGCCCATACACATAGAATTCGCTCCTGATGGCTCCCCCCTCTTGCCAGGACTCTACCTTGAGGAACTGTTCCTCCGGTAGTTCACCTTGTTAGCTTCCAAGCAGTGGGTACACACCAAGCAACATAAGGTAGCTGGGAGAACTGTCTCCCTTGCCGTTTTGTCACATTGATTAGCATTTTTGGTCGTTTTGCTATATATTGCACATTTATTTCAAACAAGAGTTAAAATATTGCCCATACCTTGGAAGGATTTAATCCAGCAAGCAAAGACAGCAGCAGGAGATTGAGAAGGTTGGACGTCGCCTGCATTCTGATCTGGGGTTTTGCCCCCTCTTTACTCTCTTTTATGTAGCCACTCCGCTCGCACTGCAGAGACCTTTCTCTTGTCAGTTGCACTTTCCGCCTGCCAGTCAGAGGGAGCAGAGTGGAGACAGAGGCGGTGGCAGCAGTAGCAACAACAGCAGCAGCGGCAGCAGTAGTGGTAGCAGCGGCAGCAGCGGCAGCCGCCCTGGGGGGCGATCATTCCGCAGGCATTCTCAGAGCTGGGAGTCCGGCTGCTGAGGAGAGTGGGTTGGGCTGCAGTGGGCGCTGACCGAGATACTGAAACGTCTCCAAAACGCGCGCTACACTCTACCCTCTCCTCCGCAGCTTTCTGGCCAGCCCACTGCAAAAGTTTTGACACCTCCCCTTCACCCCGAGAAAAATGCCCGACAGAGAGCGAGCAAACGAGAGAGGGAGAGAGAGAGAGAGAGGGAGGGAGGGAGGGAGGGGGTAGGGAGGAGAGAGAGAGAGAGAGAGAGAGAGAGAGAGAGAGAGAGAGAGAGAGAGAGTGTGTGTGTGTGTAACTGCTGAGAGAAGTGTGACGACCTGGGCAACGGATATGACATCACTACAGCTCCTGGGGGTTTGGGGTGGTATTTCGTGGGGAATTTGTTAACCAAGCAAGGATTGCCTCTCGCGCTCCAGTTCAGCATCTGCTGGCAACTTGAACTGCAGAGAAATAGAGAGTCGGCTAGATACAGGATTATGAAACAGGTCATAGTGCACTGGAACCTTCTGTTGTCATTGACAGAGGACCTGACTTTGTTTCAAACAAAAGTTTGCGGTGCAGACTACCAGTGTGTATTTTCTATCCGGGGCAGACAATGAGTAGCTATTATATATGTATATTACACTATTTATGAAAGGCCCAATGAAATAAATCTATTTGATTAGGTATTAGACTCTGTTTATATATGTTTGGTCATCTGAAGATACTATGTGAAAATAAATGAAGAAGCTTTATTATTTTTCTTTTGCTTGTGAGCAGGATAGTGATCACCTCTACTGAAACACCCCCCTACACATGCACACATGCACAATCATACCCAGAAATACAATTTCCCTGTTAGTATGTCAGTCTGACCTCTGATTTTGCCTGAGGAAGAATTAAGTGGTGTATGGATGGGCAGTGGGGTGGGAAAAATGATTATTTCTAAGCTTCTAAGTGCTTCTTTTTTTTCTAAGACTTAAGAGAGGAGGTGGAATACCTTCTTAGCCAGACCAGAGAAAGGGCAAATAGCAAACTAACTCTGTCACTCAACCTGCAGCATTTCACTATACTCAAGCAACTTCAATTTTTTTTACTTTAGCACAAGTAAGAGTTCTTTTCCATAAGGTAAAAAGATGTGGAACAGTTGGCAACCTCTCTGAAACCCTCCTTTCATGCAATTACGCCTTTCATATCCCTTGAGCTGTGTCGTCTGCTGATTTTTTTTTTTTTAGGAATGATGTTTCTTATGGATTAATTATCTAAATTGGAGCTATAGATTTTGCTTCCTTTTACTTCCACATTAAATAAAAGACAAATTGGTTAAGAAATCAGATACACTGTGTACACAATCTGCACCAACCATATACTAAAAAATTCTCCAAATATTTTTAATACAGAAATCTCAGTTAATATTCAAACACCTTTGAAAATCATAATCCCCAACGTTTTTGCATCAGATTGCATTTATTTCATATTGTATCTATTTTTATCCTAATATTATGAATATGTGTGTATATATATATATATATGTGTGATTCTTTTAGGTCATTTTTTTTACAAAACATAAATAGCAAAAAGAAAATAAATGTGGCATTTCAAGTTGATGGGATGGACCATACAGAAAAGATATTGCAGAATAATGCTGAAAAGTGGAATTAATTATAGATGCTGTTAATTTATTTAATGATAACTCTGGCTTTGAGGCAATAGATGAAACTGCAGGGTTATGTCTGGCATGCATTGAAATAACTTTCTAGAGCATAGCTATAGATGACGCTTTTATTCTGTTTTTACATTTATTTCTTAACCTAAATTTATCCCTCTCCTACCCCCTCCCACTCAGACAAAAATCAGCAAAGAGGAAATTGTTTCAATTATTCATGCCCAATATCCTAAAATTATAATTTTCACCCATTTAAAAAAAAACAAGATGTTTATCATATGACAAGATGCTCAACTTGGAGGGAAAAGTAAGTTTCATTTCCTTTATGCAACTTATCCCTGCTTCAAAGGCAGACTGCCTTACATAAAAAAAAAAGTTATTAAATTGTCCTTCATTTTGCAATGAAATATAAAGAAAAGTGCTGAAGAACATGCCACCAATGGAGAAAAGGAGTGTTTTCACAGAATCTGTATTTTTTCACATCCCATCTCCATTTGACATTGATCAAAACATACTATTGACCATTTAGTTTTAAAAGCATACAATATGCTTGTGCAATACACTAGTTATTTTATGTACAGTAAAGGATCAGGAAAGGGTAAAATGAAAGAATAGAGAAAATTATACTGTTTTAGTTAGGATGTGATGGAACCAGATTGGAGCTTTTCTAATTGAGATTGTGTTCTTGATCTGTAAGAACAGAGCTCTGGAGTAAAGTAGCAGGCTTCCTTCTTACTAGGTACCTCCTTTCTGCTGCTGGAACACATCAGTTGTATTTTCATCCTCCATTTCCAACTGTGATGCTATGTCTGTTTCATTGACTGGCTGCCCAACAAATCAGAATCTGATGTGCCTCATTGGCAACCCCTGTCTTACAAAATAAGCTTTCTGTAGTTGACTAAGTGGTGTATGCCTCTCAACCTTCAATTGCATCACAGAACCATCCTTCCAGCCACTTTCAAATTAATTTGATTGTTTTTCTCAGTCTTGACTCCTTCTTTAGGTTTTTCATTGGTCATGGTGAGAGCTTGTCTCCTGAGCTGCAGCTTCACAAAAGAGTTACCAGGGTGACACCTTGTGAGCTTATGAGCAGCACCAGGAATTGTAGAATGCACCCATTTTTAAATCGTTCACATGACTGCACAATTTGAAAAGGAAGTTTTAAGGGTGAGGTGGCTTGAAGGTTATAATAGTTCATTTTTATCCCCTATTTACTGATTGCCACATTTAAAAAATATTATTTGCTTTTTGCATGTGCTTTTGTGTAGACAGAATATCTTCTATCTTTTCTCATCTCTACCCTACCTCCACCAAGTCTGACTCAAATATCATTTTTCAGGACCAACCTGCTAAGTTACTTGCTCTAACCTCTGTACTACCTTAGAATTTCATACTTACAGCTATGAACACATATATTGTTTGGTACTTCCTGGAGACATAGTCCATATCTTATTCATCTTTATCTTCAGAGTTGACAGTATATTATTAGGAGCTCAATATATTATTATTGAAATGGAGTAAACATAAATCAATGTGTCTGCTTATTGTTTATTTGTGTCTTCCTTATTCTAGTGTAAGTTCTGTAATAAAGAGAACATAACAATCTAGTTCATCACTAGGTCGGCCAGAGTTCATTGCTCCAGTTTCAAACCTATGGCACAGCCTGGCACACTGTAAATAAACCATGATCACTATTAGCAGGAAGTACACGTGCTTATTTGAGTTCTGAAAGCTGTATTTAATAGACCCACAAAAAGTAAGAAAAGTACATAATCATATCAATTTTATGACTTTAAGGTCGACATGTATACTCCTAAGGCACGAATGCTTCTTCTGGAAACATTCATGTATGATTCTCATATATGATTCACAATATTAGTGAGTGAGCCAAAACTCCTATATAGGCACATTTTTCCTTTTCACTTTCTGCTTTCCTGTATTTCCTGGTATTGGGAGAACATTTGTAACAAGAAGTTAATAAGAAATTCTAAGAAACCTTTCCAAAAAAATATGATAGAAGAAAATGATAACACAGAGATCCAAAGCAAGTAATTTATGGTAATTATCCTACAAATAAAAACAGATGAACTTTACTTGCCTTAAGAGAAGCTTAGTCATTTGTAGAGATTAATCAGTTCAGTAATAACTCAAAAGCTGTATTAAAATGTACAACTGAAAAACTAAAGCTGCAAACAAACACAAACTCAACAATATTCTACTTATTCCAATATCTGTTTTTAAAATATGTTTAATGAATTCTTAATCTCAATCCATAATTCTGAGTATTGTTTTCAGTTAGTCACTTTTTATATAATTAAATCCTCTCATATGCCCATAAACTCATGTTGACTACACTGTAAGCTACATCTTTTTTTAGCAATCCATAGCACATGGAGAAGAAGTCCATGAAGCTCTTTGTTTCTTAGGTGCTACAATAGAAATTCAGAAGAGTTCTATTGTAGGAATAAAATGGCAAGTCTACTTTTGTTTTCATTGTCACCTGATATTGGTTACTTTAGTGAATTTAAGCAAGATAATAAAATGTGTTATGTCAAGATGTCTCACTCATATGGCAGCAGTTGATTCTGATTGTCAACTGAGAATTCAACTGAGTTGTTGACTAGAATACTTCCATGTGTACTGAGCTTCTTACAGCATTGCAGCTAGATTTTGAGATAGCATCCAAAGAGCTAATATTCTAGAAAGCCTAGGCATGAGGTGCAAAGGTGGTTCAGTGGTAGAATTCTTGTCCACCATGTGGGAGACCTGGATTAGATTCCCGGTCTGTGCATTTTCCCCCAAAACAAACAAGGAAAACAAACAAACAACAACCAACCAAACAAAAATTCAACAAATGGTGCTGCAGTAATGGAATACTCACATGGAAAATAACAAAATGTGACTCCATCATATAGCATACTAAAAATAAACAAACAAACAAATAAATAAATATAATAAGTCTAGGCAGAATCTGAAAGGCTTCTCATCACCTAAGAAGTCTCAGAATTCACATCAGCCCATATTTAAACTCAGAATAATTTGGCTTCGAATCTCCACGTAAGGATGTACATAGGAAGGGAAAAAGTTGAAGGCAGCCATACTTAAAACTCTCTAACAAAAGGGGTTATATTCTGCACTCACTGGAAATTCCCCTACCAATCACTAATCAGTTTGAACTAGGATTTTGAGGTGGATTTTGATATAGATGTAATTTAGCGGGGATAAAGGGGAAAAGGCAATAATTGCATATTTGCAAATAAACACAAATATTTTCTCCTTTCAGTAATAGAAGAGAATTTGGACCAACTCAGCTCTTCAACTGAGAATGATTGAAAATTCCAGGTAAAATATCAATACTAACTGCTAGAAGGCATTGACATTCATTAAATGTCAGACCAAAGTCTGGATGAATATGGAATCATAGAAGGGAATGCCTGCTCTTTAGGACCAGTTTTCCACTAAAAGCATCTGACACTTAGAAACTTAGCAGAGCTTTTGACATTATCACAGGGCTGGGAAAAAGAAGTTTGGAATTCTAGGTTCTGCTAAGATAGTAATCCCAGTAACTTCTCTCCCCATACTTACTTTGGGTTGAGATGGTGAAGCGTTAGATCCTTATAATTAAAGGTAAACCTAAAATAAAACAATATTCACCTGGATTTTTATGTCCAACTTCAGAGCATCTCCACCATTAACACTTTATTAAAATGATCTGGGATTACTAATAGCCCTAGAATTCTGACAGAGGTTCTCACACTCAACTTAGGTATTTATGATGCTATCTACTTATTTTAAGAATTAATTAAATTTAAATTTATTTATTTATTAAATTTAAATTTATTAAATCTATTTACATTGCTATAATCTCTTCCTAAAATATTTTCTATCAATTATATGGATTTTTTAATAAGGTGTCCCAAGAAATATTTAACTTGACGATATTCACTGCAAACACAATAGAAATGAAAAGATATGATAATATGCCCAATCTCATTAGTAAAAAGAGAGATTTACACTCATTTCATATTCTTAAGTTTTGCAAAAATGAAAAGGCTGACAGCATTGAGTGTTGGCTGGAATGTGAGAAAATGTTGTGTTCCTATACTGCTAGGGGGAATGAAAACTGGAAAATCAATTGGGAGAAAAATTAAGCAATGTAGAGTAAAGTTAAAAATGTATACAGCTTAAGACACAGAAATTATAATTCTTTGCAGATATTATAGAGAATCTACCATACGTGCATAAGAAGACCTGCTAAAATGTGCTTCACATAATTGTCGGTAACATGGAAATAAGAGAAACTGCATAAATGCCTCTCAATGGGGAAGGAAGAAATAAAATGTCATACATCTATTTTTAAAATAAACTTGATTTAAATGTTTCAATATAATATAGAGAATAAAAATAACATTGAAAAGCATCAAGTATGGTACATTTTACAAAAATAAAACATGAAAAATAATACTACTATTGAGATCTGTCAAACTTCTATATCTATCTCTTATTTGGTTCAAAATTTAGATGCTGTAAAGACCTAAGTACTAGCAGGGTCAACTGAGGAGCGGTGGACAGTCTATCCATCTGCCTATGAAATGTGCCTATATAATTACGGGCTTCCACAGTTATAGGATCATTTGATAGTATTACTCAGCTCAATGAAAAAAATACATTTATCCTTGTCTCAAGTGAGAAGATCATCTTCCCACCACATTGCCACTTCTTTAGTAGAACTGAGAAAGCAGCGAATGACAAGGAGATGCAGGGATATTCAATTAGATAAAGGAAAATTTCCTATATAATGCTTAACTAGGGATATTCATTTAAAAGTTTGTGTTGGAAGGAAGCAATGGATAAATTCTCTGCCTTTCAAAATTTAAACAGAGTAAATCTAGAAGCCATTGCAAATAATTTGCAATTAATTTTAACAACTCTGATACATGGGCACCTTACAGTGAATTTTCACATGGGATCAGGACCCCGGGAAAGCTGATGAAGATGGTCTGCAGAACCTGAGGGGGAGCTAGAAAATCAGTGCAGACTGCTTTTTAGCATTTCCTGCAAAAGGCACTATGCTAAATCCTTTAGAAAGATTATCTCACATCATCCTCAGAAAAACCCATTGAAAGAGAGTTGGCTCTAATGTCCATTTTGCTTCTCTAAAGCATAGAGAAAAATTTTTGGCTTAACCACAGTCACACATTTACTGAAAGATGGAGTTTTAATGCTGAAGTCAAGCAATCTGACTCCATAAACTCTGCTTAACACCTTCATTATATTGCCTTTGATTTTCATGGCTTTGAATAATGACAGATCTCTTTTCTCAACTTTTAAAAATTCAGCCTTCAATGCACCAGCCGGAATGATCTGAGATGCTTGCTAGAAAGAAAAGATTTCTCAGCTCTATCTAAGTCCATCTGAATTGGGATCTCTAGCACTAAGAAGTTCTCTAAATATGGATCATGCACATAAATGACTGAGAAACAACTTGAATCTTGAATAAGAATCCCAACTAATTAATTGAAGTTCTATTAGATTTCTAATGCATATCCTTACTATATGAGGAGATATTAGGCTTAAGGTAACTTTATACCAAAGTCAAGTTATCATGGAACTGACTTCAGACAATTTTATGTAATCCTAGTTTGCTTATATAAGTCCCAGTGTAAAGAACCATGCAAGCTATTGAAAGGTAAGTAATTGGGCTCCATGTGACAAGTATAGCTAATATTTGGGGGTTCAAGGTAAAAAATCCAAACAAAATTTTTTTAATGTTACCACAGCAAGACATCGTTGTCTGACTCTGTTGTTTTTCACACATCCACACACATGAACACACATCCACACAAAGTCCTTTTGAAGTCTTTTAAATCATTCTACTGTGTATTATCCAAGGAAAAACACTGACAGAAAAAATCTGTCCTTCTATTAACGGAGTTCTCTTTTCCACCTTTGATCTTACAGGAAAATAAATTTTAAAAATTACGAATAAATGCTAATGGGATGTCTTTTTCCACAAAGGTCATATGTGAAGGTGGTCTATATTTTAGTGAAAAAAAAATTATGCAATGTATTTTACCACAATGCTTGGGTCAGGAATAGGTCGGAAACTTTGCTTGGAAAAGAGGCAATGGAACAAAAAATATTTTGAAATCCGATTTACATCAGGGATTTCTATTTCTAGTACCTGAATCTCTCCATTTTTGCTTTTCTTGCAGCTACTACTTCTGTTTTAAAATATCTATCATCCAGACCAGCCTTAGTGCAAGATAAAGTGTGAGGTGACTTGAGTAGGGGTAGGGAAACCATAACAGGCAGATACTAGTAGAAAGTTGAGAGAAAGAAGGAAAGAAAAAATTTTACCAGCATGGATACCAGTAATATTTCAGAACCCATTCATATGCAAGGGAGATAAATAGGAAGAAAAATTCAGAAAACACCTTTAGCTAATTTTCTAGTTCTTTAAGGAATCAGCATATCAAATTCAAGCTTAAATAACCACACTCATATATGGTCTAATAAAATGTTGCAGTAATAGAAAATATAAATTAAATAATATAGGTACATTTATGGGAAAAGAACTTAGAATTATCAGAACTTGGAAGTTAGTGAATGAATGCCACAAAGTTCTTTGTAGTGAATTAGAAGGAATAGAATTTATGCAGTCCTTACCCAGTAATATGTGAGGGTAAAAATGAGTATGCACTGGGCAGGCCACCATGGCTCAGTAGGCAGAGTTCTCGACCGCCATGAAATCTTGAAACCTTTGGAGAAACTACAGTTGTTCTATGACCTTTAAAAAGTTTGCCAAAACATTACAAACTTTCATGTTTTGGTTTGTAAATGTTTAAATGAAATGAATCAAACTAGTAGGTGTTTACTGCATTGTAATTTAAAACCTCGGGAACAAGTTTTTTATGTACGTAAAACAATTATCAAAAGCAGTTTGAAATTTGTTTCGTTACATGACATATGATACCATATGTAAACACGTTTCTATGTCTTTGAGAAGTGTCATACTTTTTCTAAGATTGAAACAGCTTCTAATACTTTAGCTCTTGTGTTTTCAATGTTCTGAAATATCTGTGAGTTCCCTTAATGTGAAGTGTTTTGACATCGTCACTTCCTCTAGAACATCTTTTTTCCTTTCTTTTCTTCTTTTGTTGATAAGTTCAGTTTCACTGAACTCCTCTGGCTGCATTTCAAGTGTGGAATAGTGTCAGTGGCAGTAGTCCATGGTCAGCTGTTTCTTCTATAACTTTATTTACATTTCCGGTGATATCACTTTTCATTTCTTCCATTTCCGGTGATATCACTTTTCATTTCTTCCTGTGTTTTTACCTTCTCGGTCAGTTCTGCCTTTTGTTTATGCATTGAGTAAAATGTCTTGTAAGTTTCTCATTGGAAGGCAAGCAGGCAGCAAACTACAGCTTTGTTGTGAACTGAACATGTGCATGGCAGTGATATGGCCAATTATTGATTTACTTTAAGAGAAGTGACATGATTGGTCACTGATCTCCCTGAACATCTGTTATTTAAATAGTGATTAGTAGACTGAAGAGCCTTTAGCCAATTGTGCCTTATGCATTTCCTCGGACATATTATACCATGGAAGCGAAAGGTGAACCGTGTTGTTGGGGGGCCTGATAATAGTTAACCAAACCAGGGTAACTGCAAGGCATGTACAAAGAATCCAGGCAAACAGACGGACTACTTGTATGCATTATGCTTGTTCCCTGAGAATTTATAGATAAAACATCTTATTTAGAAATGGTAAAAAATAATAGTGAGAGAACAAAAAAATATCAATGTGAAAGAAGAGCATTTTTTTCTCTTTACCCTCTTTTCCCCCACCCTCACATCAATCAGTTGCAGTGAGGGTGTTTAAAAAAAAAAAAGAAAAAGAGGGGTAGATTTTGTTAGCATAATCATGTGTAAATTTAAACCAAAATTGAAAGGTTCTTTGAATTCATACCTTTTTAAAAGGTACAAATTTTTTAAAAAGTTAAAGTTGTCCTCTGAAATTGTAACTTCTAGCAAACCTGAAAAGAAAGGGCCTTATAGCATGTGTTCTAAAACTGGGCAATATTGCCCTTAACAGAGCAAAAAATTGGTTTTGAGGGGAAGAAAAAGTCTTCTGTCTTCCATTATTCTCACCCTCCGCAGCTCAATTTACACACATGAAAAGTTTTTTATTCCTTAGTACTTAATTATGCTCATTATGGAGAATTTAACTTTAATTAATCTCCTTATGGGAGCCAAATTTAAAACAAGTTGAGAAACACAGGTCTATAGTCATGCTTAGAACTCTGAGGTGCTTGTGTTCTTTTCAGGCATGGAGGTGGAAGACTAGCAGAGTGACTTAAAAATAGGCTGAGCCTGATTAAAGAAAAGCGAAAAGCAAGCCAAGAAGGCATTCCCCGTAACCTACTGGAGTTCACTAAACATAAACTTGTTGGGATGAGCAAAATTAATTAATTTTGTATTAATTAATCTAAAATTGTATTGATCTTAGAACTCTGGGTGTTATATGGTTAGTTCATAGAAAGGTTATTGTTTTTCTGATAATGAGCAAAATCTGCAAGCCTTTCCAGACAGTGTGAGCATTAATTAAATCAACAAATCAAATCACCCAATATTTACACTCCTTCCCTGTACAAAGCCTTATTGTGGACAAAACAAAGACAGAGTCCCAACACTTAAAACCATTGTCTCACGTGGAGAAATCAGGCATTGATATATGGAAAGTTAAATAGCTTACAAAGACAAATATATCCCAGTGTAATGCAAAATCAATTTTTGAATACATTTTTGACTCATAAGGGCTCTGAGTTCAGAGGAATAAAATATTTTAGCATTGATCTTGAAAATATTTGATCTGGCCTTTAGAAGATGTGTAGAATATGGATAAGTATTAAAGGATGGCACGGGGAAAATATTAAAGCAGACTGATTTTTAAAGAATATATTCACTTAAAAAAACACCATGATTATTTTTACAAAATAACTATTTTAAAGTAGTAAAAACTATTAAATGATAACTTCTAAATGTTAAAAATCACAATTCTCATAGAAATGTAAACTAAACATGTGCCAAAGATTTCATTTAATTTATTAATTAATGAAAGAACCAGAAAAGTGTTGTACTGGTTCAAAGGCGAATCCACAGAGCAGATACATTTATAGGTCATTAGCAATGCTGAAACGAATTTGCTTAATAGATGCAAAGCTGACGGTTATCACAGTGGAGAAAGGAAATTATTTAAACCTCAACCAGACAGGTTTTGTGTTTCTATGTGTAGAAATTATTTGCATAGCTCTCAATTTTCTACAAATTAAATTCTGTCTCTCCAGAGCCATAAAATAGTCTAGTAAAAACAATGAAATGCAAAGATGACTGAAATGGTTGAGCTAGAAGTTCTTACGAATTTATTTTTACAAAGCCACCAGGAAGTTGCTTTCTTAAATTTACAGAATGTGATCAAAATACAAAGTCGCTTGGAGTTTGCCAACTGATTTAAAAGCTTTTTTTTTTAAATAAGATTATGAAAGGTATTTTACAATAAATACTTACCAAAATGCCCAGGTGCAGGCAGGACCTAACAACAATTAAATAGAAAGTACTTCCAGCCAACCCACTGAATTAAGAATATGGAATCTCAAGTGCCAAGACCCAAGTGTGATTGAACAATCAAAAACTCCAGATTCGTAACTTTTAAAGTGTACATCAATTCCAATAAGCTGAAGTTATTCTGCTACGTGTGGCTGTACAAAGCTACCGTGTATTTTTTCTTGAAGTAAAACTATTTCAGGAAAACCAACAGCCTGATGACCATTCTCTCATTTGAACATATTGGCATGCCATCAACCAGAAATATTTCCTCAAAGGAGGGTATATTAATCATTTTCAAATGCATGAGGTCCTCTCTTTCTCAATCACGTAGGGAAAATTCCTGGTGTGTTTGTATGCAGTGCTCTAGTTGTTATTTTTGTTAACTTCTACCCTTAGATTTTGGAACCAAATCAAACAACTTTCATAGACAGTGTTGTAAATGTATAATTTTGAAGTCTCAGGCCAGGACAAGCTGGTATATTCTGTTATTGTAGGAAAAATATTTCTGTAGAGATAAGTCTTCCTTTTATGGACGTACTTGCCACTTTAGAGGTATTTGCAAGTTGTGCTGATACTTAGGGTTTAAAATCTCTTATTTGGGTTTGAGCTTGGAAAAGGAGAAGTATCAAGTCTGTCTCTATGTATAATAGCCTGATGCATTCATTTTAATACAAATAAATAAAATAGGAAAAATGAAAGAAAGTTATCAATTTCTGTACTTTCAACAAATTCTTCTTTGTAATAGTAGAAAAGTATGAAATGTATCTTTTTTTTAATGATACAAAGGGAGACAGCATCTTTATGGCACTTTTTAGTAACATTGGTTTGTAGGTTTCCAAATATTTACTGTGTTTGATTGTTACATAAAATGATCCACTGGTTTCTATCCTTTTATTAAACCTGGCTATTTTGTTTTTAGAACAAGTTCCTTTTTGCAATCCCCCCAAATACAAATTAACCAAAACAAATGCACAAAGAAAGAAACAAAACAGCAGGTATTTTCATGAGTGTTAAAAAAAAAAAAACTCACCTTTTATAAATCAAAAAATTTAAATTTATAAAGAATAAGATCATTTGAGTTAGGATTGGCTGGTGAGAAAACTGATGTCAAAATATACTCATAAACTATAGCTATTAATTTTTTATTTTATAAATGTTAATTTTGGCAAAAAAATTTGTACCAGAATCAGACAATCAGATCATTGGCGCCATTCTGGGAACACAGATATCCATTCTCATAGAGAAACTCCTCCTCTAAAATAATATGAATCTTTTCATTTATATAAACCTTATTGTCATGCATTTCAAAGTTCTTTAATTCTTTAGCTATTATCTTTGAGAATTAATTGAAAATTATTACAATGGTCCCCTACCCCCAAAAAAGGAGAGGCAATACAAATGCATGAATGCTGTGTTTTTGTAAATGAGCTTCTTAAAACATTTTAGGATATAGAACTGTCATTATTAACTTCAATACTTGAAAAATTAAGCCATCATTCAACTTTAACAAAATCTTGATGATCACAAAATTCCAGATAATAATCAACATAGTTTTATGCAGCGTATCTTGTAAAACCAATATAATTTTACCTTAAGCCAGGGTGCTGGACTATTAAAGCAAGTAAAAAAAAATGGATTTTTATAAAATAAAAATTAATTAAAAATAATTTATTTATCAGGGATTTTAATTTTTGCTGGAATGACAAACTCATGAACTTAGAAAATATAGTCTAGGTTAGACCTACTGAAGAAAAAATGAACCCATGTCCTGCTACATAACTTATGTTCACATACCTCCTTCAATCCACCCAACATCTATGTTTTCCTTCAACCCATGGTAGCACTTTGAAATAGACTTTTATGAAGAAACTCAGAGTTTACTGTTTTGGAAGTGTTGAAAGAAGAGGAAATGTGCTGAAATTAGGTAGATTACGTAGTTTGTCATAGGGATAGCATGAAAACTCATTGATTTGGTTTTTTGTGTTTTTTTTTTTTTTTTTGGTTCATAGAGCTTAATGACTAGTCCTTTGGTCTTTAGTCAGACACAAGAGAAATGTTACTGGAAAATTTAGGATAGTGAGGCTATGCTGTGTTTCTATTCTCTAATTAATTTTAATACTCTTCAAATCTATGACTTTAGGGTCAGCAGGAGATTATCATTTGTATAATCATGATTGAACATTTAATAAGAATGTGGCGAGCCTTCCAAATTGCAAATTTGATTCTTCACTGACTCTGTGACAATATATAAATCCCTTGCATGGCAGGCTAGGGTTTCTGCCATTGCAGCCAACCCTCCTTTCTAGCATTAACTCTCCTTCTGGTAAGTTTTCCAAAATGCCATGCATTCTCACAAGAAGATTTTACAAAAATGGCTCCTTCTATCTTGACTATCTTTTCCCAGCTTCTGTATTTGACTTCACATCTCAATTTATTTTTTCCCATTCCCCTCTAGGCTGTTTTAGTTTACCATATCTAGATTTCTATTGCATCTTATACTTGCTTGTGTCATGGAATTTATCACATTGAATTGTAAAATTGCATCTGCGTCTCTGTTTTCTTCACTGGGCACTTTAATGGCTTGTAGGCCTGGAACTGTATTTGCTACATCTCTTTCCATAACATTCGATATAGTACTCAAAATAGGAACTAAATAAAAGATGAATGATTACATGATTTTGCAGTTATACCTTTTAACAATGCTGCAGGATAAGTAGTTTTATCCTTATTTTGCATTTCAGCAAAATAATAGTCAAAAAGAGTGTGTATTATCTTTTGCATTACCTAAGGTAACATAGTAAACAGATGACAGAATCAGAACTCAACACAGGCCCCTGGCTTCAAATAATCCCTTTTAATATGTGTCCACATGACATGGATTCATTTAAATTTCTCATTACCCAGTTTTGCAATTTAAAGGGAAGTGACTATCTATAGAAAAGAATTACCATTTTTGTTCAGTGAGAAAACATTTGAAGAAATTTATAAAGTTTATCTTCTAAATATGGCTCACATTGACCATTCCTCCTACAGAGACCTTATCATTGTATGTTAATTAGTCTTTTGTACTTTGGTATACTGGCATCTCTAGTGTTTATAAAAGTAAAAGGAATTTTTAGTTTTTATTGAATGGCTCAGGAAGAGGGTATTAATCCTGATAGAGACAAACTTAAAGATGAGACAAGATGGTAAAAATGGTTTTCTTTAGTGAGACCAAAGGAATTCCCAACAACCTGTCATAAGGACAAGGCCAAAAAAGATCACCAATATAAGGAAGGGTTACGTGGGGTGAAGGTTAGTGGGCTGAAGTCAACATGAAACTGCATTAAATATTTTAAAAACCCTAATACATGCAGAGGAATATAATATATATATTCATGAAGAAAAAATTATGTTATAACTTCATTCTGTTGTACTTGAAACATCTGTTTCCCAACACATTATTTTATCAGTGAGGCTTTAGTACTGAGTACTTATTTTTTTTAGATTTAAATATTTTATTTAAATATTAGAACCAAAACATAGATATTAGAACAAAAAACTTAGAACCACCAAAAATGGTTATCCATAAGCTTATCCATAGCACATTTAAGTAAAGATCCACATAATCACTATAAAGCCTGTGATTGTACAGTAAATTTCATAAACCAATTTAAAATTAAGATAAACATGGAAAAATCTACAGATACACATAGAGTTTCTTGAATTCTAAATATAAGATACAAATGGTTTTACAGTTAACATTAGACAACCTTATCTTTTATGATATTATAACATTTAAATCTATTTTATCTGATATTACTATAGCTACTTGTGCTTTCTTTTGGTTACAGTTTGCATAGAACATCTATTTTGATCCTTTCTCTTTCAATCTGTTTGTATCCTTGAGTCTAAGATAAGTGGTGAGAGCATATAGGTAGATTGTAATATTTAACCTGTTCTGTCCATGTGTGCCTTTTAATTAGTGAATTTAGTCCATTAACATTCAGAATTATTACTCAAAATTATTACTCTTGAATTTAGCATCTTATTTTATAGCTTTCATTTGTCAGATCTACATATTCTTTACCCTCCCTTTTTATCCTTTAAGTTACCCTTGCTAATACTCTTCAATTCTGTACCCTCCTCTATCTTCCTCTCTTATCTATTTTCAGCCAAGAGAGTTCCCTTTACTATTTCTTGAAGTCCAGGTCTCTTGTTGACTAATTCTCACAGCTATTGTTTGTCTGTGAAAATTTTAATCTTTCCCTCAGTTTTGCAGGACAATTTGACAAGATAAAGAATTAATGGCTTGAAATCTTTCTCATTTAGAATCATAAATATATTATACCATCGCCTTCTTGCCTCCATAGTGCCTGTTGGATAGTCTGAGTTCAGTCTTATATAGTTTCCTTTGTATGTAATAAATCTCTTTTCTCTTGCTGCTTTCATGACTTTTTTGCATCTTTTCAAGATTTGACATTCTGATAAATATATGTTGAGACCTGTTTGGATTTAGTCTATTTGTAGTTCATTGGGCTTGTTTGGTTTGGATATTTATGTCTTTTTATAAGAGTTGGGAAGTTCTCCCCCCGTTATAGCTTAAGCCTTCCTATTCCCTTACTCTTCCCTTCTCTCCAGCACCAATAATTCTTATACTTGTACCTTTATGTTGTCTATCATTTCCCTGAGATCAAGTTTCATTTTTTTCCATTTTTCTTGCCATTTGCTCTTTTGAACATTCAAGGAGGGTATTGTAACAAAACAAAACAAAACTTGATTTTTGCTTTTTGCGTTTTCAAAATTTGGGGGGTGGAGAAGTTAGTGATCAAAAACAGCAGGAGGGAACATGACAGCTAGTAAGAAAAAGTAGAAATTTAACCAAGAGAGTTGGGGGTTGAAAATATTACAATTAGAAAAAAAAGGAGAAGAAAAGTATCACCCTCAACCACATGCCACATTGCATCTCACACCGAAGGATCAGGTAGTGGATCTATTGAAATTTTGTTGAATTCAAGCTTGAGTGATTTTGCTTCCATAATAAGGGATACTTTCTAGGTAAAGTGTAGTTATTTGTAGCAGAAAAATATTTCTGTTGAGAAAATCTAAAACAGAGTGACAAAACACACAAATCATTTGTTTAAATAAAATGGAGAGTTATATTTAAGGACTAGTTGTTAACCCTTACTATTTTCCTCAGTCCTATTTACCAATTCTGAGAGCTAAGAATCTGGGCTTGAACATATGCACTGCTGAGTTAAACTATCACAGCTCTTGGCAGTGACATGGAATTGGAATAACAAAATTGAAGATTTGAGGAGACTCAATGAACAGTTGGTTTCCAAATCTGTGCAAGTGAGAGGCTAATCAGTCAAACTGAAGATATCTGAAATGTGGTGCTTAGAAGAAAAAAGATGTTCCAAGGGTCAGAGACCCCATGGAAATACCCAGTTGAATCATGAAAAGCTATATCAAGAACAAAGTGAAATTAGAAGAACACTTAGTTTCTCCAAAGTGGCAGCCTGGACTCAATTCAGCTCAGTCATTATATGGGTTAAGACATAGTCCATCAATCTATCTGCCTAGCAGAAGAAAGCATGAATGCAGTATTATGGAAGGTAATATCATCTGGAGCCTCTAGAATTTATATGCACTATGTCTAGCAATCAATGAAAAATTATTAGATATGCTATCAGAAAATATATGATAATGGAAACAGATCTATGTGATCAAGATATTAAAATAGGCAGGCAGGGACTTTAAAATAACTGTTATGAATATATTTAACAAAAGAGAGGAAAAAGAAGGTGGATAATATGAAAGAAAAGAATCTATAGATTCTTTTCAAGAATCTATACAATCTATAGAAAAAGAATGAAATAAATGTTCTACTATCTGAAAATTGCAATATCCAAAATTATATTCTCACTGAATGGAATTAACATAATATAGGGCACAGCAGAAAATTATTAGTAAACTCAAATTTACTCCCTAATTTTGGACTCCCTAATATGTATATCACTGGTTCTCATAAGAAAAGAAATAAAACTTTGGAAAAGTAATATTGGGAAGGACAGTAACAAAATTATATAAAACTGAAGGAAGATATTAAGCCATAGAGTCAAGAAGCTCAGTAAATCTAAAGTATATTATAGTAAAATAGTTGAAAAACTAGAGACAAAGAGAAGAATCTTAAAACTAATCAAAGGGGAGGAATTACTTTAAAAGCAACAACATTAAGATTTCTAAACACTCAGTATAGAAATCATATTACAGTGGAATTGCATCCTTAAAAGAAAATTCATGTCAAACTGCAACTATGTGCCAGAAATAAGATTGTGAAAGGTTGAAAGTTGAAAGGATTAAATGAAAGACCATGTAATCTCTAATCACAAAAAGTAGATATACTCATATCCAAGAAATCAAATTTTAAATTAAGAATTTGTACTATATATACACAGGGACTTTTTTATTTTTTAACTAGTCAATCTATCAGAAAGATAAGTCTACTATAAATCTATTTAACCCAAAATAGTTCTGAATATATAAAGCAAAAACTGAATATCCAAAAAAGGAAACAGATAAAATCATAATCAGAAGAAGAAAATTAAGCATGCCTTTCTCAACTGTTGATAGGAGAATGAGAAAAATCAGTGATTTTATTAATTTATCAACTATTCAATTTATAGGCTGGCCTATTGGACACATATAGAGCTCTGAATCCAACCATGACAAAAGTCACATAATTTTAAAGTGCATGCTTAACTTTAGCAAAATTGATTATATTCTGAATCATAAAGAAAACTCAGCAATTGAGGAAATAATCACTGATCTTAGTGGAATGAGTTAGAAATCAATAAAACAAGAAAGAAAGAGTAAATGACCCTATTGTTTGGAAATTAAGTAATACATTTCCAAATAACATGTGGGTCAAAAAATTATTGTTCTAGGAAGATGGCTGCTTAGTAAGACGCGCAGATCTTAGTTTCTTCTCCAGGACAGCTACTAGGGGAGTAGAAACGATACAGAACAGCGCCCAAAGCCACAACAGAGATAAAAAAGACAGTGTAGGGCGGGCCGCGGTGGCTCAGCGGGCAAAGTGCTTGCCTGCTATGCCGGAGGACCTCGGTTCGATTCCCGGCCCCAGCCCATGTAACAAAAAACGGAGAAACAGAATACAATAAAACAAGAAAATGTTTAAAAATGTTTAAAAAAAAAAAAAAAAAAAAAAAAGACAGCGTATCCCATCCTGGAACGGCTGGCTGGCTGAGAGAAGCTGCTCGGGTGAGATCGCCGAGGCGTGCGGACTTCACCGGGGGGGGCGGCAAGCGGCCGGAGTCACTCCCTTCCCCCTTCCCGGGCCGGCTGGGAGAATTGGAGAGGCGGTTCCCTGAAACCGCGGCGGCTGGCGCCCACACCACGCGTGGCCCCCCGGACCAACTGAGAGAATTGGATCGGAAATCCCCAGGCCGCGGAGAATGGTGACGGGTGGGGGAGGCCCCTTCCAAACCCGTGACTCCCCGGGAACGTGCACTCTCCCAGGTGGGCCACTGCCGCTGGCGCCCTCCCGCCACGCTTGTTGCCCGGGCAACTAGGAAATTTGGACGGGCGCTTTCCCGGGCTGTGGCGGCCAGCAACCCTCCCCGTATTCGGACCCCGGGCCGGCTTGAACCCTTCAAAGCCGCTTCGGCTAGCGAACCTCCCGGACGGCGAGAGTTTTCCAAAGTTAAAAGTCCCACAGCACCTTTTACTGGTGGGACCCGCAGACAAACGTGTGCCACGAGCGCCACCTACTGGGCAGGATAAGATAAACAGAACCCAGAGATTTCACAGAAAAATCTTCCAAACTTTTGGATCCAATACCCAGGGAAATCTGTCTAAATGCACAGACGCCAACAGAAGATAACGGATCACGCTCAAATAATTGAAAATATGGCCCAGTCAAAGGAACAAACCAATAGTTCAAATGAGATACAGGAGCTGAGACAACTAATGCTGAATATACGAACAGAAATGGAAAACCTCTTCAAAAATGAAATCGATAAATTGAGGGAGGACATGAAGAAGACTTGGGCTGAACATAAAGAAGAAATAGAAAAACTGAAAAAACAAATCACAGAACTTATGGAAGTGAAGGACAAAGTAGAAAAGATAGAAAAAACAATGGATACCTACAATGATAGATTCAAAGAGACAGAAGATAGAATTAGTGATTTGGAGGATGGAACATCTGAATTCCAAAAACAAACAGAAACTATCGGGAAAAGAATGGAAAAATTTGAACAGGGTATCAGGGAACTCAAGGACAATATGAAGCGCACAAATATACGTGTTGTGGGTGTCCCAGAAGGAGAAGAGAAGGGAAAAGGAGGAGAAAAACTAATGGAAGAAATTTTCACTGAAAATTTCCCAACTCTTATGAAAGACCTAAAATTACAGATCCAAGAAGTGCAGCACACCCCAAAGAGATTAGACCCAAATAGGCGTTCTCCAAGACACTTACTAGTTAGAATGTCAGAGGTCAAAGAGAAAGAGAGGATCTTGAAAGCAGCAAGAGAAAAACAATCCATCACATACAAGGAAAACCCAATAAGACTATGTGTAGATTTCTCAGCAAAAACCATGGAGGCTAGAAGACAGTGGGATGATATATTTAAATTACTAAAAGAGAAAAACTGCCAACCAAGACTCCTATATCCAGCAAAATTGTCCTTCAAAAATGAGGGAGAAATTAAAACATTCTCAGACATAAAGTCACTGAGAGAATTTGTGACCAAGAGACCAGCTCTGCAAGAAACACTAAAGGGAGCACTAGAGTCAGAACCGAAAAGACAGAAGAGAGAGGTATGGAGAAGAGTGTAGAAAGAAGGAAAGTCAGATATGATATATATATAATACAAAAGGCAAAATGGTAGAGGAAAATATTATCCAAACAATAATAACACTAAATGTTAATGGACTGAATTCCTCAATCAAAAGGCATAGATTGGCAGAATGGATTAAAAAACAGGATCCTTCTATATGCTGTCTACAGGAAACACATCTTAGACCCAAAGATAAACATAGGTTGAAACGGAAAGGTTGGGAAAAGATATTTCATGCAAATAACAACCAGAAAATAGCAGGAGTGGCTATACTAATATCCAACAAGTTAGACTTCAAATGTAAAACATTAAAAGAGACAAAGAAGGACACTATCTACTAATAAAAGGAACAATTAAACAAGAAGACATAACAATCATAAATATTTATGCACCGAACCAAAATGCCCTAAAATACGTGAGGAATACACTGTAAACACTGAAAAGGAAAATGGACACAAATACCATAATAGTTGGAGACTTCAATTCCCCACTCTCATCAATGGACAGAACATCTAGACAGAGGATCAATAAAGAAATAGAGAATCTGAATATTACTATAAAGGAGCTAGACTTAACAGACATTTATAGGACATTAAATCCCACAACAGCAGGATACACCTTTTTCTCAAGTGCTCATGGATCATTCTCAAAGATAGACCACATGCTGGGTCACAAAGCAAGTCTTAACAAATTTAAAAAGATTGAAATCATACACAACACTTTCTCAGATCATAAAGGAACGAAGTTGGAAATCAATAATAGGCGGAATGCCAGAAAATTCAAAAATACGTGGAGGCTCAACAACACACTCTTAAACAACGAGTGGGTCAAAGAAGAAATTGCAAGAGAAATTAGTAAATACCTCGAGGCAAATGAAAATGAAAACACAACATATCAAAACTTATGGGATCCAGCAAAAGCAGTGCTAAGAGGGAAATTTATTGCCCTAAATGCCTATATCAGAAAAGAAGAAAAGGCAAAAATGCAGGAATTAACTGTTCACTTGGAAGAACTGGAGAAAGAACAGCAAACTAATCCCAAAGCAAGCAAAAGGAAAGAAATAACAAAGATCAAAGCAGAAATAAATGAAATTGAAAACATGAAAACAATAGAGAAAATCAATAAGACCAGAAATTGGTTCTATGAGAAAATCAACAAGATTGATCGGTCCTTATCAAGATTGACAAAAAGAAGAAGACAGAGGATGCAAATAAATAAGATCAGAAATGGAAGAGGAGACATAACTACTGACCTCACAGAAATAAAGGAGGTAATAACAGGATACTATGAACAACTTTACGCTAATAAATACAACAATTTAGATGAAATGGACGGGTTCCTGGAAAGACATGAACAACCAACTTTGACTCAAGAAGACATAGATGACCTCAACAAACCAATCACAAGTAAAGAAATTGGATTAGTCATTCAAAAGCTTCCTAAAAAGAAAAGTCCAGGACCAGATGGCTTCACATGTGAATTCTACCAAACGTTCCAGAAAGAATTAGTACCAATTCTCCTCAAACTCTTCAAGAAAATCGAAGTGGAGGGAAAACTACCTAATTCATTCTATGAAGCCAACATCACCCTCATACCAAAACCAGGCAAAGCTATTACAAAAAAAGAAAACTACAGACCAATCTCTCTAATGAATATAGATGCAAAAATCCTCAATAAAATTCTAGCAAATCGTATCCAACAATACATTAAAAGAATTATATATCATGACCAAGTAGGGTTCATCCCAGGTATGCAAGGATGGTTCAAAATAAGAAAATCAATTAATGTAATACACCATATCAACAAATCAAAGCAGAAAAATCACATGATCATCTCAATTGATGCAGAGAAGGCATTTGACAAGATTCAACATCCTTTCCTGTTGAAAACACTTCAAAAGATAGGAATACAAGGGAACTTCCTTAAAATGATAGAGGGAATATATGAAAAACCCACAGCTAATATCATCCTCAATGGGGAAAAATTGAAAACTTTCCCCCTAAGATCAGGAACAAGACAAGGATGTCCACTATCACCACTATTATTCAACATTGTGTTGGAGGCTCTAGCCAGAGCAATTAGACAAGAAAAAGAAATACAAGGCATCAAAATTGGAAAGGAAGAAGTAAAACTATCACTGTTTGCAGACGATATGATACTATACGTCCAAAACCCGGAAAAATTCACAACAAAACTACTAGAGCTAATAAATGAGTACAGCAAATTAGCAGGTTACAAGATCAACATTCAAAAATCTGTAGCATTTCTATACACTAGTAATGAACAAGCTGAGGGGGAAATCAAGAAACGAATCCCATTTACAATTGCAACTAAAAGAATAAAATACCTAGGAATAAATTTAACTAAAGAGACAAAAAACCTATATAAAGAAAACTACAAAAAACTGTTAAAAGAAATCACAGAAGACCTAAATAGATGGAAGGGCATACCGTGTTCATGGGTTGGAAGACTAAATATAGTTAAGATGTCAATCCTACCTAAATTGATTTACAGATTCAATGCAATACCAATCAAAATCCCTACAACTTATTTTTCAGAAATAGAAAAACCAATAAGCAAATTTATCTGGAAGGGCAGGGTGCCCCGAATTACTAAAAACATCTTGAGGAAAAAAAACGAAGCTGGAGGTCTAGCGATGCCGGACTTTAAGGCATATTATGAAGCCACAGTGGTCAAAACAGCATGGTATTGGCATAAAGATAGATATATCGACCAATGGAATCGAATAGTGTGCTCAGATATAGACCCTCTCATCTATGGACATTTGATCTTTGATAAGGCAGTCAAGCCAACTCACCTGGGACAGAGCAGTCTCTTCAATAAATGGTGCCTAGAGAACTGGATATCCATATGCAAAAGAATGAAAGAAGACCCATCTCTCACACCCTATACAAAAGTTAACTCAAAATGGATCAAAGATCTAAACATTAGGTCTAAGACCATAAAACAGTTAGAGGAAAATGTTGGGAGATATCTTACGGATCTTACAACTGGAGGCGGTTTTATGGACCTTAAACCTAAAGCAAGAACACTGAAGAAGGAAATAAATAAATGGGAGCTCCTCAAAATTAAACACTTTTGTGCATCAAAGAATTTCATCAAGAAAGTAGAAAGACAGCCTACACAATGGGAGACAATATTTGGAAATGATATATCAGATAAAGGTCTAGTATCCAGAATTTATAAAGAGATTGTTCATCTCAACAACAAAAAGACAGCCAACCCAATTACAAAATGGGAAAAAGACTTGAACAGACACCTATCAGATGAGGAAATACAAATGGCCAAAAGACACATGAAGAGATGCTCAATGTCCCTGGCCATTAGAGAAATGCAAATCAAAACCACAATGAGATATCATCTCACACCCACCAGAATGGCCATTATCAACAAAACAGAAAATGACAAGTGCTGGAGAGGATGCGGAGAAAGAGGCACACTTATCCACTGTTGGTGGGAATGTCAAAGGGTGCAACCACTGTGGAAGGCAGTTTGGCGGTTCCTCAAAAAGCTGAATATAGAATTGCCATACGACCCAGCAATACCATTGCTAGGTATCTACTCAAAGGACTTAAGGGCAAAGACACAAACGGACATTTGCACACCAATGTTTATAGCAGCGTTATTTACAATTGCAAAGAGATGGAAACAGCCGAAATCTCCATCAACAGAAGAGTGGCTAAACAAACTGTGGTATATACATACGATGGAATACTATGCAGCTTTAAGACAGGATAAACTTATGAAGCATGTAATAACATGGATGGACCTAGAGAACATTATGCTGAGTGAGTCTAGCCAAAAACTAAAGGACAAATACTGTATGGTCCCACTGATGTGAACAGACATTCGAGAATAAATTTGGAATATGTCATTGGTAAAATAGTCCAGCAGGAGGTAGAATCAGGGTAAGGTAATGTGCAATTGGAGTTGAAGGGATACAGACTGTGCAACAGGACTCGATACAAAAACTCAGAAATGGACAACACAATAATACCTAATTGTAAAGTAATCTTGTTAAAACACTGAATGAAGCTGCATCTGAGCTATAGGTTTTTGTTTTGATTTGTTTTGTTTTGTTTTGACTTTACTATTATTACTTTTATTTTTGTCTCTATATTAACATTCTATATCTTTTTCGGTTATGTTGCTAGTTTTTCTAAACCGATGCAAATGTACTAAGAAATGATGATCCTGCATCTATGTGATGATGTTAAGAATTACTGATTGCATATGTAGAATGGTATGATTTCTAAATGTTGGGTTAATTTCTTTTTTTCCGTTAATTAAAAAAAAAAAGAGAGAAGGGGTAATTGGAGCTGAAGGGATACAGACTGTACAACGTGACTGGATATAAAATCTCAGAAATGGACAGCACAATACTACCCAATTGTAATGCAATTATGTTAAAACACTGAATGAAGCTGCATGTGAGGTATAGGTTTTTTTTTTCTTTCTATTAATGTTTTAATTCTTATTCTGTTGTCTTTTTATTTCTTTTTCTAAATCGATGCAAATGTACTAAGAAATGATGAATATGCAACTATGTGATGTTATTAAGAATTACTGATTGTACATGTAGAATGGAATGATTTCTAATTGTTTTGTTAATTCTTTTTTTAATTAATAAAAAAATTATTATTCTAGAGATGAGAAATTATTTAGAAACTAATAGTAATGGAGATATTTCTCAAACATATGGAATTCCAAGAAATAAACATTTCAAAATATGTTCTAATAAATTGGAAATGATACATTAGAATTGCTATGTAATACAATATATAATTGTTATATAATACATTAGAAATGATAACATTAAACTTGTTAGTGTTAATTATCAGTGGCCTAAGTTTCCAGATCTCTAGCATCTCTAGAAGGTAAAAAAACACAATAAATCAAATGCAAAGAAGCAGAATAGTCTAATAATAGAAGTAAGGGCAGCAATCAATGGCACAGAGAATTAATGTATAATAAAGAATATCTCCAATTCAAAATTATATTCTCTGAAAAGATCAATAAGTGTATAAATTCTTGCAAAACTAGTCATTACAAAAAAAAAAAAGAAAAAAGGTAAAGCACAAAATTTCAATATTAAGAATGTAAAGGTAACCACTACAGATATTTTAAAGATAATTTGCTGTTAATGTAAGCAACTTTACACCAATAAATTTTACAACACAAATGAAATAAACAAACTCATAAAAGACCAAAGCTTTCCAAATCTTTACATTTAAACAATGGAAATTTATTAGCCTACAGTTTCAAGTCAAGAAAATGTCCAAATCAGGAAACATGAAGGTAATGCTTTCTCCCCAAAGATGGGCTACCAGAGATCTTTTGTTCCTCTGTCATATGACAAGGCATGTGGCTGTAGCTGCTGGTCTCTCCCTTTTCTTCCAGGTTTTGTTATTTTCAGTTTCCTGCTTCAATGGCTTTCTCTTCTCTCTATATATATATTCATTCTGCCTATAAGGATTCCAGTAAAAGGATTTATACCCATCCTGAATAAGGTGGATCACACCTTAAGTGAAGTAGTCTCATCAAAAAGTCCTACTTACCAGGGTTGTACAACTACAGGAATGGAATAACTTTAAGAACAAGTTTTTCTGGGACATATACAGCTTCAAATAACCACAGTCTCCTACCTATTAAAAACTTTAAAGTCTTATGAAAAACCTGAACACAAAGAAAACTCCACGTCTTCTCTAGTGAATTCTTCTGAATATTTAGGAAAGAAATAACAATGTACATAAACTCCTCCTTAGAAAAAAATATAGAATGGGAAAGGGAGGTCAAGGAAGGATCTGAATGCTACTGAGGAAATAGTGGTAGAACTCTCAGGATTATGACTAATTGAATGTGGGTGGGTAAAAAAAATGCTCTGTAGACCTTTGGCTTAGAGGATTGGACCAGTAGAGTTGTATTGCTATTACTTAGAGAATACACTTGGGGCATATAAGTCTTCTCATTTTGGACATAGTGTTTAGTGGTATATTAAGTGTAAGACACAGGAGAAATTGAGTATTCAGGATTGAAATTCAAAAGAGATGTGTGGGCCCAAGGTTTAGATCCTTGAGACATCTTCACGTGAGTGGACTTTATCGTAGAGCAGATGGACTGGGAAGCTAAGAGGGCTTAGCAGAGCATGAGGAAATGTTTTCTCCTGTTATCATACGCTACATTACTTTTAACTTAAAGACATTTAAAATGCATTAATTTTTCCTGGTGTATATTTTCTGGTGTTTCAGGAAAGCCCTGATACTTTAAAAAACAAATCATAGATTCCCCTTAATACAGAAAATGAATGACTAATATTCTTGCATCATTATCCATTCTTGAAAATAATTCTGATTCTAATATAGTTAATCAAAGGATGTTTTTATTTTAAATGTAAAAGTACATTGGTCATTAGATATGCATTCATATTTTAAATACTCACTTCCTATTTTTTTATTTCCTATTTTTCAATAATAAGTATAGTATGTTATTAAAATTCCAAAATAATATGAAATTTAACATAATAATATATAAAAATGACAAAATTAGACATGATAAAGAGGATTATACAGTCACCATAATCTTAAAATCCCAAATCAGGTGTTTGCAATTTAAACACGCAATGGCATTCAATGTCACGAAGCATATATCATAGTGGAAAAAAATCATAAGAACTTGAGTTTAAATATCATAAGGAAAGGATCTGAATCCCTTTCCTGTGACAAAATAGCTGTGTGGTTTAAACATCACAGTTACTTTATCTTTAAAATACTTGGGTGAATGCTTTCAAAATGAGCTATTGAATGAAGAAAATGATATGGTAGATCTGAAGTGCTTGGTACATAAAAGGTGCTTCAAAAATAGTAACTATAATGGATGTTTGTTGTCTTTAGGGTTTCTCTAAATCTGTGCATGCAATATTGAATAATAATACCTGCTCTTTTATTCGGGAATTGTGGTAGAGATTACAAGAGCATTAAAAAATAAGAATTAAGTATATATATATATGTCTTTGATACCCGCACACATAAACACACACCTAAGTATATGTATCTGTAGAATATTCACTTTAAAAATAAAAAACTATATATTATATATCTGATGACCTCAAACATGATTTTTGTATGTAAATATTATTATAATTAATATTAGGACATATATTAATTATAATAACTATTTACTTATAAAATCACTTTTGTTGCTTTCTCTTTTTTGCTCTAGGTATATACATGGAGACATTCACGATTATACAATTCTTATTTTTTAGTAATGTATATATTATACAGAAGGAAAGTCAATAATTTTGAACTGTTTACAAGGTACTTAAAGTGCAAATATTTTAATACCTGGTATTGTGTTATTAAGTTGTGTCTCACTAAAAAAGAAGATAAAATCATTAAACTGATCAAGTTTAATGTTTCTTTATTCTTCTTTTTAGTCAGCCTGGCCTCAGGAAAGCTCTATATTCTGTTACCTTCAATCATATTTGCTTTTCAAAATTTTCATCAAATAGAATCATGCAATATATATTTTTTATGCCTGCTTTATTTGTTCAGCTTAAAGTTTTTAAGATTCATTAATACATTGAAAAAGGATATTTCATGCAAAGAGACTAATCAGAAAAGAGCAAGGGTAGCTATGCTAATGTCAGAAAGAAATAGACTTTAAATTCAAACTGTTAAAAAGATAAAGGACATAATATATTAATAAAAGAGCCAATCCACCAAAAAGAAATAAGAATCATAAATAGATATGCACCTAACTAGAATGCCCCAAAATACATGTGGGAAAGACTGGCAACACTGAGAAGAAATAGACATCCCTAAAATAATAGTTGAAAACTTCAGAGCAACATTGTCATCAATAGACAGAACATTAAGACAGAGGATTAGTAAGGAAATGGAGAACTTGAATAATATGATAGATGAATTAGACCTGACAGATATTTGCATAATTTTGCACCTTGCAACAGCAGGATATACATTTTCCTCAAGTCTTCATGGATCATTCTCTAGGATATATCCATGTTGGATCACAAATTAGGTTTCAATAAATTTTAAAAGATTGAAATTATACAATGCACTTTAGCTGATCATAATGGAATTAATTGAAAATCATTAATAGGAAGAGGAATGGAAAACTTACAAATTTGTGAAGATTGAAATCACTCTTAAACAATCAAAGAAGAAATTACAAGAGAAACCAGTAGCTATTTTGAGACAAATGAAAATGAAAGGACAACATATTGAAACTTATGGGATGCAGCAAAGACAAACCTGAGATGAAAATGTATTGCCCTAAATACCCACATTAAAAAAAAAAAAGGGCTAAAGTTGAATACCTAATTGTATATATATGGAGGAACTAGAAAGTGAATAGCAAGGTAACCGCAAAGCAAACAAAATGAAAGAAATAGCAAAGATTAGAGCAGAAATAAATGAAATTGAGAATGAAAAAATTAGAATCAACAAAACTAAAAATTTGTTCTTTGAGAAACAAATTATAACAATAAAATTGACAAACCCTTACTAAGATTGACAAAGAGAAAAAAAGAAGATGCAAATAAATAAATTAGAAATGAGAGCAGGGAGACATTAGTACTGACCCCACAGAAATAAAAAAAAGATGATAAGAGAATACTGAGAAGCTGTATACCTACAAAAATGGACAACTTCCTAGAAACACATGAACAATTACACTGACTCTACAAGAAATTGAAGACCTTAACAAACCAATCAAGTAAATTTCAAGCAATTGAAATGGTCATTAAAAACCTTCCATGATTTCCAGCTCATACATTTCCTCCCCCACTCCCCCCAAATTTTTCAACATATGGTTCTGCAATAACAGAATTCACATGGAAAAAGAATCAAAAGTGACTCCAGCCATACAGCATACACATGCACACAAAAAGAACCTCCAACAAGTATAAGTCCAGGACTAGATGCCTTCATAGGTGACTTCTACCAAGGTTTCAAACAAGAATTAATACAAATCCAGTACAAACTCTTCCAAAAAATTAAAAAGGGAATGCTACTTAACTCATTCTATGAAGCTGACATTACCCTAAAACCAAAGCCAGTCAAAGATGCTACAGGAAAAGAAAATTAAAGACCAATTTCTCTAATGAATGTAGATGCAAAAGTTCTCAATAAAATACTTACAAATCAAATCCAACAGCACATTAAAAGAATTATACACCATGATTAAGTAGGTTTTATCCCAGGTATGCAAGGGTGGCTCAACACTCAAAAATAAATTACTGTAATATAGCACATTAAAATTCAAAGAAAAAACTACATGATCATCTCAAGCAATACAGAAAAAGCATATGGCAAAATCCAGCATCCTTTCTTGATAAAAACACTTTGAGAGATAAAATAGATGAATCTTCCTCAAAATGATAAAGGACACATATATGAAAAATACACAGCAAAGATATTCAGTGATGAAAGACTGAAAGCTTTCCCTCCAAATTAGGAATAAGATGAAGATGTCTGCTTTCACCACTGCTCTTCATTATTGTCCTAGAAGTTCTAGGTAGAGCACTTAAGCCAAAAAATTAAATTAAGGATACTCAACTGGAAAAAAAAAAAGGCAATCACCATTTGCAGATGATACAATTCCTATATTTAGAAAGCCCCCAAATCTACAACAATGTTACTAGAACTAAGAAACAAGCTCAGCAAAGTGGTGATATTAGCATGTATAAATCAGTGGTTTTTATACCCTAGTAGTAAGAAATCTGAAGAAAAACTTTTAAAAATCCATTTACAATAGCAACTAAAAGAATCGAATATCTAAGAATAAATTTAACCAAGAATGTAAAGGACCTATATGCAGAAAATTACAAAACATTGCTAAAAGAAATCAAGGCAGACCTAAATAGATGGAAGGGCAAACCATATCTCAGATTGGAAGACTAAATATAGTTAAGATGTAAATTCTACCCAATTTTATTTATAGATTCAATGCAATCCTAATAAAAATTCCAACAGCTTACTTTAGCAGAAGTGGAAAAAAAACCATCAAAATTTAGGTGGAATGGCAACATGCTCCAAATAGCCAACAACATCTTGAGAAAGAAAAATGAAGCCAAGGGATTCAAACTTTCTGACTTTAAAGCATATTACAAAGCTCCAGTGGTCAAAACAGCATGGTACTGCATATGGATAGATGTGTTGACCAATGGAATTGAACTGAGATTCCAGAAATAGACCCTCACATCTATGGTCAATTGGTTTTTGTTTACATTCTTTTTTTCTATTTGTGAAACATAACCACATACAAACACAAACATTCTTACCATATGATCATTCCATCCTTGATATATAATCAGTAATTCACAATATCAACACATAGTTGTATATTCATCATCATGATCATTTCTTAGAACATTTGCATCAATTCAGAAAAAGAAATAAAAAGAAAACAGAAAAAAATTCATACATACTGTAACCCTTACCCCTCCCTTGCATTGACCACTAGCATTTCAGTCTACTAGATTTATTTTAACAATTGTTCCCCCTATTATTTATTTATTTTTAATCCATGTTTTACTCATCTGTTGATAAGGTAGATAAAAAGAGCATCAGACACAAGGTTTTCACAATCACACAGTCACATTGTGAAAGCTATATCATTGTACAATCATCTTCAAGAAACATGACTACTGGAGCACAGCTCTACATTTTCAGGTAATTCCCTCCAGCCTCTCCATTACACCTTAGCTAAACAGGTGATATCTATTTAATGCATAAGAATAACCTCCAGGTTAACCTCTCGACTCTCTTTGGAATCTCTCAGTCACTGACAGTTTATTTTGTCTCATTTCACTCTTCCCCCTTTTGGTCAAGGTTTTCTCAATCCCTTGATGCTGAGTCCCAGCTCATTCTAGGATTTCTGTCCCATGTTGCAGGAAGGTCCATACCCCTAGGAGCCATGTCCCATGTAGAGAGGGGGAGGGCAATGAATTTGCTTGTCATGTTGATTGACAGAGAGAGGCCACATCTGAGCAACAGAAGAGGTTCTCTTGGGGGTGACTCTTAGACCTACTTTTAAGTAGGCTTAGCATATCCTTTGCAAGATTAAGTTTCATATGAACAAACCCCAATATTGGGGGCTCAGCCAATTGCTTTGGTTGTCCCCACTGTTTATGAGAATATCAAGAATATTTGACTTGGGGAAGTTGAGTTTTCTCCCTTTCTGACAATTCCTTCTGAATACTTTTCTATTCACTGTTCAAATCACTCTGGGATTTATTGGGGCATCACTCTGGACAAACCTACAAAATCTCATGCCCTATGCAAGGTCCCAAGTCTTATGGTGTTCAATTAAGCTGTCCACATAAGTTATATTAGGAAGTACACTATTCAAAATATAATAATTTTTAATGTCAATATAGTATTAACATTCTGTTCTTCCTCATGCAAAAACATTTTTAAATTTGTACATTTAGTCACTATCATTATACATTCTAGGCATTCCTAGATTATACCATCTCAGTCAATTGATTTTTGATGTCCATTCAATTGAGACAAAGCAGTCTCTTCAACAAATGGTGCTGGGAGAACAGGATATCCAGATTCAAAAGAGTGAAAGAAGATTCATACTTCACACCTTTTACAAAAATCAACTGAAAATGGATTGAAGATCTAAAGATTAGACGTAGTGCACAAAACTCCTAGAAGAAGATGTAGGGAAGCAACTTAAAGATTTTGGTAGGAGGTGGTCTCTTAACCCTTATACTCAAGGCATAAGTAATGAAATAAGATCTGCTCAAAACTAAATACTTTCTCCTTCAAATGGACTTTGTCAAGAAAGTAAAAAGACATCTGACTCAATGAAAGAAATTACTTGGAAATCACATATCTGACAAGGGTTTAATATCCATAATATATAAAGAATTGCTACAACTTAACAATAAAAAGATAGCAACCCAATTTAAAAATGTATGAATAGGTACTTCTCCTAAGAGAAAACAGAAATGGCTAAAAGAAACCACGTGAAAAGATGCTCAACATCACTAGCTATTAGGACACTGTGACTCAAAACTGCAATATCGTTTCACACCTACTAGAATGGCCATTATTTAAAAAAATCAGAAAACAAGTGCTAGAGAGGATGTGGAGAAATAGGAACATTTATTCACTGCTGGTGGGAATATAGAATGGTTTTGCTGCTTTGGAAGGCTTTTTGACAGTTCCTCAGGAAACAAAATCTAGAACTGTCATACGATCTGGCAATCCTGTTAACAGGTATATACTCTGAAGTACTGACAGCAGGGACGCAAACAGACATTTGCCCACAAATATTCATAGTTGCATTATTCACAATTGCCAAGTGTCCATCAACTGATGACTAGATAAACAAATGCAGCTGTAATAAGGAGTGAAATACTGATGCATGTCAGAACATGGATGAACCTTGAGGACATTATGTTGAGTGAAAGAAACCAGACACAAAAGGACACATTTTGTACAGCCTCACTAACATGAACTAATTACAATGAGCAAACTTTGGGGGTTTAAATCTAGAATATACGTTGTCAGAAAATAGAAAGAGGGTGGAGATTGGGCCTATGATTCTTAAGTTGTACTGAATGTTTAATAAGTTTGATTTTAAATTTTCAGAAATGGATAAAGATCATGTTAGAATAAAACTGTAAGTGTAATTCACAATGTTGATTGTGAGTATGGTTGAAATGGGTAACATTTATGTTGCTAGAATGAAAGCTAGAAGATAAAATGTGAAACTATATAATATAGAGAAACCTATTGTGGATGATGACCATGGTTATTTGTGCAAATATAAGAAAGCTCTTATGTGAACCAGAACAAATATACATCACTATTGTAAGGTAATAATAATAAGGTAATATGGGGAAAATACAATTAATGCAAGCTGAGGACTACTATTAATATTAACATTAACAAAGCAATAATAGGGGGGGTGTAAGAGGCATGGGATTTTTCTTTTTATCTCAGAGTAATAAGAATGTTTTCAATTGATTATATTGGTGAATGCTTAAGTATGTGATGATACCAAAAACCATTGTTGGTACTCTTTGGATAGATTGTATGGTGTGTGAATAAAATTGTTTAAAAAAAGATTCATGTATACAATACAGAATTTCTATAAACCACCCAATTATCAACACCTTATGTTTAACAAATTGTAAATTTGTCACAATTCATGAAAGCACAAGTCTATAATTCTGCAGTTAACTATAGTTTATAGTTTAAATTATGGGATTCACTGTTTGTGTTGTGCAGGTCCACAAATTAAAAAAAATATATTCTATTATCATATATAGGAGCTAATATTTCCCATTTTAGCCACATTAAAATATAGATGTCAGTGATGTTATGTTCAGAGTGTTGTGCTAACATCACCACAATCCATTACAAAAAATATATTCATCATTCCAAATAGAAATTCTGTACATTTTAAGCTGTAACTTCCCATTCCCTTTTCTCACTCAAGCCCCTGGTGACCTATATTCTGACTCTAGGAGTTTACTTATTCTCATTATTTCATATCGGTGATATCATACAATATTTTTCCTTTTGCATCTGGCTTATTTCACTCAACATTAGGTCTTCAAAGTTCATTTACGTTGTAGCATGTACAAGAACTTCATTGCTTTTATGATTGACTATTTCATTGAATGTAAATGCCAAATTTTCTTTATCCATCAGTTGGTGGACACTTGGGTTGCTTCGATTTTTTGGCAGTTGGAAATAACTCCACTATTAACATTGGTGTGAAAATATCTGTTAAGTCCCTATTTTCAATTCTTTGGGTATATATCTAGTAGTGGGATTTCCAGGTTATATGATAATTCCATAGTTAATTTTCTGAAGAACTACTAAACTATGACCAACAATGAATGAGTGTTTCTATTTTACCTCATCCTGTCCAACACTTGTAATTTTCACTGTTTTTAAATGGTAGCCGTTCTTATGGGTGTTAAATGGCATCTCGTGTTTTCATTTGCCTTTCCCTGATGGAAAACATGTTGAGGATCTTTTCATGTGGCCATTTGTAAATCTTCTTTAGAGAGGTGTCTATTCAAGTCTCTTACTCATTTTTAAATTAGGATATTACTCTTTTGGTTAAGTTGAAGAATTTCTTTAAATATTCTAGGTATTAAACCTTTATCAGATATGTGGTTTCCAAATATTTTCTCTTATTGTGTAAAGAATACCTACCTTATTGCATAGGTTGTCATTTTATTTTCATGATTTATTCTAAAATATAATTGTAAAGGTTGATAATATTTCTTGCCCAAAATTTTTGTTGGAATATTGTTGCAAGATGTGGTATACCTATTTTATAAAAATTTATTATGCTAGAGACAATAAAATGCTTTTGCTTTAAATATAACAAAGTAGTCTATATTATGGGACAATGAAATGTAATGTTGATGGCAGCTCTGTACTTGGTCTGTGGAGCTGGATCCAAATTCCAATTCAATTCACCACTTGGTAGCGTGGTGATGTTGAGTGTGCGGGTTACTTAAGTTCTCACAGTTCAGTTTCCTTGTTTGTAAAATGAGGAAAATAATGTCATTTTCCTCATTGGGTTGTTGTGAGAAATTAATGTTATAATAAGCACAAAGCAATTGCAACATGCCTGGCACATAAATCATTCAATGATATCAGCTCTTATACAATTTGTATAAAATTAAGATACTCAATTAGATAAAAATGTGATTTGAAAGGTCTTAGAAATAAGATATAAGAATTGCATTATGTTAAAAGTACTAATCTTTCTGCTGTTGGGAAGAGCTTTTGTAATGCTTTTATATACTTTTCTTCAGATTTTTGACATTTAGTATTAATGCTTCCATCACTAAGATAAAGAATAAGTTGTGTTTTAATTATTATGTAATATTAAATAAAATAAATACATCTAAATTTTTATGGACAGCTTCCACTGCTAAATCAGTAGCTCTGTGTGATCCAGAAAAGGTCAAATGTATTGCTGAAGCCCAAATTAGAGCTCTAAGTCATAATCATTCTTCATTAGATGCTAGTAGACTTCCAAGAGAAGCGACAGAAACAAAAAATAATATTCTTAGATTTTCTCAATTAGTTTAATAGATCTCTCTTCCTGTAATCTGCCTAAAAATGTAAAGTGTCCACATGGCTAATCTTATAATATCCCACTACATTTCAAGATTAATCAGCATAAGTTGAGGAATTCAAGTATTGTTGTTCATAGTACCCTCTTGTAGTCCTTTTTATTTCAGTGGTGTATGTTTTTTTCCATCCTTTTTCTTTCTACATCCTTATGTCTTTACTTTAACGTGTCTCTGGCAGACAGCATGTGCATGCTTTTTTTTTTTTTTTTATCCAATCTTCCAATCTTCCAATCTCTGCCTTTTTTTTTTTTTTTTTTTTTTTTTTTTTGCATGGAAGCACCAGGAATCAAACCTGGGTCTCCAGCATGGCAGGCAAGAATTCTGCCTGCTGAGCCACTGTGGCCTGCTTCAATCTCTGCCTTTTGATTGGAGTGTTTAACCCACTTATATTATAAATCACTACTGATAAAGCAGGACTTTCTTCTGCCATTTTGCTATTTAGATTTGTAAGTTTTATAGCTTTTTTGTTCAATTTTTCTGTTAATGCCTATTTACATATGTATTTGATCTTTTTTTCATGATATATTAAGTGCCTTCTCTTTTGTATCTGGGTAAATTTTTTCAAATATTTTTCATGTCATTACCATAGAGTTAAAATTTGATATTCGAAATATATAACAATCATGTTTGATTTGATACCAACTTGACTTCAACCAACCCTTTTCCTATACCTCTTTGCTCCCACTACTTTTTTTGTATTTATTATCTTTGTACATTGTATGTCTGAAAACAAATATCTATCATTACATTTCATGCTTTTTTATCTTAACAACCATATGAAGTAAGAAGTAAAGTTACATATCAAATAATACAGTAAAATAATATTGACATTTATTATTACCTAAATGATTACCTCTACTGGAGGTCTTTATTTATTTATGTGCTTTGAATCACTGTCTAGTGTCCTTTCCTTTTAGTCTTAAGAACTCCCTTTAGCATGGCTTAGTGGGGGTGAACTCCCTCAACCTTTGTTTATCTGAGAATGTGGTAATCTCTCCCTCACTTTTGTCAAGGTTTACATAATGATCTTTCCCTCACTTTTGAAAGAAATTCTCATGAGCTATAAAACTTTTGGTTGGCAGTTGTTTTCTTTCAGCATTTTATTTCAACCAACTGCCTTCTTGCCCCAGTGATTTCTGATGAGAAATTGGCACTCAGTCTAACTGGGATTCCCTTATACATAACAGGTTGCCTTTCTCTTGGTGCTTTCAGAAATCTCTCCTCCTTCTTTGCATTCAATAGTCTGATCATCATATGATGGGTGCATTTGCCTTAGTGTTTATCCTGTTTGGTGTTCTCTAGGCTTCTTGGATGTGTGTATTCAAGTCTTTTGGTAAATTTGGGAAGTTTTCTTTCATTATTTCTTTGAATGTTCCTTCTGCCCCTTTCTCTCTTTCTTCTCCTTCTGGGACTTCTATATTGTGTTTTTTGGTGTGTTTGCTGGTGTTCCAGAGATGTTTTGGTCTGTTTTCCTTTTACAATTATTTTCTCATTCTACTCCTCAACCTGACTCGTGTTTTTCCTGTCTTTGTGTTTACAGAATCTATCTTCTTACAGCTCCTAACCTCTGCTGAAACCCTCCAGGGAATTTTTCATTTTAGTCATCATGGCCTTCAACTCTAGTAGTTCTACTTGTTACTTTTAAAAATTTCTCTCTCTACTAATATTTTCATATTTCTCATTCATTGTTTTCCTGATATCATTTAGTACTTTCTTTGTATTTTCTTTCATCTCTTTAACCATTTTTAAGACAATTTTTTTGTCTTTATTCAGTATGTCCACATTCTGGTGCTCTTTCTGTGTTCTGGATTTTTGTCATTTTCCTTTGGAGCATTTTACCATCTTCCTAGGGATCATAACCTATTTCATTGTTTGTCTTTTACTTTTTTGTTGTACCTTAAACATTTTAATATTTTAAAATATTATTTATCTCTGGAATGTATTCCTGAGATGTGTGTTTCTTAAGTTTGTAACCAGCTGGTGATCAGGTAGAGATTTTCTTGAGCTTCAGCCATACTAACAGGGAGGTCTATCCAAGGTAAATGCAGAGTATAAGGTCCTTCCTGTCTTTTCTGTACCTGTGTCTTACCCTGGGTTTGAGCTGGTTAGCTGTTTTGGTATTCGCCTATTTACAGTAGTTTGAATGGACCCTCCATTTCCCAGGAGACAGAACTTCCTCTCCCTGTTGTTTAAAGCAGGCAAACCTTTGCCCCAGTCTATCCACCTCTATAGTTTCTTACACTGCATTCATTGTCTCAAGCTGCTTTCACCTGGGGAACAGATTCTGAAAGTATCATCAAACCAGAGAGGAGTTACTTGAGTTAATCCTTTCCAGATAAAACAGGCCAAAGAACTACAGAGGGGGTGCAGGCCTCCAAAATGTTGTAGAGCAAGGTTCAGGCAGGGCACCCAAAGCTCTTTCATGGCTCCCTAGTGCTGCACTTGCTTGACCTGTCCAGCAAATGCAGTCCTTGAACTGTCTCTGCAGTCCTGAGGAATCATAGCATCTTGATAACTAATAGCAGATTTATAAGTGCCATTGCCATATTGAAGGTGAATATGACTGAAAGGGGGTGTATAGTGCCAGATATTCCCATGATTACAGTAATGACTATAAATATGTTCTGACATGAACTCCTTACCGTGGACAAGGAGTCAGTGGTAAAAGGGAAAACTAAAAATGCATGCTATGGTCAACAATTAATAGGCAGTTAGAAAGTGCTAATGGTCACAATTTGCTAAATCCCAGTCAACATCACTTCTGTAGCCTCTTAAGAGCACCTGGGGCTCAAACTGTGACTCTATAAAGGTTTCATGCACTATGTTTGCCTTCCTGGAACATATAATTCCATGAGGTTCTTATGTCAGATAAATCATGAAACCCAGAGAGACCAGCCTCTCCAGGATTATCAATTGATTGCATCTACCTGTCCTTCAGTGTGGCTACCCCTTCACAGCATCAAAGAGTCAGAACAGGCATTCCCCCAAGGATCCCTATAGAATGGGAGAGGGATTAAAGGAGAGGGGTTATACAGAGAAAATGGGATTTAACAAATGAGTATGGCCACTGAATCACTATATTAATATTCCTTCTAATCTCTACTGTTTTGGAGCAACTAGAAACAAAAATCTGAGATGATGGAATGGCAACCCATGAGAAACTCTGGGATATCTTTTGTAGCCGTTTGTTGAAGTGTGCTTTGGAAATATTGTATTTTTCTTTCTTTGCTTTGAATATGTTGTATTTTACAATACAAAATTAAAAAACCAATTATAGACACCTATAGTAATGTTAGATAAGATAGATTCTTGAACTAAAAAATTTAAAAATGTTTAATTACATAGGTGTGATAGTCAACATTCTCTAAAGAAATAGAACCAACAGGACAGATATATAAACATGAGATTTATAAAGGTGTTTCACACAACTGAGGGAATAGAAGAGTCCAAAGTCCCTAGGGCAGGCTGTGAAGCTGGCAGCTCTGATGAAGAGTCTGAACAAATGTCACAGGAGAGCCTTGCTAGCTGAATAATCAGTAAAAGCATCTCTCCTATCCCTTAAAAGTCTTCAGCTGATTGGACTATCTCATTGTGGAAGGTGTGCCTTAATTGATCGTAGATGTAATCAGTCACAGATGCAATCAACTGACTGATGTTTTAATACATCAGCCTTTCAGTTTATCAACCAGCCACGAAATATCCTTGCAACAGTGGTTAGATCAGTGCTTGTCTGACCAGACAACTGGTCATAATCACTTTGCCAAGTTGACACCAGAACCTAAGCATCATAGTCCACCCTTTGTCAACTTATCAGCTATACATATGACCTTGAAACATGTTTAATTTCCAAATAGAACACAATAAACATTTGTTCCACCTAACAATACTCAATTGTCATGCATACAACCAGAAATGCATTACATTTCTCCATTCCTTAGGTTATGTTCACTCTTAAACATCATATCCTATGACTTAAATACTATAACAAGAACAATACCACTTATGTTATATGACAAAAGGAAAACAAGATATTTGCTTATGTACAAATGCAGCCATATTCATAGCAAAAAGGGAGGGAATATTCATACAATCACAGTCCACTTTCCTGTAATTGCTCATGTGATCATAGTTCATATTTATCACTACCTTCTTCTACTACCCATTTCATGTCCCCCTTGTCCTCCAGTAAGCACTTCAGCTGGCTGTGGATCTTTGCCAGGTAGAGTGACCCAGACCTTCATTCCTGAAGTTTCCTGGCCATTGGTATTCCTGCCTGGATTGGTTTGTTTCAGTTTTCCATTGATTTTAATCATAGGGCATGGTAATACTAAGAGACACACTAGGGAATCTCCTGTATTCCAGGAAAACTCTTCTTTATATCCATTGCATAGTTTCAGTCCAATTTCCCCTTGATAATAAGGATCAATCACCCCAGACAGAACAGTAATCCCCATTTGTGCCTTTTGATTCAATGGCATGAGAAGCCTAAAGTGGCCAGGTGGCAATTTTACTTCAACTTCAGTGGAATCATTTTGTCTCTTGGTAAAAACACACCTCCTTTTGGAACTAAGACCTGTAGACTGGCAGAGCTCAATGTTTCAGATATAGGATGCAAAAATTTTCCTAGTGGATAACTAGGGATAATAGTGAATGGTGCTACTTCCATTTCCACCCTTGATTCCTGGACCTATGACTCCTGGCTATGGGAGAAAAAGCAGTATAGACTGGATGCTGATTCAGAACATACACAGAATCCTGAAGAACACTGCCCCAGCCCTGCAAGTTATTTCCCTCTAGTTGGCACCATAATTGTGTCTTCAAAAGGCCATTCCACAGTTCTATCAACCCAGCTGCCACTGGATGATAGGGAACATAGTAAGACCAGAGAACTCCATAAGCATGTGTCCATTCTTGTACTTCATTTACTGTGCAGTGGGTTCCTTGATCAGAACCAATGCTGTGTGAAGTACCACGGCGGTGAATAAGGCATTCTATAGGACCATGTATGGTAGTTTTTGAGGAAGTATTGCATGCAGAAAAGAAAACCGTATTCAGAGGATGTGTCTATTCCAATTAGAACAAATGGCTGCTCCTTCCATGATGGAAGTGATCCAAAGTAATCAACCAGGTCGCAGGCTGATTACCTCAGAGAATAATGCTAAATTGGAGACTGAGTGTAGGTCTCTGCTGCTGGCAGATTGGACACTTAGTAGATGCCATAGCCAGGTCGGCCTTGGTGAATGGAAATCCATATTGCTGAGCTCATGCATGCCAACCATCCCTATTACCATGCCCACTTTGTTCATGAGCTCACTGGGCAATGGCAGGAGTAGAAAAGGAAAGAGGATAACTTGTATCCACAGGATAGGTCATCTTATTCAAATGATTATTAAAACCTTCTTCTGCTGAAGTCACCTCCCCCCCCCACCCGTGAGCATTCACATGGAACACAAATATCTTCATGTTCTTTGCTCACTCAGAAGGTTCTAGTTACATACTTCTTTCCCCAACCTCTTTGTCATCAATTTTCCAATCATGCTCCTTCCAAATCCCTGACCATCCAGCCAAACCATTAGTAGCACCCTATGAGTCATTATGTAAGTACACCTCTGGCCAGTTCTCCTTCTGAGAAAAATGAACAACCAGGTGAACTGTTCAAAGTTCTGCCCACTGGGAGGATTTCCCTTCACCACTGTCCTTTAAGGACATCCCAGAATGGGGTTGTGCTGCTGCAGCTGTCCACTTCCAGATGGCCCCTACATATCATGTGGAGCCATCTGTAAAGCAAGCCCGAGTTTTCTTTTCCTCAGTCAACTCACAGTAAGGAACTCCCCAAGGAGCCTTGGCTCTGGTCTTATAAAGAGAAGGTAATGTGGCAGGAGTGGGGACCATGGGGGTTTGGTCCATTTTTTCATATAACTTACTTGTGCCTTCAGGACCTCCTCAAGCCCTGTATCTAATATACCATTAACATTTCATGATGGAGTGCTGCTGTGCATGACCAATTTTATGGCTTGGTGGATCAGACAACACCCAGCTCATGATAGGCAACTCAAGCCTCATGGTAACTTCGTGGCCCCATGGTTCAGTGTTAAGTAACTACTAAAGCACAAAAAGAGGTTAAAGCTGTTTCACAAATGGAGAGTAGTTATCTGAAGTGATGGTAAGGCTTTGCTCCAAAATCCTAAACATCTATATTGTGATTCTCTTACAGGAGCCTGCCAAAGGCTCCAGACAGCATCTGTTTTTGCCACTGACACTTCTAGCCCATTGGATCTGCTCAATAATATAGCCCAAGTGGCAGAGCAACTTGCACAGCAGCCTGGATGTATTACAGAGCCTTCTCTTATTCCAGTCTCCATTAAAAACTAGCAGCTTTTCTGGTCACTTGGTAAATGGGCTGGAGCAGAAAAGTTGAGGAATATGTTGTCTCTAAAATCCAAAGAGGCCAACTAGGCATTGTGCTTTTTCTTGACATAGATGCAACAGCTTATCCTTCACCTTAGAAGGGATATCTTAAAATGTGCCACACCACTGGACACCTAGAAATTTCACTGAAGTGGAAGGCCCCTGTATTTTTGTTGGATTTATCTCCCATACCCTAACCCGCAAATACCTTATCAATAAACACAGAGTAGTTGCAACTTCTTGCTCACTAGATCCAATCAGCATGAAATCATCAAACTAATGGAACAGCATGATGTCTTGTAGGAAGGAGAAATGGTCAAGTTCCCTATAGACAAGATTGTGACATAGGGCTGGACAGTTGATATACCCTATGAGGCATGACAGTGAAGGTATACTACTGTCCTTGCCAACTGGATGCAAACTGTTTCTGGTGGTCTTTACTGACAACTACTGAGAACAAAGCATTTGCCAGATCAATAGCTGCATATCAGATACCAGGTGATATGTTGATTTGCTCAAGCAATGATACTGCATCTGGAACAGCAGATGCAATTGAAATCATCAGCTGGTTAAGTTTACAATAATCCACTGTCATCTCCAAGTCCCATCTATTTTCTCCACAGGCCAAATAGGACAGGTGAATGAGGATGTAGTGGAAATCACCACCCCTGCCTCCTTCAAGTCTTAAGAATGGTACTAATCTCTGGAATCCCTCCAGGAATATGATTTTGCTTCTGATTCACTATTTTGCTAAGTAGGGACAGTACTAGTGGCTTCCACTTGGTCCTTCCTACTGTAATAGTCATCTGCCCACGAGTCAGAGAACAAATGTGGTGATTCTGACAGGTGCCAAGTATGTCAATTCCAATTATGCATTCTGGAGCTGGGGAGATGACCACAGAATAAGTCTGGGGACCCATGGGGCCCACTTTGAGATGAAACTGAGCTAAATTCCATCAATAATTGACTTCTGTAGGCCCCTACTCTGACCAGTGGACCAGATTGGCTTTTTGGGTCTCTTGGCATTGGTGTCACGCCTAAGTCCATGGCCAATAACCCCCCAAATATCTTTCATTTCATTTTTCCAGTGCACATCACCCTGGTAAAAGGCCATAAGTCTCCTTGGGGAAAGCTGGGAGGAAGATTAACAGTGTAAATTTTGTGCAGTGTAAAAGTGTTCTTCCTCAAGAGTACTGGGTCTCCCCTCATTCGAGGGGCTCTGGGTCTTTAAACTGTCTCAAATCTGGGAAATTATTAAAGGGCCATTACTTTCTGTTTTTGTAATTCAAGTTGGATTTCTGTTCACTTGACCTAGAATTCTGCTTATACAGCTCAAATAAGAATTTAGTTGATTGCCCATCCTTTTTACTTCTAGGTACCCCATGATCTGCTAGCTCATGCTACAAGTCTCTGTGAGCCAGATTGTTTGGACTGCTCCTTTAAGTCTGCTGTCCATTATGGTGTTCATGCCCACCTGTCTGTGGTGATTGACTATTGCCACTAGCTTCTGCCAACTCAGGATCCCATCATCTCCATTGTATTTAAGGATCCCAGCTCAGTGACAGCAGTTTCCACAGGAATATCTGACCTACAGAGATCTTTAGGGATGATGGAGCTAGTCTCATTAATTTATTTCTCAGTGTCCTGGTGTAAGATGTGTAACACCTCTGGACATTGCTGAGGTATGTGAGCAAATCTTCCATAAATCCATTCTATCATTTCTATCTTTCTAAGCCTCTGGATTCCCTCATCTACATTATACTAAGGGATTTCGGGCATTTTGACCTCAGGTAATGTTGGTCACCTTTGGATCCATGTTTCAGCCAAACAGCCAAACAACTGTCAATGCTCATTCTAACCATTCAAACTGGAACACTGAATGCAGAATCTCTGCTTAGTGGGCCCATATCCATAAATTCAGCTTTATCCAACTTTACATTTCTTCCACCATATTCCACACACTTAATTTCCATTCCCACACATATTCCACTGATTTTTGTCTATAAAGATTGGAAAATTCATGCTGTTTTTTTGGAGTGTAGCATATCTCATCATGGATCACACTTTTAATCTCACCTTTTGGGGGCTGTTGGGACTTTTGTCTAGTTATACGTTTTAAAGAAGAGAAAGGTAGTGGAGGTGGATCATGAAAAGAAATAGAAGTGTCTTTCAGACCAACTGCCTCAGGGCATCCCATTGCAGTTTCACCAGGTGAAACAGGATTAGTCAATCCAGATAGAGGATTAAGGGCTGTTTCCCCAGGGGAGGTGGTTAAAGGATTAGCAAGCACGGAAGAATTAATTTCCTTAGGTGGAGGTTGTATGGCAGACTCCTCTGGGGAAACCGGAAGCTGGGAAGTTGTTTCTTCACGCAGGCTGAAGGTCCGGAAGCTCTTTCCTCAGGTCAGTCTGTTACAGGACTGTCTAGCAAAGGCTCAGCAGATTTCAGGGATCCCACCTTCCCATTTCCATCATTATCAAGCCATATATCACCATCTCACATTTCAGGATCCCATTCTCTTCCAGTCAAAGTCCTTACTTTAAGAGCAGAAACCCTGCAAAGTTGACATTTTAGTTTAGATTGTAAATCTGCTACTCACACAATGAGTCTTTGTGCCTGGTTTTCAGAGATCTCAAGTCTGCAACCACAGAAAATAAGATTTTCTTTCAGAACACACATGAAAATTTTTACATCATTCATATTGCACTTAAAGTGCAAATTTGAAGCCTTCAGCTTATCCCTTTCCCCCATTACTGTATCCAGAATATCTAACAAAAAACAGCCAAAATAATTATACCTCTTAATTCCACACAACTCTGTAAAGGTGTCAAAAACCTTCTCACTTAGTGTCTTGCCTCATATAAATGTACAATTAGCAGAATCTAATTGTGATATTTTGAGTGTCTCATTTGCCAACTCACTGCATGGATTGTCAGTGCCATTGTAATTCCTGGAAACAGAGTCATTAGTGCCTCTGAGTCTAGTAAGAGTAGAAAACCAATAGCAAAACCCATTTTTAAGATTCCATTTCTCAAGGACCACTCCTTGCATCAAGCTGTGTTAATCAGGGTTCTCTAGAGAAACAGAATCAACAGGAGACATGTGTAAATATGAGATTTATAAAGGTGTCTCATGCATCTGTGGGAATGGAAGAGTCCAAAATCCATAAGGCAAGCTGTGAAACTGGTGGCTCCAATGAAGGGTCTGGATGAACTCCACAGAAGAGGCTTGCTGGCTGAATAAGCAGTAAGAGTCTCTCTTCTTCCTGAAAAGACTTTGCTGATTGGATTGTCTCCATGCCTTATTTGATCACTGATATAATCAGCCTCAGATGCAATCAACTGACTGATGATATAATATACCAGCCTTCTGGTTTATCAACCATCCATGAAATATTCTTGCAGCAACCGTCAGGCCAGTGCTTACCTGACCAGACAACTGGGCATAATCTCTTGGCCAAGTTGACGCCTGAATCTAACCATCACAATAGGTCATTACTGTAGCAAAAAGTCGATAGCTGTAATAAACTTCTACTTGATATTTTGAGAACATACACAGTTTTGACAGTTAATTAAATGGAACTTAAGATGGCGTTTAATAATTTAGAATGAGAAACTCTAATATCTGAATTTGCAGATTTTTTTCATATTGCCTTAATTTTAAATTGTTTTATGAAACTTAGTGTGCAAACACAGGTTTTACAATGATTATTTAGATACTTCATTTAAATATGCCTATGGATAAGCTAAGATATCCATTTTTTTTTTTTTTTTTTTTTTTTAGTGATTCTAAGTGTATTGTTCATTTTCTTAAATAAAAGTATTTTTAAAAAGTCCTTTGTCTTGGGGGTGGGGGGTGTTGTTGGGCAGCGGCCACCTTCAGAGCGAGGCCCCCAGTGTTTTGAAGAAGATAATTAAAAGCTGTGTTCAGGAATCAGCCACACCCAAACCTCGTCTAGGGGGAGAGGATATTTATAACCCTTTCTGGCACCAGCAACCTAGCTAGGGGCTGGACCCGACAGCAATCTGATGCAAAAACGGAAGGGTGGGTGCCTACGAGTGCCATAAGAGAGAACAATTAACTGGTGTACCATAATTTACCAGACTCTTTCTCCCACTTTTCCCCAGCTGTACGGTGTTCTGCTGGCCTACCAAATTTCCAAATAATCATTTCAGGCAGTTCCTATCTATTTAGCAGTTTTTCTGGTGGAGGAAGTGAATCCTGGAGCTCCCTATTCTGTCTTCTTTCCTCAATTCACCCCAAGTCCTCTTCTAAGTACTTCACAAGTAGGAACCATTTAATTTTTGAAATGATCCTGTGAGGTAGATATTATTATTTTTAAATTTTCTGCATTTTACAGACAAAGAAACAGGTATAGAGAGTTTAAATAACTTGCCCAAGGGCATAGACCTCATAAGCGGTACAACCAGGTTTACACGAGGCTTTGGTGTTTCCAGAATCTTTGTTTTTAGCCAAGATGCTTTGTTGCCTATTATTAGATCAATATCTGAAAAAATATGTAAAGCATAAAGATCAAGGACTCAATAATGTGTACAGCAGAGAAAAGTGTAAGTGCATGTGGAAACATAAATGGCCTGATATTAGTGACTCAGCTAGTTAGCGGTGGATTTAGGACAGATATGAATTCCTGACTCTAGGCTGAATATTTTAGCAAATCAGTCCTTTTAAAAGAAGCATTTTCTGTGTTCTTATATTCATATCTGTCTGTAATTTGTTCTTTTTGATAAGGGAATGGATAGATTGTGATTCAGCTTACTTTAGGTAAGAGTAATCTAATATATAACTCAAAACATAAAACTTTATAATCCATAGAGACACTGAAGACCACATTTTGAAAGTCAAGTGTAGAAATATGGATTTGCTTCTGACAGAAGCTAGTTTTTATCTGGTAAGGGAGATATTTTATAAGGAAGAAAAATAACAAAGTGCCTTGAATTTTATTTACTTCATTTGGGCGGCATTCCCAAATGGCATGGAAATTATACAGCTCTTTTTGAAAATGTAATCTGAAATAGCAAGAAAACCAGGTGAAATTTTACTTACCAAGTCAGATACTCCCTGATTTCTTAATGATTTAGGATTTGATGACACTGCTTCTTGTCGCAATCATATTGTACTTGGTCTTCTGTGCCAAAAAAAGAAATTAACAGAAGTAAAGTGGCAGAAACAGTCTTTCTTTCCTCCTTTGAGAGAATAATAGTTGGGATAGACTTTGAAAATAAAAAATAAACTCTAAAGCATCTTTTGACTCCTGCTACAGTTCGACCTACTTCACATTTATCAAAATAACTGGAAGTATACTGATGAGAATGTAACAAAAATGTAGAACTGGCAACGACAAGAAGAATAGTCTATATACATGTAAAAATAATTTCTTTTAATATTTCTAAAGACTAACAGAATTATAGTAGTTTGTTTTTCAAAATTGTCATGTTTCATTTTTCACAAGTCAAAGTCTTCTTTAAAAGCTAAATACCTAAAACATTTGGTTGTATACTAAAAATTGATTTTATTATTTCTTGCCTTCTAATGGTTATTAGGTGATGTTACCTTTCTAAAGTAGGCTGTTACCCCGAGCGTGTAGTTAGGAGCACAGCTCTTCTAATACCCTGATTTTGGTATCAAGGAATCAGAAAGATTCTGCTCAAACTTCTGATAACTTGCTATGACATCAATAGAAAATATTTATAGTTACCACTTCTTGCAGGTATTTCATTTAGACTTCTACAGTTACCTTCAGAGGGTTTACATGGAAATCAGCTAATGTTTTCTGGAATTGTTTCACAAAATGTACAGTTTATAACAAGGCTTTATTGATAAGTTAATCTGTATCATTGTTATTGTCATTGCTAGTTATTTTACCGTGAGAGAGAAAAAGTATTGATGGCATTTGGCAGATGCAAAGAAATTTTAAAATAATGGAGCAAATGCATGTAGAACTGCTTTGTAATCTGAAGTTTTATAAAATTATCTTGAAATATTATTGCGTATCATAATTTTATTAGTTACTGTGTAATTTGGTCACCTTCATACTATACAAAAAAGCCAAGGCTTTTCATGCGAGTGAACAAACATTTGTGGAGCAATATATCATAGTATATATATAGCATTTATAAAGTTCATGCATTACTTTTCTATCTGTTGTCTAATTGGAGCCTAACAATCCAAATACAAAGATATTTTTGTAATGGACATTGATGATTGCATTAGGATGGAGAGAGTTTAAATGATTCATTGTGATACAACTATAAAATAGCATCAGAATTTGAATTCAATTCTTATATTTTAAAAATATACATTTTAATAAATACCACAGTATCATGCCAATTCTAAGAAAGATATCAACGCTACTCTATTGCAAAGATTATTTTTTCATTTGAATTCAAATATTGAAAGGAAGATATTTGTATTATTGGTCCACATGTAAGAGTCCTAAGAAAATCATTTGCTTGTGCCCAACCACAAGTAACCTAGGTATCAAGGAGTTCAATTTTATGAGTGTACCTTAATTGAAAGTTTACAATTAATTTAGAAAACAGAGTGTGTTTTTTTTTTAAGGCATGATGCCCATCCAAAGCAATTCAATTGAAATCCAACTACTTCATTCTAAATGAATATAGAGTAGCATGTTTTTTTCAGCTGGTAGTCTTTCAAGTCATTTAGAAATCTTAAGCTTACTAGGTGTTTGTGCAAATTAGTTTATATATTTTCTCACTCTCTTTCAGTTTGTAAAGATCAGGTTTTCTCGCATGCTGTCCCTAGACACATACTCTTCCTACAAATTAAAGAATAAATTATTTGAATCATCAAACTATGAAGCCTGAACGCATTTCCCATACTGTCTCGTAGTTGGGTAAGCTACACAGTAGAAAGCAATCGCTGAAAGGTTTGCTTTTGTCAAAAGACAATTTGAAGTCAGATTTGCATATTACAGCATTTTATTTGCGGACATCAAAAGTTTTACTGTAGCAAGGAAGCCGGATCACTAGTAGAAACAAAAGCAACTTTGAGCTACTAGGGATGGTGTTCTAGTTTGCTAGCTACTGGAATGCAATATACCATAAACTCAATGGCTTTTAAAAATGGGAATTTTATAAATTAGCAGTCAACAGTTGTTAGGCCATGGAAATGTCCCAGTTGAAGCAAGTCTATAAAAAATGTCCAATCTAAGGTATCCATGGAAAGATACCTTGATTCAAGAAGGTTGATGAAGTTCAGGGTTCCACTCAAGTGGAAAGACACATGGCGAACACGGTCAGGGTTTCTCTCTTGGCTGGAAGGGCATATGGTGAACATGACATCATCTGCTAGCTTCCTCTCTGGCTCCCTGAGAGGCGTTTCCCTTCTTCATCTCCAAAAGTTGCTGCCCAGTAGACACTCTGCTTCGGGGTTCTGTGACATTCTGTCATCCCTCTTTGCTCTCTCTGAATCTCCAATTTCTTCAAAATGTTTCCTCTTTGATAGGATTCCAGTAAACTAATCAAGACCCATGTGAATGGAAGGAGTCATGTCTTCATCTAATCAAGTTTAGTACCCACATTTGATTGAATCACATCTCCATGGAGATAGTCTAATCAAAGTTTCCAACATACACTACTGAATAGGGATTAGAAGAAATGGCTGCCTTTACAAATGGGATTAGGATTAAAACATGGCTTTTCTAGGGCACATACATCCTTTTAAGCTGGCACAGATGGTAAATTATTTTTATAGGCATAAAAAAGAAGTTAGTTTGACTCTTATTGATTGGACAGAGGTTTGTCTATCTTATGGGGTGAATTTAGGGCAGGAAGGCTTTATTTTGTTTAGGGTCAAACATAGTAAAAAGGAGCTTGATTGGCTATCTGGTTTGGATCCACTAGTAGGGATCTCAAATTTCAAAAGCCGTCAAAAGGAAACTCAAGAGAAAGTTCACAGGGGGAATTAAGGCACGGTTTTATTTGTTTTCATTTTGGTTCCAAGGGACCCCCAAAGTTTCCTTTGTATAGAATCCTTTACAAGTGAATTATACATTAGTTGAATAAGGAGTAAAAGGAAATAATTTAAAGCAACTAACTATTCCCAACCTCATGTCTACTTGAATTTTGTATTTTCTTTCTTTTTGTGTATGTGTGTATATGCTTACATTAGAAAACAAGTATAGAAATTCATTCAAGTTGGGACACTGCACATATATTTATTGCTTCTCCCTCTCATGATCCTCTGAAATACATATGAAATGAAGGAATCAAAACTCATGTCATATAATTTAAGGGGAGCATGGACATTGAAGGAAAAGAGATTTCAATGAAATTTACAAGATAAGAGTTAGAAAAAAGTGTTCGTGGTGGAAAGCAGCAATGAATACTCATTGTTCCTCTCAACTATTTTCCTAGTAAAAGAAATCAATGATTACCCTCAAGACAAAAACAAACAAAAAGCAGTATTCTCTTAAACATAGAAGAAGCATCTTGGGAGAACAAAGTTAAAGTGAGTGTCGATAGAACAATTGAAGCCTCCTCAATTTAGTGGCCTCCCACCCCCCACCCCTGTCCAAGGCCCACACAGGAGAACATGACTACCCACGCTCCTACTCTAGGAGCTGCAACTTTTACAGGGAACTTCCAGTTTTCTTATTTTTCTTAGTATTTTCAAAATGATTTTATTTTAATTAATATTTGATATATGCAAAACAGTAAATCCAATGCAGGTAAATAAGGTACAGCAAATAACAACAAGCTAGGCGGAACATTATCATCCGTTTTCCTTGACTTACCTCTTACTCTTTTCTACCCTAATGGTAATCTACAATTCGGAATTCTGGTTTATCATGTTTCTGTTTTTCATAATTGTTTTGCTATTTAAACAGTAAGACAAATACATCAGCTGCACGTATTCTTTTATAATGGTCTTCTTCACTTATGTGGGGCTCTGCCACGTTGATGCATGTTTCTATAATTCCTTTTATTTGTTTTACAGTATTCCTTTGAAAGGATACTCCAGAAGTTATCATTCATCTATGATGAACGTTTGTGTCATTTGAAGATTTTGTTATTAAAATGCTGCCATGAATGGTTTGTACATGTCTCCTAATATACTTGCGCAAGTATATATCAGAAATTACTAGATCAGGTGAAATGAACATGTTCAATATAATATGTAATATCAAAACCTACTTATATACTTCTTTTTTCATTGTAAAAGTTATATCTTTATGCAATCATCTTCAAGAATCAAGGTTATTGGAACATAGTTCAATAGTTTCAGATACTTCACTACAGCCACTCCATTACACCATAAACTAAAAAGGGGTATCTATATAATGCATATTAACCTCCAGAATAACCTCTCAGCTCTGAAATCTCTCAACCAATGAAACTTTATTCTGTCTCATTTTTCTCTTTCCCCTTTTTGTGAAGAAGGCCTTCTCATTCCAGTGAGTCTGGGTCCCAGTTTACCACAGGTTTTCTGTCCCATGTTGCCAGGGAAATTTACACCCTCAGGAGTCATATTCCATGTAGGAAGGCAGGCAGTGAGTTCAGCTGCTGAGTTGGTTTAGACAGAGAGGCCACTCTGAGCAACAAAAGAGGTTCTCTGGAGGTGACTCTTAAGCATAATTTTAAGTAGGTATAGCCTATTCTTTCCAGGAATAAGTTTCATAGGGGCGAACCCCAAGATTGGGGGCTTGCCCTACTGATTTGGTTGTCCCCACTGCTTACCAGAATATCTGAATTTTCCAAATGGGTAAGTTGAATATTTCCTCCTTTCTCTTATTTCCCCAGGGACTTTGCAAATACTTCTTTATTCACTACCCAAATTACTCTGGGATTTATCAGGGCATCACACTAACCTGAACAAACCAACAATATCTCACACCTTATTCAAGATCCCATGTACTTGCGGTGTTCACCTAAGCTGACCATGCAAGTTAAATTAGGTAACGTGCTACCCAAGATAGAAATTGTGCACTAAATAAACATCTCTTCCTTTGGTCTCACACAGAAGTTGAAGTTTTAAAATGTGGATGATACCATCCTTTAATCTGAATTCTCAAGTACCTTAGTCCTATCCAGATCAGCTTCCTTCATGTCTCTAGTTGAAATTTGATCCCTTTTTCAAAATTTTAAACAGTTCCTGTATGTGGTACTGCTGACTTTCATAGCTTCAGAGCTCTACACTTTGAGTCTCACTTGTCACGTAAATACCTGAAGTTTCTGGGAATGACCAGGGTATACATAAACAGCTCAATATCTCAGAATTTAGAAATAACACTTACAACTCCTGAATATTTGTGACTGCTATAAGAGATGACAATCTAGGACCCTTCACAATAGGCCCCAATCTGATAACCCATGCTCTCAAATACAGTTAACCAAGTTTTTATATTATATTTAATCCATAAGAGTGAGGCATGAAAATATTTGTCTTTTTGTTACTGACATTTCATTCAATGTACAGTCATTAAGGTTCATTCACTTAGTTGCATGCTGTGCTGGTTTGAAATGATGTATGGACCCTAGAAAAGCCATGTTTTAATCCTAATCCCATTTTGTAAAGGCAGCCATTTCTTCTAATCCCTATTCAGTATTGCATGTTTGAAACTGTAATTAAAATCTCCTTGGAGATATGATTTAATCAAGAGTCATTGTTAAACTGGATTAGGTGACATGTCTCCACCCATTCAGTGGGTCTTGATTAGTTTCTGAAGTCCTATAAAAGAGGAAACATTTTGGAGAATGAAAGAGAAATTTAGAGAGTGGAGCATGACACAGCCACAAGAAGCAGAGTCCACCAGCCAGCAACCTTTGGAGATGAAGAAGGAAAATGCCTCCCAAGGAGCTTCATGAAACAGGAAGCCAGGAGAAGAAGCTAGCAGATGATGCTGTGTTTGCCATGTGCCCTTCCAGATGAGAGAAGAATTGACTGTGTTCGCCATGTACCCTTCCACTTGAGAGAGAAACCCTGAACTTCATCAGCCTTCTTGAACCAAGTTATCTTTCCCTGGATGCCTTAGATTAGACATTTCTATAGATCTGTTTTAGTTGGGACATTTTCTCAGCCTTAGAAGTGTAAACTAGCAACTTACTAAATTCCCCTTTTTAAAAGCCATTCTGTTTCTGGTATATTTCATTCTGGCAGCTAGTAAACTAGAACACATGCCTCACAACACCATTCCTTCTTGTGGCTGCTCAGTAGTCTATTGTATATATATTATACACCATAATTCCCCCTTCCTTCTCCATACCTCTCTCTCCGGCCTTTTCCTATCTGCCTATAGTGCTCCTTTCAGTATTTCTTCCAGAGCCAGTCTCTTGTTACAAATTCTCACAGTAATGGTTTGTCTAAGAATATTTTAATCTCCCCTTCTTTTTGAGAAACAATTTTGCTGGGTATAGAATTCTTGATTGGTAATTTCTCTCTTTTAGAATCTTAAATATATCATATGACTACCTTCTCACCTCCATGGTTTCTGCTGAGAAATCATCATATAGTCTTATTGGACTTCTCTTGTATGAGATGAATTGCTTTTCTCTTGCTGATTTCATAATTCTCTTTGTCTTTGACATTTGACAATCTGATTAGTAAGTGCCTTGGAGTAGGTTTATTTGGGTCTATTCTGTTTGGGGTATGCTGCACTTCTTGAATCTGTCATTTTTTGTCTTTCATAAGTGATGGGAAATTTTCAGTGATTACTTCCCCCATTAGTCTTTCTCCTCCTTTTCCCTTCCCTTCTCCTTCTGGGACACCCACATCATGTATATTCATGTGCTTCATGTTGTCATTCAATTCCCTTAGACCCTGCTCATATTTTTCCATTCTTTTCCCCTTATTTTGTTTTGTGTGTGGGATTTCAGATGTCCAGTCTTCTAGTTCACTAATCCTTTCTTCTGCCTTTTCAAAGATACTGCTGTAGGTTTCCATTGTTTTCATCTCTTCTATTGTGCCTTTCATTCCCATAAATTCTGTGATTTATTTTTTTAAATGTTTGAGCCTTCTTTTTATTTACCCAATATCTTCTTTATACCCTCCCTCAACTCACTGATTTGATTTTTGACCAGATTTTCCATGTCTGTTTGAACATCCTGAGTTAATTATTTCAATTCCTGTATCTCATTTGAAGTATTGATTTATTTATTTAACTGGGCCATATCTTCGATTTTCCTAGTATGACTCATTATTTTTTGTTGGTGTCTAGGCATCTGATTTCCTTAATTAATTTATTCAGGATTTTGTTTTCATGCTTTTACCTAGGGTTTTCTTGCTGAATGGCTTTGTTCTCTATCTGTTTTTTGACATTCAGTTCAATTTATTCTAGACCTCTAGGATAGGCTTTGTTTAACTGGTCAGAATTTTTCAGTTCTTGGTTTTTGTTTGTTTCTTGCCCTTCCTACATATAATATATATGCATGTATTTTTTTTTTTTTTTTTGAGTAGGGTCTCAGATATTATAGACCTCAGTCAGGTTTTCCCAGACCAGACAGGCCCATGTTTCTGGGGGACAGTATAGCCAGCAGTGGTTTTCCCTGAGGGTGAGACTCAGCAGGCTGTCAGACTTTCCTATGAAGCCTGTAGTCTCTGTGCTTTTCCCATCCTGCCCAGCATGTGGTCCTTGTCTGCCTGTGGCTTCCCACCCAGCTTAAAGTGATGTGGTTCCTTTAATTTCAGAACACACTCCCTGCCAGGGTGTGGTTGAGACAGAGATAAGGTAATATGATGGCTTTAATTACTTCAGTTTTCCAGTCCTTGTGGCCTGAATTCTTGAAGGAAGGATTCCACTTGAGTTGGACCCTGCCCCCCTTTTTGGGGGGAAAGAAACACACACCCTTTGGGATTTTAACTGCTTTTCCCTGACTAGTTACTTTGTTTCTCAATTAATTCTGCCCTTGCCTGGGGCAGTGCTAGATCCTGAGAGTGCTTCCAGTTGTATCTAAAGACCTGTTAAGGAGTTAAAAAAAAAAAAAAAAAAAAGGAACAGCAAAAAAAAGCCTTTTCAGAGCCAGACCCCTGCTCCTCAGGTTTTTCAATCAACAACTTAAGTTGGTATGTGGTTCTAGGTATCTCCAGGCTCTGTGTGCCCCCTTTTCTTGGGGTCCAGCTCTTTTCCAGTGTTTTAGGCTGTCCAACTCAAAAAGCCTCTGTGTTGTTATTGTTTTTACACCCCTGTCAACTCTGTTCCTGCTCTGTGGTGGCAAAAACTCCTAGTTCCTTTAGTGGTCACTCCAGGTTTATTGGTATTGGGGCCTGTTTTCAGTAGTAAGAATTTGTTAATTAATTCCAAATTGGAGCTTGAAGTCTTTTCCTTTTTTCCCTTGTAAAACAAGCCTGCTATGCCCAAGGGAGCGGGGCACCAGCCTCTGTAACTTGTAGAACTTAAAGTTCTTTGTGGGGTCCCAGCCATGCCATCTGGTCCAGACATGTGTACACTGTGTGTCTGGTCACTGATGTTCCCCCAGCAGTTGTTCTCTACTGTTCCTGGCTATTTGCAAGCTGCTCTGGACGACAAACTAAATTCCAAACTTCACTGTGCTGTCATATTGCCCTACCTCTGTCTACTTATATACTTTTCATTCATATGTTTATTTATATATTGGTAGCATTATTAAACATCTCTTATGTATCAGACACTATCATAGAACCTTGGAATAAATCAGTGAACAAAAAAGAACAAAATATCCCTGCCTTATGGAGTTTATGTTCTATTGCTCACCAGCAGTATAAAAAAGTTTTTGTTATTCTAGTGTTGTCTGTATTTTTTTTATTTTTGCCAATCTGACTGGTATAAAATAGTACTATATTGTACATGTATTAAGTAATTTTTAAAAAATAGTTTTATCAAGATACAGTTCACATGCATTTAAATGCTCATATTTAAAGTGCACAATTTGCTGAATTTTGGCACAAATATGCATCCATGATACCATCCTCACGATTGAAGATAATGAACATTTCCATTATCCCCTTGTGGTCTTGAAGGAACCTAAACAGAGAATCCAGCTGAGCTTTGGCAGTTTGTATCTTCCATTGAATTGTTCATTTCACCCAAGTTGTTAAATATATGGCATAAATTTCTTCATAATAGCCCATTATTATTTTTTACCTTTAGAAATAGTGCTTTCTCATTCCTGACATTGGTAATTGTGCCTTCTCCTATGTTTTCTGGTTTAATTAAATGTGGTAGACTGTCTCTAAAATGGTCTCCATTGAAACACATCTCCCAGGAGTCATGCCTTTACATAATTCCCTCCATTTGAGTATGTACAGGACCTAGCGACTTCCTTCTAATAAAAAGAATACATTCCTGATGGTAGGATTTCATTTCTAAGATTGGCTTACAAATGGCCTCTGACTTTCATCTTGCTTTCCCTCTCTTTCCATTTATTATTCTCTCTGTCTGTCTGTCTGTCTGTCTCTCCTCACTCTGTAGGAAGCAAGATGCCATGTGTCAGCAGGCATGTGGGGAGGTCTACATGGCAAGGAACTGATATCTCTGGTGACCAGCTAACAAGAACCTGAAGCCAATGGTCTTGTGAGTGTACTTAGAAGAGCATTCTACATACACGTCAAGCCTTGAGATGACTACAGCTCTGGCCAACACCTGGACTAACTTGTGAGAATTATGAGGCTAGAGACCTTAGCTAAGCCATGCTCAGATTCCTCACCCATAGAAACTAACTGTGAAACTGTAAGATAGAAAGTGTAGGCTGTTTTAATTTATAGATAACTACTATAAATTTAGTTGCTAGGATAGGGTGCTACGGTAACAAATACTGAAAAATGTAGAAGTTGCTTTGAAACCAAGCAGTAGGTAGAGCCTGGGAAGACTTCTAGCAGACTGAAATTTAGATTAATAAATTGTTTTGAAAAGAGTTTTAGAAGGAATCTGGGTGTTGACAACCTTGCTAGTGAGAACTCAAAAGGAAATGTTATTATTGAAAACTAAGGGAAGGGAGACATTGATTATGGGATGGCAAAAAAGCTTATCAACAGTAGCTCTTTTAGGAACACAAGATACAGGAAATGTGCCTAAACAACTTGGTGATAAAGCTGAGGTGGCATCCAACAAAGCACTGAAGGCATCACCTGGACTTTTCTTGCTGCTTAGAGTAAAATGCAAGAGAAGATAGAAATATTGAGAGGACCATTAATAACCAAGGCTTGATGGTTTTGAAAATTTTATACAACTCAGAATTGCATAAGATTCTTAAATTAAGAATATTTTTAAAAATGTTCACATTCTTGGCACTGCAATAAGAATCATGGTCTAAAGATAAAATGAAAATGTGACTAAAAGACCTCAGAAAGATCAAAGTGGGTGACTCAGAATTATTTGTTCAAATAATGAGACCTTTAAATATACTAAAGATTTGCCTCAAAGATCTCAGTCAAGCAAAAGAGCCTCTGTGACATTTAAGGGCATTGTCCAGAAACCTCTCAGCAGGAAGCAGAGAAGGGCTTATATGGAGGAAATTTGTGAGCATGGCTTTTGTTTGATGAAGTGAACGCCATTAGAGAAGACCTATCAACTTTTTGAGACAATAGTGTCAGCAAAAATGCTGCCAGTTTGGGCTGAAAGGGAAAGAGACAGTGTAAAATCAAAAGAGGTCATTGTATCACCAAATATTACTGGTAGGAGGCAGGCTGAGGAAACTAGTCATCTCTCAGCTCAAGCTCCTTTCATGAAAAAAGGACAGTGACTCAGAGGGTAGTTCTGAGAGACCAGAAGGCAGAATTTTGAAATCCCAGCTGGATTTCAAACTTGGAATGGATCAGTGACACCCTTGGGTCTCCCATTTTCTTGCCTTTTTGAACAGAAATTCTGAAAGCGGTAAGTTTTGTCTGCTTCACCATCATATATTGGGTTTGTAGGAGACAGTTTGTCATACTAGTTTCATAGATATATAGATCAAAACTCAGATGATTCAAAACTACATCTAAGAAGCATCATTCACACTTGAACCTGATTTAGAAAGTGAAATTCTGGGCTCAAAGATAATCCTGTAATGAGATGAGATTTGGGGAACATTAGGAGGGTGGAATTCCTTTTTATGAAAGAAAGATGTAAGTCAACAAGTTTGTCTGGTGTAATCTATAAGCATCCCCTCCCTCCAATGCTCCTAATTTGCTGGTACTCACATCCTCGTGTAATCCCCTCCCCAATATGTGAACTGGACTTGGTGACTCCAGTCCAATAAACAGAATATGGCAAAACTGATGGATTGTCTCCTTTGAAATCCATGTTCCAAAAGAATCTAGCTTCATTTTCTCTCTTTCTCAGTCTTTGCACAAGGAAAACAACAGTATAAATTTAATTCAGAAGTGTCAGGTTTTAAGTAACTGCAGACTAGGGGTCAAAAGACCAATAATATAGGCTTTTTCACCCTCGGTTTGTAGACATTTAGTGATGGATAATTCTCTGTTGTATGGGGCTATACTGTGGATCACAGGATGTAACCAAAAATGGCAAAATCACTACTAGTTGAAAACCACTGTTTATTTGAATATGCAAAAGCAAAGTGAGACAGAAAGCCAGATTCTTCTCAGGAAAAGATAAACTGAAAGGACCAAGTAGTTGAATTTCCCTATCATATTGTAAGACTTATTATAAAGAAGACAAATTTAAAGCAACATTGTATTAATATAGAAATAAATACATCAATAAAGTAAAATGTCATGTCCATAAAATAGATCCTTATAGACTTCACATATGGCAAAAGTAGCTTTGAAACTGTGGAGAAATACAAGCGTTTACAGAAATGGGGATAGGGAAACTATTGTTTTAAAAATATAACAATAAAAGGATCAGACCTTCATGACACATAATTAACAAAACAAAAACAAACAAAAAACTGGCTAAATTGAATATTCAAAATAGAAAGTAAAATTTAGTAATTTTCCTATACTGGAAAATATAGGAAGCTACCTTTTTTTTTATTTTTATTTTTTTATTAACGGAAAGAAAGAAAAAAAAAGAAATTAACACAACATTTAGAAATCATACCGTTCTACGAATTTTGTTTACTAACTTTAACCTTCCTTTCATCTGTTTTTGCATCAGCTACAATCTGATCCGGTAAAAGAACCCACGTGGTAATTTGCCAAGAAAAGTTCAGTATAAAGAATTAATAATTACAATAAAGGTTTGAATTAATGAGAGATTTGACCAGTAAAAAGAGAACGCTAAAGATTATCAGAATAGTAGATTTAAGGCATAGCTCAGGACTAAGATATTACCCAAAGAAGAGCACCTGCCCCCAAACTCACACTCCTGAGCTGAGGTCTCTACTTTGTTGGAGAGGGTGTTGCCGTAGCCCACTTGGTGGCTGAGAAATTCCTGTGGTGCCTGTTGGTGAACTTGCTGAAAGTCTCCCTTTATGGGCCAGGGAGAGCTGTTTATGGGGAGGGGTCTTTATTGGGGCAATCTACCATAAAACTGGCCCAGGGCCTGCAGGTGAAGCTGCTGGTTGCTGGTTGCTGCCCAGAACACCAGAAGCAAAACCCCTTCTCCCTGCAATGTCCCTCCAGTGCCCTCTACTGACAAAGCTTTACTCCTTGTCTACAGGCAAAGGAAATACTTTTAAAGGACCTGATCCATATTCACAGAATTTGCAGCTGAGAAAATAAACTGACAATGGACAGATTTCTCTAAGTAATTTCCCCAGTTCTTGTTTAGTTATTTTCAAATGGTCTCTCTCTAATCTTTTTTGACTGTAAATATCACTGTAAAATGCATTATGTTATTTTGGAATTAAAGTATGAATCTATAAGCAAACAAAAATAAATGAAAATATGCAATATTTTAAGAAGTAGTCAAATATTACTGTTTAAATTATTTAGGTGAGAATTTGCTCTGATTGTACTGTTAATAAAACTATTATTTGTTGGACATCTGTTTCATGGTGACTGCTTTATATATTATCTCCAATAGTCCTATGATTATATGAAGTGGGCATTCTTGTCCTCTGAAAACTTAGGTCCCCGTGAAATGAAATGATGTTCCATTGCTGACCCCAACGGTAAGTGATCTAGAGTGGATTTCATTTCCTGAACGTTCACCTTGGGAGATCATATTCTTGCACATTATATAATCGGGCCACAATCTCAACAGACATCAGACAATTTACTTTATTTTAATGGGCTTACTTTTTATTCCACCCATCAGACCATTAGTTGCCTAAACATTGGGAGTAATTCTTTTTTCAAGATATGTTGCATTAAAAAATCATTAGTTGGGATAAACGATTGACTAGGAAATAAATTAGCCTTGCCTGCTAGAACCTAAGCTGGATACTTAGATTACTCTCCCAAACCCCTTACCCTCTAGTAGTAAGATTTCTAGGTTTTTTTTTTTTTTACATGGGCAGGAACTAGGAATCGAACCCGGGTCCTCTAGCATCACAGGCAAGCATTCTTGCCTGCTGAGCCACTGTGGCCGACCCAGATTTCTAGTTTTATTGGTCCTGGTACCACTCTCTCTTTTGATTTTGTTTGCTTTTCGTTTACCTATGTTTTCATTTTTAAACACTTTCTTAGTGTTTCTTGGGCTCATCTTTATTCTACTTGCTACTCAGCCTTTGTCTCCTGGCTTCTGAGAGATTACTATATGGGTTTGTTTGTTCAACAGCTTCAGGTCCAAAGCTCTGGGTAGACCCTAGATTTCCACATGCCCACTAAATTCCAACCTACTACTCCAGATTTGCCTTTTGATTTTGTTCCATAGCTGTCTTCTGTCAGTGTCCCCAACACTGGGCTCTTAGAAATTTCTCCCTCTTCTATCCCACTCTATGCAAATAATTTACTTCAATAATGGTGACAGTCAAACACAAAAGAGAGAAAAAATGTCTTTAGAAATAAAAAAAACAAACTGATCAAATTCTTCTCAACAGAGCCACTTTGGGTAAAACCGCATGTAAAAGAGTCAACTATATTACTTATTTATTACATAGATGGTCTTCAATTTTGAAGGATGTTAAATCAGGTGAGTAGAGTGTCATTTAGTCCATTAGGAGTTGTCATTTACGTAAAGAGACTGGAGGCCCATACAAATGAATGCATCTCCTGGAATTGGACAAGTTTTACCAATATCAGTTATCATTTTCAGAATTTTATGACTTTCACTAATTCTTAGCAGCATCATGGTTTTTGTTTGTTTGTTTTCTTTTGGGGTAGAAATAATTGTCATTGCATCATTTAAACAAGTTAATATTACATAAACTGTGCAAGAATCAAAAGGAAAAGAAAATAACCTACCACATATAATATGTATTATTGCTTTCTCACTGTGAAACTACTGCTTTGTTCTTTTTTTTTTTCCTGATAACTCAGCATTCGGAAATTAAGTACTATTGTAAACCTCTTTCTTGTGTGCCTATAAAAGTTGTCATTAATGCTGAAATCATAATGATTACTATTGATATCGACTAAGGAATTGTGGTGAGTAGTCCTGCTGTTGGCCAATTAACCTTGAAACCCTAGACACAGTTTAGCTTAAGACTCTCAAAAATAGCATTAAAAATAAACATAAAATGAAAAAACAAGAAAAATGAAAATTCATTGCCAAATAGACTGGGAAAGGGCATGTTACAATAAAGAAGTATTGGTGTAACAAGTCATTTTATACTTAAATTCTGCAATTTATGCTAATTAACTTTGAAATGTGGTCTTTGAACAATAGCAAGTGGGTTATTATATGATTAGCCAGGAATAAATTATACATTTTTAGCCAGATTACAGGAAGAGATCTATTAAATTAATTGAGAAAATCTTCTGAGAATATTAAAATTTTTTTTGTCCCTTCTCTTAGAAGCCTATTAGCATCACACAAATTATGATTGATAAAGTTTAGAGCTCTAATCTGGGCTTCAGCAACACATTTGACATTTTCCTGATCACACAGAGCTGCTGATTTAGAAGTAGAAGTTATTCATAAAAAATTTTAGATATATTTGTTTTCATTTAACATTGAAGAATAAATAAAACAACTTATTTTTTTCTCAGTGATGGATGCAATAATACTAATTGTCAAAAATCTGGAAAAAGGCATACAAAGGCAGAATAAAAGCCTTGCCCACCAGCAAAAAGAGTACTACTTTTAATATATTAGTGCAATTCATGAAAATCTTATTCCCAAGTACCTTTCTATTCACATACTTATCCAATTAGGTATCCTAAAATTATAGAAATAGTGCCAAGAGCTGATATTATTGAGTGATTTATGTGTCAGGCATGTTGCAATTGTTTTGTGTGGATTGTATCATTAATTTCTCACAACAATTGAATGAGGTAAACCACACTATTTCCTCATTTTACAGGTAAGGAACCTGAGATATGAGAAGTTAAATAACCCCCCCACTCAACATCACCACACTACCAAGTAGCAAATTGAGGTTTGGATCCAGCTCCACAGCCTAAGTGCAGAGCTGCCATCTACATTACTTTTGACTGTCTCCTATTATAGACTACTTTATTTACATTTTTCCTACATATGTTTTAAAGTGTTTAGCACAATAAAATGTAGTAAAGTAGGTAGATCACATCTTACAACAATATTCCAACAAATATTTTGAGCAATAAGTGTAGGATTATATTTTAGAAAAAATTAATACAAGTAGGTTTTAGGTGTAAAAGGGTATAAACATGTTCAGAGTTCTGAAACATATTGATAAATTGCTTTCCAAATGTATTGCATTGATACATGTTTCTATCAGCAGTGTGTGTGAGATTTTTTTCCCTGCAGTTTTATCAAATATTTGGAGTAATTTGAAGACAGCTAAACATTTTTCTACTTCCGCTTTGCAGTGAAGGGGGCTTGAGTTTCTCTTCAGTTTTATAAATCTTAAATTTCCAACAAAATAGCCTCCTATAAAGCTTAAAGAAAAACATGGCATACAAAGTATTTGATTCTCTTTAGGGGAATGCCAACTAGATGAAAAACTAAAGAAACTTTTTTTTTTTTAACAAACTCTGAATTGCAGAAAAATAGAGCCTCAAAATCTTCATGTGAATTGGTAGTGATCCCTTAACACTCATTATCTTTGATATACAGTGTGAGAATAGCAAAGAAAATTAGTAATTAGTGGCTAAGAGTCATGTTTCTTTTTGAAGATGACTGTGTGTTTCTCACACTGCCTTCCCTGTAGAAATGGTGACTGAATTATGCAAAAGCCATGCTGCTGAGAGGATCGCAATGAGAGACAATAACAATGGGTAACACATACGTTTTTTAAAGGTTGGGATATGCTTGCTTGAAATAAGCCAAGTTGGAGCTTCTTCGACTCAGAAAGTTCAAAAGGCTTAATGATCTTGACTAACCATCCCCCTACCCCTTGCCCCTTGGCACTCCATATTCCCTAGTATACTCAGAAATTATGGAGCATGGATTTGAGGGTGTAAACTCTGGAATATCCACTAGAGTCTGCAACTATCCTAAAGATCCAATACATTTTTGAGGATGTTCAAGATTGTTATATGGTTTTTCTCTTGAACATTTTTTCTCATTATAAAACTTTTCAACTGGCATTCTATTTGGGAACAAATTTGGAGAAAAGACACAGTTTGAAAAAGTAGAAAACGTAATGAAAATAAATATCTCGTGAAATTACGTTTCTTGGGAAATAACTGGCACAAGAAGTAAACAGCCAAAGCTTTTACTGAGGGTTTTCTTGGCGTGGAACACCATGTGCCTTCTCACCTGAGAGAGAAACCCTGAACGTCATCGGCCTTCTTGAACAAAGGTATCTTTCCCTGGATGGATGCCTTTGATTGGACATTTCTATAGCCTTGTATAATTGGGACATTTTCTCAGCCTTTAAACTGTAAACTAGCAATGTATTAAATTCCCCTTTTTAAAAGCCATTCTGTTTCTGGGATATTGCATTCCGGAAGTAGCAAACTAGAACGGATTTTGGTACCCGAGGAGTGGGGTGCTGCTGCAGTTTGCAAATACCAAACATGTTGGAACGGCTTTTTAAATGAATAAGGGGAAGATTCTGGAAGAGTTGTGAGAAGCTTGATAGAGAAGGCCTAGAATGCTTTGAAGACATTGTTGGTAGAAATGTGGACTCTAAAGACACTTCTGATAAACCTTAGACAGAAATGAGGTGTGTGTTATTATAGACTGGAAGGAAGACGAGCCTTGTTTTAAAATGGCAGATAATCTGGCAAAATTGACTAGTGGCTTTGGCAGGAAGGCAGATTTTAAAAGCCATGAACTTGGATATTTAGCAGAAGAGATCTCCAAATTAAATGCGGAAAGTGTAGCCTGGTTTCTCCTCACAGCTTATAGTGAAATGTGACAGGAAAGAGATAAGCTGAGAAATGAACTCTCAGGTACAAAGAAACCAGAAATTGAAGTTCTGGAAAATTCTGGGCCTCCAGAAGAAGTGACCCCAGAAAACAGTGCCCTGTGTGAGGATTTAACCAAATGTGGAAACAGCCAGCCATTTCAGAGAAAGCCAGGATCGGACATAGAGTTAGCCAGGAAGAATTTGTGGAAACTCCTTATGTCTGATGGGCATGATCCAACACTACTGAATAGAAAGTCAATGAGAGTGCTGTGGGACCTGTATAAACAGAACTGCTGCCAGTCTGGACTGGGGGGTTCAGACAAGGGACACATTGGAGGAAAAATTACTTCAGAGGCAAAACCATGGAGGCCAGGTTCTGAAGTCAAGAAGCCTCAGGCCAGGAGAGTGGACCCACCCAAGCCCGTGGAGAGGGTGAGTTTGCCCCAAAGTCAGAGGATGGGCCTTCTACCTCATTGCAATGAAAGAGTCATGCTGCCTCAGGCCTTGGAGAGGGTGAAGTACATTCTTTGGGGTTTGGAGAGAGCCTGGCCTCCACACAGGGTGGGGGGGTTGAGTGTGTGCCCCGGAGATGGCAGAGAGCACAGGTGCAGCCCCAGTGCTCAGAGAGGGTGGAGCCGAAAAAAAGGTGATCTCCCCAATGTCCCGCAAGGTTGTATTTGGAGAGAGGCAGGCCTCTGCTTAGGCCCTTGGAAAGGGTGGGACTGCCGTTTTCAGAAGCCCTGAAGATAAATGACTCCCAGACTTCGAAATCTTAAGGAATTTGCCCTGCAGGTTTTCAAAACCGTATGGGTTCAGTGACTCCTGTATTCCTTCCTCCTTATGGAAATGCATTTATGTATCCCATGACTATTCCTCCTTTGTATGTTGGCTGCAAGTAATTTGCTATGAGTTTTCAAAGGTCCAGAGACAGAAGAGAATTTGCCTGAGCACAGACCATGCTTGTAACTAACTTTGATGAGACTTTGTACTAGTTTTAACCTTGTATTGCATTTGATTGTTACTAAAATGCTTTAAAGTTTTCTGATATTGTGATGGAATGAATGTATTTTGTATATGGGAAAACATGTCTTTTTTAGGGTCCAGAGGGTGGAATGTACTGGTTTGAAAGGATGTATGTACCCTAGAAAAGCCATGTTTTAATCTTAATCCCATTTTGTAAAGGCAACCATTTCTTCTAATTCTTATTCAGTATTGCATGTTTGAAACTGTAATTAGATCATCTCCCTGGAGATGTGATTTAATCAAGAGTGGTTGTTAAGCTGGTTTAGGTGGAGGTGTGTCTCCACCCATTTGGGTGGTCTTGATTAGCTTACTGGAATCCTATAAAAGAGAACAATAAGAGAGAAAGACAGGAGAGATTCTGAGAGAGCAGAACTACTTAGCCATGCAAAGCAGAGACCCCACCAGTCAGCAACCTTTGGAAATGAAGAAGGAAAACGCCTCCCATGGAGCTTCATGAAACAGGAAGACAGGAGTGAAAGCTAGCAGATGATGCCATGTTTGCCATGTGCCCTTCCAGATAAGAGAAACCTTGACTGTGTTCACCATGTGCCTTCTCACTTGAGAGAGAAACCCAGAACTTCATCGACCTTCTTGAACCAAGGTATCTTTCCCTGGATGCCTTTGATTTGACATTTCTACAGACTTGTTTAATTGGGACATTTTCTCCGCCTTAGAACTGTAAACCAGCAACTCATTAAATTCCCCTTTCTAAAAGCCATTCCATTTCTGGTATATTCCATTCTGGCAGCTAGAAAACTAGAATACATGAAAATAGTCATCTTTAACAAAATTTCTATGTATATTTGACTTTTATGAGTTCACATATTTTGAAATTGCACTATGTATGGGATAAACAACTTTTTGAGGAATGGGTTGAATGATGTCATGAGCCAGCCTCAAAGCCCTTGAGTTAAATTCTTAAAGATTCAAAGGAGAAAGAAAAATCAATTATATTTTTCAGTGTATTTCTTCTTTTGTTTAAATAATTTATATATTTTTATGTGCAATATTTTATAACTTCAGGCCTCTGATTTCATGTAGAATTCATTTTTCTTGTATTTAAAAAATTGTTATAAGAAAATCACATTTTGCACAACTTCAATTTAATGCATGGGAGATCTGTGGTTGCACTAAGAATATTGTTTATTTGCATTTCTCTAAGCCAGTAATCAGAGTTATACATGCTTATTTCCCTATTGCTGCTCAAAATGGCTTCTACTTAAGTTGTCTTCTCTTATTAAACACAACAAAGCATAAAAATGTCAAAATTTTATTTAAATTTTCTGATGATGTTTCTTGAAAATCATTTTTTTAGTATGTTAGTTCATTTTTATATTCACTTAATCAAGCAGATACCCACTTTGACTTTTTATTTAAGATACTTAAATTTGGATCTAACTCGGCACACCAAAACAATAATGGAAATTAGGTTTTATAACTCTTTACTTTGGTTAATTTAGATACTATATGGAGCCAAACTAGTTAAGCCAGGAATCCTCATAATGTAATTATTTTTATAACATATTATAATCACTCCAAATTGTAATCTGGATTAATCTTAGTAAAGATATCATTCTCTTCTTTTTCATGATTTTTTTTTTTAATTAGAGAAGTTCCGGATTTACAGAACAGTCATACATAAAATACAGATTCCCATACACCACCCAATCACCAATACCCTGCAATTGAAATATTTGTTACAATTGATAATAACATACTTTTACATTTGTACCAATAACTGAAGTCTTTGGTTTAACTTAAGGCTCAATGTTTGTATAGAGCAGTTTCATGATTTAAAAAAATTTTTTTTATTCTGTCACCACTTATACAATCTAACATTTACCCTTTAAATTATATTCAGATATATATTGCAGTGCTGTTAATTAGGTTCACAATATTGTGCTACCATCACCAGGATCCATTACCAAAATATTTCCCTCATTCCAAATAGGAACCCTGTACATTTTAAGCCTTAACTTCCCATTTCCTATCCTCACTCTGTGTCCTGATAAACTATTTTCTAGATTCTGATACTATGAGTTTGCATATTTCAACTGTTTCAAATCAGTGAAATCATACAATGTTTATTCTTTTATGTCTGGCTTATTTTACTCCACACGATGTCTTCAAAGTTCATCCATGTAGTGGCATGTATCAGGACTTCATTCTTTTCACAGCTAAATAATATGCTAGTGTGTGCATATACTGCATTTTATTTATCCATTCATCTGTTGGTGTACCTGTGAGTTACTTCCATCTTTTGGCAATTGTGAATAATGACACTATGAATGTCAATATGCAAATATCTGTTCCAGTCCTTACTTTCAATTCTTTTGGGTATATACCTAGAACTGGGATTGCTGGGTCATACCGTATTTCTATACTTAGCTTTCTGAAGAACCATCAAGCTGTCTTTCACAGTAGCTGCACCATTTTACATTGTCACCAGAAAGAAATGAGTCTTCCTATTTCTCCACATCTTCTCCAACACTTGTTATTTTCTGATTTTTGTTTTTTTTTTAAATAGCGGTTGTTCTAATAGCTGTGAAATGATTTTTCACTGTGGTTTTGATTCACATTTCCCTAATAGCTGGGATGTTGAGCATCTTTTCATGTTCTTTTTAACGATATTTATTTCGTCTTTGGAGAAGTATCTATCTCTTTTCCCCATTTTTAAATTGAGTTGTTTTCAGTTGCCAGGTTGAAGGGTTTCTTGAGATATTCTATATATTAATTCTTAATTGGATATATGGTTTCCAAACACTTCTTCCCATTGTGTAGCTGGTCCTTTTACTTTCATGATAAAGTTCTTTGAGATGTAAACATTTTAATTTTGATGAGGTTTTATTTATCTATGTTTTCTTTTGTTGTTTGTGAAGATCCTATTCTTTCACAATTGAATGGTCTTTGCCACCTTGTCCAAAATCAGTTGAAAATAAATGTGAGGGTTGATTGTGTAGCTTTCAGTTCTATTCCATTGGTCTATATGTCTGTCCTTGTGCCAGTATCATGCTGTTTTGGTTACTGTGACTTTGTAATAAGTTTTAAGTCCAGAAAGTTTAAGGCCTCCTACTTTATTCTTTTTTTTTTTTCAAAGTGGCTTTAGCTATTCAGTGCCCCTTACCCTTCCATATAAATTTGATGATTGGCTTTTTTATTTCTGCAGAGAAAGTTGTTGGAATTTTGATTGGGATTACATTGAATCCATGAATTGCCTTGGGTAGTACTGACATCTTAACTTTATTTATTCTTCCAATCCATGAACACAGGATATCCTTCCATTTATTTAGGTCTTCCTTGATTTCTTTTCACAATATTTTGTAGTTTTCTGTGTGCAAGTCCTTTACATCTTTGGTTAGAAGTGTTCCCAGTTATTTGATTATTTTAGCTGCTATTGTGAATGGATTTTTTTCTAGAGTTCTTCTTTTTATTGTTCATTGTGTATAGAAACACCGCTGAATTTGTATGATGATCTTGTATCCTGCCACTTCGTTGAATTCATTTATTAGCTGTAGGAGATCTGTTGTGGATTTCTTAGGCAAGAACTTCTAATACAATGTTGAATAACAGTGATAGCAGCAGACATCCTTGCCTTATTCCTGATCTTAGAGGGAAAGCTTTCAGTCTTTCATCATCAAATAGGATGTTAGCTATGGGTTTTTCACACATGCCTTTAATCATGTTGAGGAAGTTTCCCTCTATTCCTACTGTTTTAAGTGTTCTAATCAAGAAAGGCTGTATTTTGCCAAACACCTTTCTGTATCAATTGAGGTTTTCATGTGTTTTTCCTTCATTCTTTTAATGTGATGTATTACATTATTGATTTTCTTATGTTGAAACAACCTTGCATACCAGGGATAAATCCCACTTGCTCATGATGTATAATTCTTTTATTATGCTGTTAGACTGGGTTTGCTAGCATTTGGTTGAGGATTTTTTCATCTATATTCATAAGAGATATTGACCTGTAATCTTCTTTTCTTGTGGTATCTTTATCTGGTTTTGGTATGAGGGTGATGTTGGCCTTGTGGAATGAGTTAAGGAATGTCCTATCTTCCTCAATTTTATGGGAGAGTTTGAGCAGAACTGGAGCTAAGTCTTTGAATATTTGGTAAAATTTCCCTATGAAGTCATCAGATCCTGGGCTTTTTTTTTTTTTATATTGGTAAGATTTTGTGGATTGGTTTGATCTTTTAGCTCATAATTGATTTCTTGAGATCTTCTATTTCTTCTTGAGTCAGTATAGATAGTTTGTGCATTTCTAAGAATTTGTCCATTATATCTAGTTATCTAATTCATTGGTGAATAAGTTATTCATAGTTTCTTCCAATAATCCTTTTTACTCCTAGGCTGGTAGTAATGTTCCTTTTTTCATTTCATATTTTCCTTATTTGTATCCTTTCTTGCTTCAGAAGTCTTCCTAAAAGTTTGTCAGTCTTATTGATCTTTTCAGAGAACCAACTTCTGTTTTTTTTTCATTCTTTCCCCTTTTTCTTTTTTGTTCTCTATATCATTTATCTCTACACTAATTTTTATTTCCTTCCTTCTGCTCACTTTGAGTTTAGTTTGTACTTCTTTTCTAAATTTTTGATTATAAGGTTAGGTTTCTGACATGAAGTCCTTCTTTTTTTAATGCTAGCATTTAGAACGATAAATTCCCCTCTCAGCATACTGCCATCATTGCATATTATAAGTCTTGGTGCTGAGAAAATAACCAGGGAAAAGAGACTCAAGTTATTTCCTATTTTGCTAGTGATTTTCTCTTTGACCTGGTTATTTAAGAGTATGTTGTTCAATTTCCACATATTTGTGGATTTTCCATTTTTCCCTTTACTATTGATTTCTAGTTTCATTCCATTGTGGTTGGAGAGTATATATTGTATGATTTTCAGTATTTTTTAAATTTATTGAGGCTTCTTTCTCATCTTTAAAAACCATATATTTAAAACACACTAGTAAAAATCAAACAAAGCAAAACAAAACACACTTGCATGTATGAGGGAGGCGCTAAGTACCATAAAGCATACAGGAAGTTCCTTCCTTAAAGAGTTGACTTTATTTTATTTTTTTTAAGGATAGGTGTTTTTTAAGGGATGCTATTGTTTAGAGTGATTTATTAAACCAACTAGTAAATGTTCAGCTAATGTTTCTTTAATTAAATGGAATGAGTGGACAAAATGGCATTTGTAGCACTTGAATTTCAGTATGTATCTTAAAAGATACCACATCAGTATGTTTAAAGGAAAATCCATAAGCTCATGTACTTAAGAATTAATTACAAAATATTATGGAAAGCCAAAGAAATTATTTTGAAACTTTTGAAATTCAATTCGTTGTTTGTTAACTCATCTGGTTAAAACACAGAGCCCCTGGCAAAAAGTCTTGATCTTGAATCTTTGTGGAACCATTGATGTTACTGTTTTTGCTCATGCAGGGTCATATTCTTGATGAAATAATACTGAGTAAGCAGTGAAAATCACTATACTATCATAGCTAGGAAAAATGCAGTCTATACAGGTTACTGGTGAAATCATTTTTACATAAAATGTATATGAAATTTTGGGAATTTAGATAAAGCAAAACATGGTTTCTATATTCCTAATAAAGTGTTGTTATTTTAATGTTCATATTAAATTTCTAGAGGTAAAATTTTATTTTGAGATGTCATGGCATCCCGCAGGAATTTGTGGTTATTAGTCTTTACTGCTCTAGTCTGGTCTGATCTTGAACTATATTAAATATGGAGATATATATCACTGTATATTCAGTCCACCTATTTGTACTATTCCAGTATCAATTCTGAAATACTCTTTATTCACCAGGTTTATTTCTAAGTGATATCAGTAATGTTTGAGGTTTTGAAACATCGTTGTGATAAGGATTTCAAAGGAGCTATAAAGCTGTGATCTACAGAATTTAAGCAGAAAGAAATATATTCATAAATTATAAAATAGAACAGAAAGAGAATGGGCAATGCTTTTTCTTGATTTTCTTGTTTGACTGTGCATTTTGGAAAACTTAATTCATGTTTGTTTTTTTTTGTAAAAGAATTAAAGCATGAGAATGTCAAAAACCATAAATCTCAAACTTTTAACTTCTTACAACAGTAAGTGACAAAATGAAACTTATTCTTTCTTACTTTCATTCAGAGAGGATTTTTTTGTTTTCTTTTCTTTTACTTTCTTTTTTCTTTCTTTGTCTTGAGACACTATGAAGGTAATGAGGTGGGATAAGGCATTTTGTGAACTGGTACTATCTGAAAATTGTCCTCTGACTCACTTCTAAACATGTATCACTCTAGCTTCTTCCTATGTCTCCTTTCCAGTTTGCCTTTCAGCTGGGTTTGCATCTGTTTCTCCCACAAGAATTTTTAAGCCAAAGCATTTAGGCCTATGAAGGTCAAGATAACAAATCAATAATTCAGACGTTCAACTTTGCTTTGGGCTTGTTAGACCTTGAATAACTAGTAGACTCAAAAGTTCTCCCAAAGATTACTCTGAACACCCTGGGATAAATGAGCTTAGGAAGAGTCACAACTCTTTAGATTTTACTTATGGTTGATGGATCTAATGACCATGGGAAAATATATGTGAATTCTATTATATACAGTATGTAAAATCCCAGTATTTTATCTCTACACTAGAAAGAATGGGGAAAGTGACATTGGCAAGAGATGCAGGATGAAGAAACTGGTCTTCATTACCAATTCTTTAAATAGAGTAGTAACAGCACAAATATTTTTAGTACTATTTTGTGTAAAACACTGTGATAGGAATTTCTGTTTCAGGCCATGATGGGATAAGAAAGACTGGATTTATCTTGCCACTTACACAAATGAAAAACTGGGAAAATCAGTGAAATAAAATTTTTCACATATTAGACAATACATAATTCAAACTGTACTCACTGAGAAGGTCCAGGTTCTTTCCAAATTGAAGAGAAAGAATCTTAGAGAGAGAACTCTGGAGATATGCAGTAGGGTCCTTAGGAATCTTGAGGTAAGTGCAGATCTGTGTGAGAGGACAGTACCCAAGAAAAGGAATAAAGAACCAAAAACCAATAAGCCAAAAAATCCCAAGGTTTACAAAAACCGGGGAGTAGTTTGTTTTCCTACTAAGAGGCATATAAAGATCACATAATACTGTGGTCTCATGTAGAATACTCAGAATTGTATTGCTTAAGTAGTGGGTTTAATAAAGGCTTTATTAAACCCACTACTTAATAAGGCTTAATAATAAGACTTAAAATCAAGCCTGGAAAGGACCAAAGTTTTTCCCAGTAACCTAACTGTGGGCTGGAATAAAACTCAACATAATTTAAGAAACAACAATATTGAATATAACATTAAATTTATAACATCTGTCAATCAAATAAAAATTAACCAGTGCAGGATGCAAGGGTAGTTCAGTGGTAGAATCTCACCTGCCATGTGGGAAATCTGGGTTCGATTCCCGACCCATGCATTTCCCAAAAAAACAAAACAAAAACAAAAAAACAAGCAAACAAACCAACAAAAATTCAACAAATGGTGCTGCAATACTACTCACACCTAGGAGAAAAGTCAAGCAATAGAAACAGACTCAGAAATGAGAGCATTAGGAAAGTAGCAGACAAGGCTATTAAAACAGATATTTTAAAAGTGTTCCATACACACAAGAAGGTGAGGAAACACATGAACATAAGGAAAGAAAAGTTATGAAAGAGTGGCAAATGAAATTTCTAAAGATGAAAATATCTAGAAAGAAAAATACACTGGATAGGATTATAGCAGATCTGAGCATTCGAAGCGATAGCACTTAAAATTATCCAAAGTCTAACATAGAGATAAAAAACAATGCAGAATTCATTCCTTCAATGAAGAATCAAATTGCTGGCACTGAATTTAGAGGCTAGAAGTCAACATAAAATAATCATTAAATCTGCATAGCATCAAGTAGGCAGAAATGTGCTTCTAATGATGAAACATGTAGACTTTGGATCATGTTCTACAAAAGAAAATTTATCACAAATCCTTGAAATAGTGCAATACGACTTCTCCACCACCATGCTCAGGCATTGTTTCAGTTTGCTATGTGTGGCCACATCTCCATGGAGATACTCTAATCAAAAGGATTTCCACCCTATGATACTGATTCAGGATTAAAAGACACGGCTTTTCTGGGGGTACACAACACTTTCAAACTAACACAGGCATGTCTCAAGTAAGCTGGAATGATGGGTGTATGCTTGTAAGAAGGAGCATGTTTTCCATGTATGACACATAAATCAGACAATATTATTGATGGCACTACAGAGTTAAACAAGATTTGAAGAATCCATTTAAATAAAGGGGTGCCAACCTTTAATTCTCTAATTAAACTTGCAAACACACACACACTATGCTACAAAACATAGGAATCCATTCAACTGTACATTCTCTACAGAAGACAAAAAATACCCCCCAAAAAGATTAGTTGACTTTTTTTTTTCCCTGTGGTGCATGGTCTGGGAAAAGAAAGTTGACATCTTTTTTAAGAAACCAAGTTCCAGTTTTCATTAGAGTTGCTACATTTCTAACCTCAGATCCAATACCATTTTCAGCTGAGCCATTAGGTGCATTTCACTACACTGTACAGGAATAACTGATAACTATAATGAAGGCAGTGAATCATAAAGTAAAAGCTATATCATGTTATCTGGACTCTTTTTAGGAAGAAAAGGAAATGTATAGTAGATTTTATCATGATTTCTTCTCAGTGTCTCAGGTGAATCATTAAAGAAGCATTCTGAATTGCCAAAATTTTACTTTATATTTTACTTAATTACTTAATTCCCTTTTAGTCACCGGACACCAAATCATTAGTTTTGTAGATTGGTGCCTGTCTTTTTCAGAGCTGGAAGTAGTATCTCCTCTGAAAGCACTTAGCATTTTATCTACATTTCTTTAATGGAACAGGTCACTTTTATCCCGGAATTGTAATTATTTACGTATACGCCTTGTATTTAATCTAGATTATCTGATATTTTAGAAAAAGATTGTTTTTTCATATTTATATATTTACGTAATACCTAACTAAAATATTACGTAGATTATATAAAAGCAAGATATAGTTGTTGCATAAATGTTTTCTGTGTATAGCTCTTACATCATCATCAGTAGTAGCATAGTAAATTATTTTATCGATTTGCTTTGAATAAATTGTCTATATCTTATATATATGTGTTTATATATATGATATATACATAAATTAGTGCGGATTAAAGCCAAAGAATTTCTTTAAAATTTCAAAATTTTGCTGAACTAGAACAATCTATAGCAATATAATTGATAATTTCCTTTTATGAGTATAAATGAGCCCATGTGATAACATTGTAGATCTACATTCGGTTCTATCAGAGATGGTTGGAACTTTCAATATGTGGAAGAATTTTTTTTGCCTTCACAAACATCAAAAGCCACAGGATTTATTTTAATAGACTGAGTTATTTGCTGATGTTTTAATAACTTGATGGAGTTAAATTTGCACACCAAGTACTAATTTTTGAGATGCAAAGTTTCTATTCAAAATATACTAATCAAAGCGTCTTTTCAAGCTTTATTTAAAGTGATATTATTTCACCAAATTTGATTTCAATTAAAGTTCTATTTCTACATTCACATTCTTGCACTACTACACATTCAATCTCTGGAGTTCTTAAAATAAGTGAGAATCATTAACCAAAATGAAAGCAATTTACCATTCTCCAACTCTACATATTCGCAGTGTGGTAGAGATAGATGTTTTTCCTGTAATTCTTCATCCTTTGGCAAGTTGGTTTTATGTTAAAATTTCCTTGGCTATTGTACCAGTGTGAAGCTATTATGTACCCTAGAAAAGCCATGTTTTGAATCCTGAGCCAATCTTGCAAAGGCAGCTTTTAATCCGGATTCAATACTGTAGGGCAGAAACTTTTGATTAGATTATCTCCACAGAGATGTGGCATACACAACTGTGACCTTCAAATTAGATGGAGATGTGACTCCACCCATTCTAGGTCAGCCTTGATTATTTTATTAACGTACTATAAAAAGGGAAACATTTTGGAGAGAGTTCAGAGCCACTATAGATGTTTGCAGATTCAGAAAGAAATAGCCTGGATGCTAAGCAAGGACTCACAGGATTAGCCAGAACCTGAAGAGAAATCTCTAGCCCTAGCAGACGCTAAGCTAAGAGATGAAACCCAGAGTTTTGGAGCAGATAAGTGAATGCCCAGAGACATTTAGAGAGGAAACTGCTGGCATCAGAAGCTGGAAGCAACAGAACTGGGAACAAGCAGCAGCAAATGCCAGCCACTTGCCTTCCCAGCTGATAGAGGCATTCTGGACAGCATCAGTCTTTCTTGAGTGAAGGTGACATTTTGTTGCTGCCTTAGTTTGGACATTTATATGGCCTTAGAATTGCATGTTTGCAACTTATTAAATTCCCTTTTTAAAAGCCATTCCATTTCTGGTATATTGCTTTCCAGCAGTGTTATCAAACGAATACAGGTATCTAGATGAATTTCATGAGAAAAGGCAGGTTTCACAGTCTTAGTTTTTCAAACAGTTGGATTGCTTTCTTCCTAATCTCCTGCCAAAATAAAAGTATCAGTGCTTCTAAATAGTTATCTTTGTCTCCCAGATGGTTGCAAATTAAGGTGTCATTTTTCAAAGGACAATATCTGTTAGATAAAGAAACATGAGGTTCTCTTCTGTCCCTAGAGCTATGTGACTGATGGCATTAGGACCAGTCAATTACACAGCTTCTCTGGGGCTCCAGTAGCCATCAAGTTGCCCATTGGTTTATGCAGTTTGGTCTGTGAAAATGCTGATTTAATTCACAATTCTTGATGTTTTACACTTCAATTTACATAACTTCAAAAATAAGTGTAAGACCGCCCCATCCCACAACAATCAATTTAATTCTGTACCTTGAAATTCTATACCTTTTAAATGCAAAAGTTAAACAAAAGGAATATAACAGCCTCTGATCCAATATCGTGAAACTCAGAGTCGCCATTGTTGTCACATTTCTAGACCTGACTTTTGAAAATGAAGCTTGGTGTAAGAAAGAAGAACATATTTTCAAATGCCAGCTCTCCCATCTACTAGTTGGACTTGGACATTTTCTTCTTAACCTATCTTAAATCTGAGTTTCCTAATCTAGAAAGTACTGATAATAATACCAATTGTACAGGGAGTTCATTGAAGATAATAAAGTGTATTTTTTTCCATTTGTCCTTACAATTGTTCAGGTCCAAAATCTTACATCCTACATAAAGTCTGTCAGTTAATCGTGTTGGATTTACTTTCAAAATGTATCCATTATTTAACTACTTCTTACTACCTCTACAACTACTGTTTTAGTCCAATGCTTCATCTTCTCTCAGTAAATTACTGTGATAGCCTCAAATATATCTCCCACTTTGGCTCTTTCCCCACATGCAGTCTTTTCTCTTGAAGGCAGACAAGTTATCTTTTAGAAAACCATAAGTCAGAACAAGCCATAAGTCCTCTCAAAACCCTCCCAAAGGCTTCCTGTCTCACTTAAAGCAAGAGTCAAATTCTTTAAAATGGCCCTCAAGGACCTGTTATACTTGAAGCAGCCAAAAACTTAGGACTGAACTTACAACTTTCCGAAAGGAAAAATCACCAGAGGACTTTACTGTCAAAATAATAATAAAGGTTTTACTGAGAGAAGCAAACATGCATGTGGAGTAGAGCTAAGAAACAGCACCTGCTCGAGGGTTGGGATTTAGGAACTGCTTATATGAGCTATCTGGGACTTGGACTGCCCTGGGAGGGCAGAACATTGTTAGGGGTGGTCCTGGGGCAGACTGCCCTTGGACACAGTTGGCCAGTTCAGATACCATAGAGGAGTGTAGTGTCCTTGGACATGGCCAGTTCAGATTCTACAGAAGCACTAATGTTCATTAGCGGTTCTTTTTGAGTGTGTGGCTGTCTTAAACTGGTTCCTTCTGGTCTTGTGGTTGCTGATATACTATTCTAAAGCAACAATTTTTTAAGGCTCAGTGAGATTGAACAACTAGTTACTCAAAGTTGTGACGTATTTAATATGATAATAAATGTCATATTTAATATGATTTTTTTGTCTTCCTCCTTTATTCATTTCTCCCTGGGTCTCTTATTTGTGCTTCCTGGATTATATTCTCCAGTAAATTATTTATACTGAAGCTCCATTTTAGACTTTGCTTTGTCAAGAAACCAAGACTACAGTGTCCTAGAAATCGGACATTCATGATGGAATCTTAGAAGTGGATCACTAATCAGTCAGTGAAAAGCTGAATAGCACTATTTATGCATCAACTTCTCCATTTCTATACTTCTTATTCATGATTGATTGGGGTGAATTATAACCAGAAGGTAGACAGTTTATATGGTAACCGTGATACTTGGGAAATACAGAAGCAATAAAAATTACAAGGATCATGGATAGGTTTGCATTAGGGGATTTTTAAAAATTGAAAGTTATAGGCTAAATCCTCTAATCATCAACTAAAAGCTTGCATGTCTCTATAGCAGTTTAAGGACCCCTTTATTTCATATAGTCGCAAAACCAACAGTGTTGAAAAGCAGGCTAGGATTGAATTGTAAGGCATGCAGAGCTTCAAAGAAGATACCTTAGCAGGTGTACGTTTGTTTTGTTCAGTGCTTTGATAGAAAAATAGTAGGGTCTGAGAAGGACATTTTGGTGCATGCATCTGAGAAACTCGACCACTAAATCCCCCTCAATTTTCTATGTATTGAAAAAAGTCCATCCCCCCTTTCCTGAGGAAAGAAATCAAATCTACCTTCTTCTGGGGAGTCTTTAACAATCTCACCGAAGAAATGTCTTGCAAAGAGGGTGCTTGAAGTTTTTCCTATTATTTCAAACCGATAATCTGAATCATGTTTTAACAATGCCTATGATTATAAACTAATAACTAGAATTGTGTTTTGACACAGTGGTGGGGAAATACAGTCTGTACTCCAGAATTAAAATGATTATACACCAAACGAGTTATAGGACTTGGAAATTATGTATTAGCAGGGAATTGAGAAATGTGTAGGAATGGTTACTGAGGTGTTAGACCAACAAAGTAGGACAGAATACCAGCATTTATAAGGGATCGTTTTCTGACTTGTTGGCACTTTCTCATGTTTCAGGATTTGAGGGCTCTTTGAAACTTGGATGTGACATGTTGGAAATTATGAAGCACTTATGAAGCACTGAAAAACATTAAGGAAACATAGAAGAATAGAAATTTATAATAAGTTTATCATGAGAGGCTAAGGAACCCATCTCCAGGCCACATCACCTTGGAGGGCTCAAAAGATACTACCTTCTATAAGGCAGAAAGAATTAGAATGATAATATGTGCCACAACCCCTCTGAGAAGGTCCATGGTGATTGCCCTCTATAAACTGGGATTGACTATAGGAGATCTGTCATGGCCCCCTAACATATAGGGAATAATAAAATTTTATGAAGGTGAAGACTAAATGGCATCATTTAACTTCTGAGGTGAAGTAATCTGATTACTATAATAAGTAGCAAGGTAGGAATGGCAATCAGGCTCAATTGTCTCATAAGGATCTGAAGCAATGGAAGAATCATGATATTCTTTTTTTGTCTTATTGTATAAAATAACATATATACAAAGCAAAGAAAGAAAAAAGGAATAATTTCCAAAGTACGATTCAAAAAATAGTTACAGAATAGATCCCAGAGTTTGTTATGGGCTACCATTCCATCATGTCAGATTTTTCTCTAGTTTTCAGATACAATTAACTTCACAGGCCTAAAGCTGATTGACTGAAAGAGAGGAAATACCCAGTAAAAACATTTTAAGTATATATGAGAAACATTTCTCCAATCTCTTTCTAAATGTTACTTATGAACTGAGCAAAGAGAAATTCTTAAAATTTATGAGAACTATTGGACATGAGCTATGAGCTCAAATTAATACCAGAAGACCCAAAAATACCATCAAGAAAGGTCTTCTAGTTGGGGTGGGGGTTTATAAAAGACAAGTGATGAATGGATTCTTGGCCTAAGTCCATCTCACAGTGGGCACTATGGGAGTGTAGGACAACTCTGTGGTGACTTTGCAGTTTCCAAATGTATAATTAAGATAGAGACACTTAGCAGCTGGCAGAACTTTTGCATAAGTTTTCTGATCTGTGTAATAAGAACCTTTAAGTAGGAAGATTCAAGTGGATGTCATTGTCCCCATCCAGCCAAGATTGTAAATCAGAAACCTTATCATATCTTGCCACTATCAAAGAATTAAACATGATCTTTGTGGAAGATGACCATCATGTTTTCCGTCTTATCTGTTGGGCTCTGTAAAAAGCAGATGGATTGAATTGGACTACTGGAATTCTATGATGTTGTAGTGCACATCCTCAATTTAGTATCTTTGCTGCAGCAGATCAGCACAGTTTCCGGCACTTGCTCTCCCTCTATTCATTTTGCTAATGCATTTTTACTTATCTCCATCAATGAGGAGAATCAAAAGCTATTTGAATTTGCATGGAAAGGACAGCAATGTACATTCATTGTCTTGCCTGCTGTTTTCATAATAGTGTCCAGAGGGACCTTCAACATCTTGACCTTCCAGAGAGCAGAATGCTGTTTCAGTATGCTAATTGGGCCTGATAAAACTTAATGACAAGTAGCCTACACATCTAAGGAAAACAAGTGTATAAAAGCATGGGAATCTCTCATCTGCCACATTTGTGAAGTTTTATAAATCCAATAGACTGGAACATCTGCTCTAGGATGAAGAGAAAATTATTGCATTTTGCAAACCAAAGCACAGTACTTTGTGGGCTTCTTTAGATTTTGGAGGTAACATGTAATATACCTGCCATTACTGCTCCAACTTATTTATTGGGTGACTCTGAAGGCTACTAATTTTAAGTGGGGCCCTGAGACAGAGTGCACTGCAAGAAATCCAAGCTATAGCACAGGCAATCTGGCACAGAGAGAAATATTCCTATTGAATACAAATTCTTATGTACAAAAAGTCAGATAGCTAATACACAGACCTTGAGAGTTCTGTAAGGTCACAGAATCTACTGCAGCACCATTTGAAAAGTTAGCTCTTGACAGGCTACTGGGCCATGTGAAGACTAAGTGCCTCATCATGGGACACAAAATCACTGATTGACAATGTAGCATTTTTAGATCCATTCTTTTTTTTTTCTTTTACATGGGAAGGCACTGGGAATCGAACTCGGGTCTCTAGCATGGCAGTTGCCCTAGATCCATGTACTTTAAGACCAGTCAAGCAGAGCAACGATCCACAATGCAGTGGAAATGGTGTAGTCAAGACTGGGCCCAAAGAAGTCCTGAAGTAACAAATAAGTTATATGTGCAAAGTGACCTAGATTTCCACTGAAGCCAGTTTTCCAGATCATGATTAAATTCTTATGAAACATTGCCTGAGACCTATGGAGATGAAGAGGGCACCCCTGTTTCCAAATAGGTAGATGTGGTATATTATTGCTGTATTCCAGCCTCTCCTTTGGTGGCCCTCAATGTTAGTAGAAGTTAGAGCATCATATTTTGTTCTTAACTTTGTATGGAGAAAAAAAGTGGCTTCAATGATGGACAGAAATACACGTATTTCTGGGAAGATTTGAATGCTTTGCCAGATTAGTCAGAATCTGGAAAGAATTAGATTAGAAGATGAGGGAAAAGAAATTCTGGAAAGGAGCAGATCTATATGGTTGGACACAAAGTGTTCATCTCTTTGTAATCCCCAGCAAAGAGGAACTAGCAGTGAAAAAACTTTGGCCTCAGGTGAGAGAAGCCTGCCCTCAGATCAGCCATCACCCTTTCTGCTCAGTGTTGATGCTGATGGCCGGTGTTATACCTCCTTTTCCAAGGATGGTCTAATGACTGCCGTACTGAGCGCCCAAGTTGCCAGTAGGGAAGAGCATCATCAAACCCTCTGGTGGCATCAGTCCTCAAGGGGTTTAGCCTGCCACTTACAAGCAGATTAATTACATCATCCCAGAAGGGGCAGCAATTTATTCTTGCAAATTTGGCAGTTATTTCAAACAGGGGTAAACCTTCCTTTCCTACAGTGCCTCCACTATTGCATTCAACTGAAGCTGTGCAGAATGCCTAATCACTCATCAAGGCATCCTGCACAACATTGCCTTGCAACAAGATAACTATTTTACAGCAAGCATGTGTAACAGTGGGTTTATGGCTGTGGCATTCACAGGTGTTGCCAGGTAGCTCATCAGTCAGAAGCAGCTGGTAAAATGGCCCAATAATCACTTGGCTAATGTGTCAGATAGGGATTAACGCTCTGTAAAGTTGGGGCACTGATCATCCAAATGTGGTATATATATATATATATGTATATATGCTGAAATAACCAATGATATAACCTATTATGTCCCCAAATGGCTACAGGAACTAAAGACATGGATGTACTCCCAGTGATCTGCTTTCAGAATTTATACTTTCTGTACCAACAAAATTAGGTTGTGTCTATTAAGACCCCTGGTTTCCAGGATGGGAGTGGATGCTTCTGAAAATTCACTTTCCATATTACTCTTTTTGACTGATTTTCTGTCTTAATAAGATAGGAATCAGACAGTGTAAATAATATAAATTAGCTGTTTCCCATACGTGAATGATCATAGGAGTCACCTAAGAGCTTTTAACAAACTACATGATTTATCAGCCCCTCCTCTGAGAGATTTTGTTTTATTAGATCTGTGCTTTTAGGAATTTGTATTTTAAAATTTTGCCCAGGGGATTTTTGTGATCAGTATGTATTGGGAATCACAGCGTTTAGTCTCTCAAAACTCTAGTCCTTACTTTATTGTTCATATTGTCTGCTGCTGAGTTCTTCGGAGAGTTGTTTGGGCCCAAAAGTGGATCAATTTTAAGACCCTGAGGAATCTGTCCCTTAAGCTGGGATCCAGCTAAAGTTATGACAGCAACTTCCTTGAATGCCAGGAGCTAACAAAGAAAAAGAAAAAGAAATCACCTCTCAGTCTTTGTAGATTGGCCTGCGTGAGTGCTCTCTTTCAGAGTTTAGCTGTTTCACCAATAAATTTGGAGAATAGCCCCAAGCAAAAGTGTAGGGTCCAGAAGAACAGCTAGAGAAGGGATGGGAAGGTTACCGGAACAGTGATTACAAGGTTTAAGTGACCAGGGAGGGTCTTCTACATTACATAGGGAAGTCCTGCTTGCAAAAGCTGAAGAATTGAGATGCAGAGAAATGGAGGCCATCCAGCTAGTGCAAATAGCCTACTGTACCTCTTTCGAAATGGAAGCCCGGAGCCCTCAGGATAATATGGACAGGGAGATGGGGCAAGGAAGTAAGCCAAGCCACGTACCTCGAAGATGCTACCCTCATGTTTGCCACCCCACCCCATCACTGCGGTTCACTTCTCATGTGTTGCACCTGAACCCTGTCACCTGTTCCCCCACCAGTGCTCCAAGTGCCCCTGCCCCAACCCCCCCTCCCGTGCATCCTCACCCCACACCCCTGTGTGCTCACACCTGCCCCAGCCTGACCTACCTCTCCCATGACTGGCACAGTCTTGCCCCACCATGCCCAAGAACCATGCATGCCCAGTCCCTGGACCCCCACCTCCCCCTCCCTGCCTCCTGCAGACAGTCTGGGGTGTAGGTGCTCAACTTCATACCTGGGCTACACCCATCTCCAGTTCATAAAATCACACAACCCCACCCTAACCTCCTTGATCTCTGTGCATGTGTACATTAGCATACGGCCCTCCCAGAACCGTGTACACACATGTGTGTACACCCACCAAACCCCCTAACTCTGGGTCAGTGTTGACTTGCACATAGGGGCCACACCTGCCCCCAGGCCATGCAAGTGCAACCCAGGCTTGCTGCCTGCATGTGCACACCAGGGCCTGACCCCCTAGACCCCCAGCCACCAGGGCCCCACCTCCCAAACCCACGCAGGCACACACCACATCCTCCCCATCAGGTGCTCATGCATCCATGCACTGACCTCTTGAACCCTACGTTGCAATCCCCTGCCCTCCACATGTGCACACTCTTGCCCCAACTTCAACACAAGCACTCTGATCCCATACCTGGAAGGTGTTCATAGGTGGATCTGTGCTACGTAGCCCTCAACCTGCACAACAGTTTACCCATGCCCCAACACCCCCTCACCCATCCATCTGTGCAGGGCCCCATCCACCTGACATCACCCACCCCTGACCCATGTCCTATAACCCCTGTCACCTGTGCCCCACCCCTACACACTTGCACATCCATATCCCTGTGCAGAGATATACCTGTGACTTGCCTACCCTGTGCTCCAACACCTGCCTTGCAACCCATCACCACACTGTTGTGGCCTCCCCACACCCTGAATCCTGCTCCACATCCAACCCACAAATACAAAGCTTTAGACTACTGAAGGAAATCAACTTCCAAAGTAGCCCTATCAAGATATTTACATGTGTCAAAGGCAACAGAAATCATTAAGCATGCAAAGATGCAGACAGATATAAACCAGCCCAATGACCAAATTAAAACACTGGAGGAGACACAGACTATGGAACAACTAATCAAAGGTATTCATATAACTCTTCTAAATAAAATCAGTGGGATGGCTAATGACATAAAGATCAAGGAGACACCAGAAGAGCATAAAGAGGAATTTGAAAGAAAAAATAGAAAAATAGTTGGTATCACAGAGATCAAATGCTGTAGATCAAATAAAAATTATACTAGAGACACACAACAGCAGATTTGAAGAGGGAGAAGTAAGAATAACTAAACTAGAGGACAGGGCAACTGATTTCAAACACACAAAAGAGCAACTGGAAAAAAAAAAAAGGAAAAATTTACATTGGATCTCAAAGGAAATGATGGACAAATATAAGAATCACTGGTGTCCCAGAAGAAGAGAAAAGTAAAGGGCTAGGAAGATGAGTTGAGGATATTGTGGGGAAAAACTTCCCAACTCTTATAAAGGACATAAATATGCAAATCAAAGAATCCAACAAACTCCAAATAGAATAACTCCAAATGGCCTCCTCCAAGTCACATACTAATCATGCCGTTAAATGTTGAAGAGAAGCAGAAAATCCTGAAAGCAGCAGGAGAAAAACAATCTACTACATACAAGGGAAACCACATAAGACTCAGTTCAGACTTCTCAATTGGCATTGTGTAGGCAAGAAGGCAGTGGTATAATATATTTAAGATCCCGAAAGAAAAAGACTTCCAGATAAGAATTCTGTACCCAGACAAACTGTCCTTCAAAACTGAGGGAGAGATTACAATTTTCATAGACAAACAAATGCTGAAGGAATTTGTCAACAAGAGACCAGCCCTACAAGGAAGACTAAAGGGAATTCTGCAAGCTGAGAAAAAAGGAGAGGGAGGTCTGGAGGAGGGCACAGAATTTAAGAGAACCGGTAAAGGTAGCTTAAATGATAAAAAAAGAAAGAGGGAAAAGAATATATAAATCTGACAAATAAAATCCAAAGGATAAGATGGTGGATTCAATAAACACCTTTACAGTAGTGACTCTGAATATTAACAGACTAAATTTACCAATTAAAAGATAGAGATTGGCAGAATGGATTAAGAAATATAATCCAGCTATATGCTGTTTATAAGAGACTCATCTGAGATACAGGGATACAAATAGATTGAAAGTGAAAGGATGGAAAAATACGTTCCATGTAAGCTGTAGCCAAAAGAAAGCAAGAGTAGCTATACTAATAACAGACAAAGTAGACTTTAAATGTAAAGACATCATAAAAGACAAAGAAGGACACTATATATTAATAAAAGTGACAATTCACCAAGAAGAAATAATCATAAATGTTTATGCTCCCAATCAAGGAGCTTCAAAGCACATGTGACAAACATAGGCAAAACTGAAGGGAGCAATAGATCTTTCAACAATAATATTAGAAAACTTCAGTACACCATTCTCCTCTAAAGTTAGAAAAGAAGAAATTTCTAGAAATATAGCCAATTTTTCTAGAAACGTATTTATTATTCATTTATCTGGAGATGAATGAATTGTGTTTAGTGCTTGTTCAACTGTTACTCTCTGTGTTAAGAATTTAATGCTTGTTTAATTGTTAGTTTGAGTGTTCAGTCTAGTTATTAATTGATGTGTACTTAAATATAGCAAGTGTTGAGTGTCTGCTAAATTTGTTAGCTGATGTCTTACTGCATTTGTATTGATTAAATGTTTCTAATTGGTTATTGATTACTGAAATTCTTTTAAAAGGGAACCTATGGGTTATATTGAAATCTGGAAAGATTTTAGTTATAAGTATATGAGAAAAAGATTTATTTATTTCATGCAATCTGAGAAATGATCTAAGAATGGCTTTGTGGAAAGATACGGCCATTATAGTTAAAGTTAAAAAATTACATTTACATTTTCTTCAAAAAAGCAGAAATGGATGAGCCAATGTATATTTAATCCTTTATGACTCTCAAAAGTATTTCTGTGTTTTTGTTTCTTACATAAATTTCTATTTGTGTCTGTTCAATGCATATTCTCATACCTCCAGATGGTAATAGCAAATTACCAAAAAATTGTTAAAGAGCTCTATTTCAACTGCTTAAAAATAAATAGGCAACTTTATGTCTATAAATTGATACTTCTGAAGTTAAAAAAAAAAAAAAAGAAAGGAAATCTCTGAGCATCAAGATTCAAAAGCTTTAGCTTTGTAATTACTCTAATGAAACTTGGATGTTAGAAACAAATCACCCTGGAATTTCCTATTTGGAGAGTTGTCTCTGGGAAAGGCAAAGACCTTTTCCAATGCTTTCAGTCACAGCTTATGGTGAAATAGAACTAGTAATTGGAAATAGTTAAAAGAAGGGCTTACGAACTTTGAAATTCCACAGCTCTCACCTGAAACTTTTAATCCAAGTCAGGTTTCATTCTTTCTGTCCAATTTATTCCTGCCCCCAGGTTCTAAGCACTTAAGGTAGCCTTGAGGGAAGATGGGGGAGGTATAGCTTAGGTTTATTTATTTATTTTTTACTGGACCTAGAGATTAGAAATAGTAAGCATCAAAAATGCTAAAGAATAGGGCATGTTTATTTTTTTTTCAGCAATACCTTTGCAATAGTAACCATAGTGAACAGGTCATTACTACGACCTTGGTGTCTCAAGAATTGATCATTTGAGTGCACAGGCAAAAGAATACAACACCTTTGTCTGCTAACACCATCTTAATGACTGGAACTTTCCTCTGTCGTATTGGTTTTGTTTTCTCTTGAAAATGGACATGTTTTCTTGTTTCTTTGTACGACACCCAACTTTGGATTGTATCCTAGACATTGTGAATTCATTTTGTAGAAAATTTAGATTCTGTTAGGTCTGTCAGAGTGATTTTTTGTTTTTAGCAACAGTTAACGTGGATAAACTAAACCTGAATTTCTGGCTCCTCTTCTATGTTTGCAGGTCAAGTTCACTTCAGGATTTTAGACTGACCTGCCTACTTGGAGTCTACCTTGTGTATTTGTGGTTTAATGATCGATCAGAAATTTGACTATTACATGTGATTTGAACTCCTCTTTTCTGGCTTTCTCTTTTTAAGGCTATGCCATATTCACTTTTTAGTGGCTGAGGTGCCTGTCTTTTAATTTTGTCAGCCAGGATAGCTGTGGGTTTTCCATCAGTTTTAGTCAATTCATATGGTACAGAATGGGGTGAGTCTACCCTTAGGCTAAACATAAGAATTAGGGACTCCCCAGCTTTATTTATTTTATCCAGGTGTCAACCCCCTTTAGACTTTGTGTATATTAATTTACTCTCTAGTGCTTTCAGGTAATCAGTTTTGTTTTGTTTTGTTTTAATATATTCTTTTGTCTTGAGTTTACAGTTATTTTCTGTTTCACTTGGTCTGTTAAGAGCTGCTTGGTCTGACTAGAAGCATAACTCCCATTATCTCCTTATAACTTAATTTATTTCTGTGATTGAAAATACCTATGATTTAGAGAGATTCATAACATTAGTTATTAAAGAAATGTTACACATGAAATTTTAACTGTTTGTTTCTCCCTTAAACTGGATATCCAGTAATAAAACAAATTTAAGATAAACCAAAAAACTATTCTCACATTTCATCCTCAATCTATGGGAAATGTCAATTAAAGTATTTAGGGAAGCATAGAAGTGAAGGAAAGCTGATACATCACTAAACCAGAGTAAATATTTCACAACTGAGATGACTGAGTGTTTGAGAGTTTAAGGAAGATCATACAGTTGATGGTTGCAGTAATAGTATCAGAAAACAGGATTCTAGATTTTAATTTAGTGGCTGTTCTAGTTTGCCAGCTGCTGGAATGCACTATACCGGAAACAGAATAGTTTCTAAAATGGGAATTTAATAAATTGCAAGTTTACAGTTCTAAGGCCAAGAAAATATTCCAAAGTGATTTATAAAAGCGTCCAAATTAAGGCACCAGCAAGAGGTTACCATCACTCAAGAAAGGCCGATGAAATTCAGGGTTTGTCTCTCAGCTAGAAAGGCACATGGCAAAGTCTGTTATCTTGCTCTCTCAGCTTTTTGTTTCATGAAGGGTGTATTCCTTCTTCATCTCCTAATGTCTCTGGCGTCGTGGGCTCTGGTTCTTGTCATTTTTGTGGCTCTAAAAATGGACTCTATTCAAAATACTTTCTCTTTTATAGAATTCCAGCAAACGAATCAAGACCCACCAGGAATGGGTGCAGTCACACCTCCATGGGAACAGGTGAAAGCTACCAGCCAGAGATATTGAATGAGAACCAAAGGACAGGGATTTTCTTGGGTCCACTGCAGATTCAAACTGGCACAGTGGCTTTTTGTCTCCACCACTTAGATGACAAACTTTTTAACTTCATGAAATCTTTAATCAGGTTGGTCATTTAAAATATAGTCAATTAGGTTAAAGAGATCACTCACTGATTATGTGGCATCCCATTCAGGTAACTCCATTTATTGCTGTAATGCCCACTGATACTGTCCTCTTATTTTGGATATAGCCTTCTCTCCCAGATTAAAAAAACAGCTAAGCTATAGAGAAACGGAAGTAATTGATCAGACTTTATCTATGGGTCATCCTGTATGTTAATATTTTCCAACCAGATGAAAGAAATCTGCATTTGTATTATTCTCTAAGCTTAAGAAATGCAATAAATCAGTTAGAAAGAATGCATTTTAATCATTTCAGTACAAACTTACTTTACTTTCCTTCATGGTACATTATTTTTATGATGAAATACCAATATTTTAGCATAGTACATTTGAGGAACTATTAAAATATAAAGGATCTGGGCAGGCATGTAAAGTGAAAGCATTTATAAAGATTCTCTCTGTGAACAGCAAAAAGCTTTGTAGCAGAACATTTCAGAAATATGCCTTGATAGCTATTTGAAAATTAGCTCACAGACATGTTTTCTGATTATTGCAAATCTTAGGCACAGGCTTATCTCAGCATATTCTAAATGGCAACAAATATACTCCAGAAAACAATTTTTGGGCTGTCACCAGTTCACTAATCAAATGTCAATCCTGCCTTAAGATCTCCTGTCTGATCAATTACCACTGCAATGCCCCATCATGGTGAGCACCTGTTTGTCTCTATCTTATTATCTGAGTAGTTTGGAGCAAGGCATGCCACTTCTGCTAAAATCCAGGTAATGTGAAGCTTCTGAAAAAAGTTACATATGATTTCTCATATGAGAATGGAATTTGCATATCAATATTGCTCAGAATTTTAAAACAGTGTTCGTAGTTAATACATATCTCATGCTGCTACTAAATGTTGTCAATATGGACATATTATTTTTTGGAAATAAATGTAGATTATGTACCAAGATTGTCTTCCAGTAAAAATGTATTTTGCTCTCTTATTTTGAAAATAGTAATCAATCCATTTAAACTTGGTTCATGCCTTGCACATAGGAGTATTTTGATAACAAGTGAAGTTTTGTGTATGAACGACTTTTAACTTTTAGAAAAGTTAAATTTCCATAAATTTGTCTCAATATTATTGAAAATCAACCATTTTATTATATGCAATAAAACATATATCTAGCCTTTGCAAACACCTTGTTTTCTTGAAAAACATTTTCAAATGCACTTTTACCAGACATTTAATATGCACATAACTATGGATAGTTATTTTATCTGCATTAGAGAATTTCTGGATGAAGCAAATGAAATAATTTTGAAAAATGCTTATTTTATCCAATGTGAACTTGCTTACTTTCTTGAATTGGTTAAAATCTGAAAATATTTTCCTTGTCTATACAGAAGCCTGGTACATAAAATAGAAACAACAGTGAATGTAGAAAATATTTTTTTATCTTTAAATATTTTAGTCAAATTGTTAAAAAATATTATGCAGGTCCATTATCAATTCTTTGTGTAAGCTAATTAGCATTTGGATATGGGTACGTCTTTTCCTCTCAACTTCTCTATTATAAACATCTGAGAAAATTCAGGAAGTATATTTTTATTTTGGCTAAAAGAAATAGAGACCAGGAACTCAGGAGTTAGAACATGTTGTGTGAATGTCAAACAATGCCAGATGTCTGAATTAATATATATTGTATTTGGAAGCAATATAAGTGTAACAATACATAATAGTAGATCTCGGTACTTTCATTTTTTGTAGTTGATGTGGAATTTGCTGCAAACCATAATAATTCTGAAGAGAGGGTGTTGTGATTTTAAATCATATAAAATTTTTATTGCCTGTGGGCTAATGTTTATTTTGCTCTTTAAACACTATCAACTTAAGCATAAGAAAAGAGTTCTTCTGCACATTTCTGCCTCTGCTGAACATGAAATTGAACATGGGTTCAAGTAAGGACTATAACCTTCTCTATTTCAGAATAATTCCTTAGGTAACTGTACTTAAAAGAAGTGAAATATGCAGAGAAAATCATTAAAAGGAGGCATCTATTAGAACTTTAATTAAATGGATTGGCTGTGTGGAATAAACTAAGAGCAGAGAATATTAAAGTCAGTACAAAAAAGTGACTGGAGCAGAATGCGAACTGCAATAAAAAAGATAAATACTCTCGTTCCTTTCATTATTTTAATCAACATGTTGTTTTTTTCCTAGTGATTTACCCTTGGAACGTTCCTACACAACACAGAGTGACTGGCAGCCTCGCTCACATTCAACACAGTTGGGAGACAGAAGACTGCAAGTTTTAAGGAACACTCTAAGCCAGTTTCCTCATTGCAGAGTAGCCATAGAGGTGGCAACACAGGAGCTCTGAGTTGTTGTAAATGTTTCCTTTAGGTTGGAGATATGCTTATCTTTGGGGTGGCAAGCTTAATTATTTGTTTCCCTTATCGAGTGCCTGATATACATTAATAACTGAGGAAGGGTCAGAAAACAACATTTTAAAGACATTTCTACAACAGCATACCTTTTATAACCTCACACAGGGGCTTTGTTTTGTTTATAAAATGCACTATTTAGATTACTGATCTAACCAGCCTGATATTTTATGTTTTACAATAGATCCAAGATGTTCTTCATGAGATATTTACTGATTTTCCCTCATGGTGTCAACCTTAGAAGTGGTACCTTTAATTTTTCTAATTTCAATTTATAGATGTTAGAATCTATAATCTATCCAAACCCTAGTTCACTTCACTCAGTTAAAAAATTATCATTATATTAGTTATTATAAAGTTATTCTATTAAAATAGATCAACAACCATGTATCAAGTGTTTGTCTTGCTTTCCAAGAAAACTGTTATAAAGGACTTCTATTATACTTTTGAACACTGTTGCAAAGAGGCATTTCTAAGTTATTGAATTCTATGATTGATTTACAAACCCATATTTTTCTTTCATAAAGGACATATAATCATAAATTAATACACAACTTCATGTAATAGATATATCATAACCATCTCTGGCATGATTGTAAATGATACTCTTTTGCATTATGTCTGTAAAAAGTCAGTCACAGAGTGGATTTAAAAGCATGTGACACAGAATATGTCAAAATATTAGCAATTATGGCACAAACTGCAGCTTAATTATGCAAATAAATATAGAGAATTTAGAAGCATATATGGCAAAAGTAGTTTTTCTAATTCTAATAGCATCAAAATCTTAATGTGTGTTTATTGGAGAATGTTGATTTATGTACACAATTACATGACTCATTGCTTCCTATCTAGTCAATGTCATAAAAAAACCTAATTCCATTGATCAAAGGCACTAGTGGCCCTTAAATGTCGTTTTAAAGGCATTGATTCTGAACACCTGAAATCATGGAGGGAGAGACTGTATCTCTTCATCTATCTCTCCACACGAAGTATTTCTTATTGTGTGAAATTTTGTAATTTTTAGTTCAAAGGAAAAAGATACAGCTACCTTCAAAGGAGTGCAGAAGACACCAGAATTATGTGATCACGCTATCAGAAAAAGCAGGTTAAATCTTGGATTTATTTTAACATTAATCTTTTGGATTCCACTGGATATTTTATGTTATAGGAAAATAACCAAAATGAATCTGATTATTAGGCATGTCCATCTGGGCACTCAGAAGCTTGATAGAGATTCTTAGAGTGAAATCACTTCCAGTGGCTATAAAAGTAAGTTAATTTATATCCTAAGTTATGACTAACAGCCAACACACCCACGCTATTTATATTGAAAGCGTGTTCCCTCAAAACATGTAAAGCTATTTGGTATTTATGGTTAGAACTGCAGTGGAGGTACTTAGTTTTAAAATACTGTAGAGACGACCTGAGGAGAGTTCTTATTGCTCTCTTTAAAAACATCCAATGAAATATGCATATGACCCAGATAATAATACCCGTCCTAAGAGGAAAAGCTCAGGAAGACTGCTTTTCTGTATCATTAAAAGCCCCTTTCTCATTAATTCAACTTCCTTTTGTAAAAATGTTCCCACTTCTGCTAGAGTAATCACCCTTTCAGATTTATGAGCTATTTTTATGTGAGTATTGTCTTAAAAGATAAAAAACCTTGATCAGTTGCCAGTTAACTCTGCCAGTTTCCTTTCAACACCCTTCTAATCCAACACATTAAATTATTTTTAATTAAGTAAGCATATTGTCATGAATCTCTTTTTTATGAATTTAAGAAAATTTTCTGTCTTCTAAAAGTCATCAAAAGAAAGTATACAGGTAGGGGAAACTGCAGACACTGCTTCTGCTAATTTAGAACAAAGAAAATAGAAAGGAAAGGGGAGCTAACCACTCAGTTTAGAAGCACAGAATTCAATTTATAATGAGGTTATACATGATACTCAATACTAATGAATGCAGATGTGATTTCAATGGGTTCATCCCAAGCAGAGAATGTTTAAGAATACAGTCAGGGGTTCAATTTCAGGGAAAAGAAATGATATATTCTGAATTTTAACTCATATGCTATCACTCCCTGGTTAAAAAGCAAAACAGAACAAACCAAACCAAACAAATAAACAAACAACTCTAGGATTGCTGCTTTGTGATTAATAAGACAACTCTTGCTGCTATAAAATATCCACTGAAAAATCTTAGAATGAGATATTAAAATAAAGACTTGAGAGGTACCTGAAGTAGAAAAATGTTCTACATGAAATTCTGAAATGAAAAACAAAACTCAGCAATTGAGATTTTCTATTTGTTTGGGGGAAATTCCTCTTCTTTGAGAAAATGAGAGAGTAATGTAGCAGTATGGGAAATTTTTAAAAATGAAAATACCATCAATTTGTTAACAAAATCTCTAAGTCATTGATACATCTTGATTTATTTTGCACCTGTCTTAGGTGCTAAAACAGTTGAGTATAAAAACATTGCCCAATCTTGAAATAAGGCAAAAAATGTGGGTGGCGCACCTTTGATATTGTATGCAGGCAAAAGTCACACAAGGATTGTCTGGAGAAAGTACTCAATTAATCTCTTTGTTGCATTGATCAAAAGTCCGACGTATAGTGAAGGCATTTGTTTAATTGTAGATTTTCATCCCAGTAGAGATGCAAATAATTTACCTGTAACAAGTACTACAGATAACTCCAAATGTTTATGGCCAGTTGGACATCAACCAGTTTATGTTTAATTCAGCCATCATATTTTTCATTCCCTCATCACATTGCCTATAAATACTTTAGATTCTTAAGTTCTCTTTGAACCAGCAATAATATCTTCTTAGTTCTCTCAGTAATTCATGAGTTAAATAAAATTTTTACATGAGTTCATTTTAAATTTGTCTGAGAGTCATGATTCTTCCTTTTTGAAAATTATACCTTAAATTAATAATAGGGGCATTCTTAGAAGTCTGATTGAATAACAGATTGATTCTGAAAGGAAGAGGGGGACATGATGAAACTAGGGAGAGTGCAAAGATGTAGGCATTTTTCTTATTTAAGAGAGAATGTTCTTAGTAAGGGTATTAAGATATTTTAAACATCCTCACAAAACACTGAAATTTCAATAAAAAATCCATGAAGTTTTTATATTCCTCATTTTTCTGTGAAAGAGTTATGTTCTAAGAATTCTTTCATTAAGCACTACCAAACTTATGAAGAGACACTTTTCCAGAAAAGGAATATCTTGAATCCAAAATAATTCTGGGAAGTAATTCATTATACTTAAGAATATTTGAACATGAATTGAATCTCAATATATGTGGCAAATTAAGTTAAATTATAATTTAATAGCAAGAGTTCAAAAAACACCTGTCATTGATGTTGAAATTAGTAAATTTATAAATTTACAGTAGATTTAACTTGATTTCTAATGTGTTAAAGTTTAATTGACTTCAAATATAGTAAAATAAGTTAAAACTATTTTCTAGAAGGAAAACATTTTGGGAGTAAAAAACATGATTTAAAAATAGTACAAAAAAGTTCCAACAAAAATCGTAAGTTTTTCAGACACTAAAGATGTGACCGTATTTCCAGAGAAAAACAGAGAATTCACTTTTCTAAGCTTCATCTGCTTTCTGGAATAACCCTTTCTAACATTCTTTTCAACCAAACCAGAAGTGACAGAAGCTCTAACCATTGGAAACTTGCTTGCCTGTTTCACTACCACTCATTTTTCACAAAGTAAAACAATTAAAATACGGAGACTCTTGTGCTGTTTGTTGTTTTAGTTAAATTCTGGCTGTATCTGAAAAGAAATAAGATGTCTACCAATTCTGTTCTAACCATTTATTTGTATTACGGAAAGGAAATTTGAAAAGAGTAAGCTTATCATTTTTAGTCAAAATGATTAAAGGATAAATTTATTTTTTAAGAGCAGAAAGTATTGAAGTCAAAATACTCCAGGTAAGAGAAATGCCTTCCAGAAACACATTTTTTAAAAAATCTAGTATCTCTCTGACAAAACCCATGTATTCTTCCAATTTCGGATCAAATATTTCCACCTAAAGATTTATCGGTTTTCCTTCCCTCAAGGGTAGAAGAAAAAACATGTCACAGAGCACTCATGTAATGAAATGCTTTCCAGCAGTTAAAAATTGATATGCTGGAACTATATAAATGAACATGAGTAAGTTGTAAAATCAGAATGTGACTTAAAAAAAAAAGGTGTGGTACATAGAAAAAATAAGTGATATTAAAATTAGATCTTAATGTATTAGTTACTTAACCTATTATTTAAAGTACTGTTGTCTACATATATAGTATAAGTATAAAAACCTGCACAAGAATTTTGAATACCCAGCCCAGTATAACAGTTACCTCCGAGGATGGATAAATGGAAATAAAAGTGGGAGTTGGAATATAAATAGAAGGAGTTTCCATTAAATGTGCAATGATTTTATCTACTATTAAAAATGATTGGAATTTAAAATGGCATAACGTTAGGATTTTAGAGCTATTTGGTGGACATTTACAATATTATTGTAAATATAATCATGTATAATTGGAATATTTCTTATTCAAAGTTAAACACAGCTAAGAAATGCATTTTGCAGGAATATAAAAATGCATCTTTATGAAGAAAATGAACAGTAAAATAAAATCAATAGATGCAAATAATCTATGATTATCAATATATATTAAAAGAAGATAATATGTAATAAATAATATGATAAGATGAAATCAGCAAAGATCAGCTCAATAAAAAGAAATGAAAATCAGGAATCAATGTTATACTTAAAGAAGGATTATTAGGGAAAAATTGAAAAATGGAATAATTGAAAGTTTTCCATTTTAACTACCCATAATTTAACTTTGTAGTACAAGTTTTGATTAATGAAACTTTTTGGACTTTCATCATCATGAATGCAGTCATAAAGGAAATGCAACATTTTTGTAGTTTAAATTCTCAATAGATCATGTAATATTGTATATAACAATTTTCAAGCTTATTTTTAAATATATATTTAGAATACTTCCTACTGATATGAAGTACATGCATTTTACATCAACTTCTGCACTGAAATTGATTAGTCAGTTGAACGCCTAATTTAATTGAATGATTAAACCATTCGATTCTTTTTTCCTGGAACAAAGAGCACTAAAAATTACATAATTTACTCCATCACCTTGCTTACAAGTGCATGAGTTTCTCTGTTATAAATAAACACTTTATGTCACAGGTTGTGTAAGGTTCAGTTTTAGTAGATGTGGTCAAGTGAACTTTTCAAGTGAGTGTGCCAAATGGTTCTTACCCTAGCACTTCATATAATTCCCTAAACAGAGTTGAAAGAATTATGTTAGTTGAGGTCAAGATTTATTATAAAATTATAAACCTATATTAATCAAAACAGTGGGTGGTACTGGCATACAGACAGACAAATAGATAAAGGAAACAGAATAGAGAGTTCATAAATAAACCTGAGTTTATAAATAAACACACACATATATGGACAAATAACTCTACAGATTACAAGGACAATTCAGTAAATAAATGATAGTCTTCCAACAAACTGTATTGGAAAAATTGAATATTCATATGCAAAAAATGAATTTTGATCCATTTTTGGACCATATACAAAATAAACCCAAAAGGGATTATTAATATACTGTAAAACTAGAAACTGTAAAACACCTAGGCAAACTCATTAGGGGAAACTTTAGTAACACTGGATTAGACAAAGATTTCTTATATACAATGCCAAAAATCACAATTTATAAAAGAACAAATTGCTAATTTGGGCCTCATGAAAATTTTAAATGCTTTGCCTTTCAATAGATACCATTAAGAGAATGAGTGTACAAGTCATGGACTTGGAAAATGTGTTTTCACATCTTATACACGATAAAGGAATTGTATCCAAACTACATAAATCATTCACAAAAAACAATATTGAGAACAAACAACCCAAGGGAAAAAAAGGGTAAAACATTTGAACATATGAATCACCAAAGATGATATATGGAAACAGCACATAAATTCAGGAACAGATGGTTCATATCATAAGCCATTAGGTAAATACAAATTAAACCACAATGACATACCACTATATACCTATTAGAATGACCACAATTAAAAAAGGCTAGCCATATTAGGTATTGGTGAGGGTATGGAGAAACTAGAATTATCATACACTGCTGGTGGGAATATAAACTGCTACAATTACTTTGGAAGATAGCTTAGAAATTATTTACAATGTTAAATATATACTTATCAGAAGATCCATCCATTCAACTCCTAGCTCAGGTCCATACAAAGACTTTACGACAGTTCATTGCAGCTTTACTTGTAATAGTCAAAACATGGTAACGACCAAAGATTGCTGGATAAAATAAAGTACACCAAGTTAAATTTGAATTTCATATATATATATATTTCTATTGCATGCAACATTTTGCAAGTCAATGCAGTATGAGTCATTCTTACACTATGAAAAGTGTTGTTTTTCTTAAATTCACATTAAGCTAAGCATCCTACAGTTTTTTTTTGTTGTTGTTGTTGTTTTTGTTTTGCTACATCTGGCAACTGATTACAACCATGATATCCATCAAGAAATAAACGGATAACCAGGGGCCTGGGACCTCCAGACACACTACTGGTGTGGAGGGACCAGCCTCTCCAGGGCATCAACTGGTTCCATTTTCCCATCCCATATTGTTGGCAGCTCCTTCCAACACGGGAAGATTGGAAGGGCCTAGCCGGATGCCCCTGGAGAGTAGGAGAGGGATCAAAATTGATGATGGACTTCAACAGAGAGGGCGAGGTTTAGTGGATGAGTGTGACTATTGAATCATTATATTGACGTTTCATCATATTCATTACATATTCATTATATTGGTGCTTCTTTTGGTCTCCAGTGTCTTGGAGCTGCTAGAAGTGAAGACCTGGAATTGTGGGATTGTGGCCCATGCCAAACTCTGGGATCTGTTCTATAGCCAGTTGTTGAGATGCGCTTTAAAATCTATTGCTTTTTTGTATATATGTTATTTTTCACAAAAAAGGAAAAAACAATTGATTATGATAATAAAAAATAGACATTCGTTCTAGCCTCCAGTGTTCTGGAGCAGCTAGAGGGAAAAATCTGAGAGGATCGTATGGTAGCCCATGGCAAACTCTGAGATTTGTTCTGTAACTACTTGTTGAGTGCTTTGAAAACTACTGCTTTCTTCATTCTTTGCTCTTTATATATGTTAAACTACATAATAAAAAAAAGTAAAAAAAAAGGAATGGAGCTCTGATTAAAAAAAGAAAAGAAATAGATAAACAAACTGGTATTCACATAAAATGAATTACTACTCAGAAATGAAAAGAACGCACTATTAACACACCAAATAACATGGATGAATCTCTGAATAATTATTCTGAGTGAAAAAAGCCAGGCAAAATGAATATGTACTGCATGTTTTCATTTATATAAATTCTTGGAAATACAAATTGGAGTATAATGACAGAGAATGGGTCAGTGTTTCCATAAGAACAGGAGGGGGATACAGTGGGTGGGGGACTGTCAACACAAAGTAGCATGAGAAAACATTGGGAATTATTGGTGTTCATTATATTGTTATGATGGTTTCAAAGGATATACATATGTCTAAATGCATCAAATTCTATCTTTTAAATCAATGCAGTTTGTTTGTCAATTATATCATAATAAGGTTTCTTTTAAAAAGTACATCAATTCAAGCATAAGGAAATAAAAATAAAATTTAAAAAATCAATAATATTTCCACCTGCTAAAGAAAACAATAAAAAAATTTTGAATTTGCATAAATAAGAATTTGTGCTTTTTAATCATATAAATATGCTTTCTCACATATTAAAAAAGTCAAATAAACACATGAATTATTCATGGAAGGGAAAACTCATTTGGTGATTCTTATGTATATTAAAATAAAATAATTATAAAATTTTTGTCATTTGAATTATTCTCAAATTTTTTAATAAAAGCAAATATCTAGAACTCTAAAACATATTCTCAAAGAATATAAATACAAATCAATTTCCAAGCAGAATATTCAGTAGTTCGCAAAAATTAAATCCCATGCATTCATTTTACAAATACTTATTAGACACATACTATTTGTACTCTTCTAGGTATTCTCTAGGTATTCCTCTAGACATAGCTGATAACAGCAGTGAAAAACTTCTAGCAAATTTACAGCTTTCTTGGAGCTCATAATTTAGCAGTGGGAACAGTCAATAAATAAATTAAAAATAAGTGAACAGTAGAAAATCTGATTACTTTGGAGAAAAACAATGCAATAGGGAGAGAGGAAGTTAGGAGAATATTATTCTTGATAGGATATCTCACAAAAATCCTTTCAAGGAGGTAGCATTTGATCTGAGACTTTAAAAAGCAAATCACTCAACTTCTAAGAGAAAGGAATTCTAGGACTTGGTAGCAGCCCTGGAAAGTTTGAGGACCACCAAGAAGACCATTGAATTTAGAGTACAATGAGTGAAGAGGAAAGTGTTAAGAAATGAGCTGAGGAGTTAGATAACAGGGAGCCCGGTAGACAGGGTTAGGACTTTTTTTTTTGCATGGGCAGGCACCAGATATCAAACCCGGGTCTCTGGAAGGGGTTAGGACTTTGAATTCTACTGGAAGTGTGATGGGGAATGAGATTATCTGATTCGCATTTTAAATATGTCAAATACATATTTTAATGATGAATTCTTGATATGGGTTGCCTATCAAGGAGCTTAAATCTAGAATTATGCCAGAGCATAATTTAGGTTGGACTGCTATGGAGAAAATGCACTGCAGAATGAATAAGTGTATGACAGATAAAATGTTGGATGGCAGGGGAGAGGTTGGGAAAAGAGGAACAGAAATAACATTTTTAAAAGATCAGATTGGTCACTTCGTGAAACATGGAGCATTAAGAAGCAGAAGTTATGGAGAAACTATACAACTCCAAGGATAATGTTATGGCATCTTGGGGTGGAACAGTGAGAAGTAATGAACTTTAAATGGTCAGACATTGTGGATAAAGATAGTAGGACTTTCTGATTTGCATAGAATGGGAATATGAAAGACAGCGAGTGGTTAATGATGATTCCAAGTATTTACTTGAACAGCTTGTGTTAAAATTAGGATCACCTTTTAAAATGAGGAAGATACTCAGACAGGAACAGATTGCAGATCGACAATCAATGAGTTGGGTTTGCAGGACAAGACTGTGATGCCTACTAGGCATCCAAGCAGAGTTGTCCTGTAGGCTGTCAGATGCACAAATCTGGAATTGAAGAGGAAGATTTCAGCTGGTTATAAATATGGAAGTCATTAGCATTTAGTTGGTATTTAAATTCATGAGAAGGACTGACTTACCTAGGGAATTTTGTAGAAAGGAAAAGTTTCAAAGAAGGACACAGTTTGGAGTAAAAAATAGGAAAGTTTGATAGCTCAGAAGTCAAATGAAGGAAATGTTTTTCAGCAGATGGACGTGATTGTGATTAATTTATTCAAACTGCTGAAAGATGAATAATGAATATTAGATCAGCACTGGAGAGGTTATTGGTGACATAGTGTAGAACAGAATGGCATGGATAAATTCTTGCTTGAAAGTGGGTTTAATAGAATGGGAGAAATTGAGAGGATGGGAGAGGGAAGAGAGAGAGAGAGTTATTTCTAGAATTTCTCTTACCTTTTATGTGTACTTAGGCTACCTGAGTTTTCCTACATTTGTCTCTCCATCAATCCCATTCATTATTCTTTCTATATTTATGGAATTTCTTAAAATATTTGATTCATTGATGTCATCTTTCTTTGCAGTTATGTAGTTACTAATTTGTTTGTTTCTATTATATTTTTGGTATTGTGAGCAATTTGGTTAGAAAGAAGAGAAAAATGTGTGTTTATCTCTATTCCTTACCAAAGCTCCCCCTTTTAAAATACTTTTTAAAAATAAGCATAGCAGTGACTTAAGCTGGGAAAGATATGCTTAGTGACGCTAAAACCATAGATCTCATTTAGGTTGCTATTAAGAAGATAATGGGTTCTGAATGAAAATTATTTCATTGAATATGAGAAGCAATATTATAGAATGCAATTCTGATTATATGAACTATGATATCTCTTGATAGTCAATAGGAAGGCTCACTTTTGTTAGCTTTCTAATCAGCTCAGTGTTAAAGGCACATGTCCAAAAGACATGCTACAAACTTAAAAAGTTATATAATATTCTAGAATTGTTTCAAATACTTTACAGCAATGTCTATTATTTGTGTGAGGGAGGAAAACACATAAAACAAGGGCACACTTGTCTTACCATATATAAATGCTAAAATGTCAGAGTGTTTAAAACTCCATACTTGAGTAAAAAAAGAAAAAAATGGCTTTATAGTTTATAATGTTAATGTAAAATGATAGCAGTGCTTTTCTATGAAGGATTATATCTTATCCTTCATTTCTCAATGCAATCCTTTGAGATATTTTACATTACTATTCTTATTTCTGTAAAAGAGAAGACTAATACAGAATTTAAGTAACTTGTCTAAAGTCATACAGCTATTGATGCAAAAAGATGATTTGAAGCATCAAAGTCTTGCTCCAGAGTCTACATTCTTGTCTCGGAGCATGTAGGAAGCTTCAATTCTATTTCTTTTTTATCTTTCTAAGCAATCAGATTTAATCATAAAACAAGACAATGTAGAGAATTAACATTTAATTGACATCAGTAAAAGAAAAAGCTCTTTATTATTTGTTCATGTGTCTAAGCCACAATAAATCACATGCCTTAGTACTAAAAAGACTTCTCAGTGTTACTGTAGAACCACCTGTATTTGTCCTTGTGAAACTATGAAAAATAAGACAATAGTTATGAGACTGGGGATAAGACAATATTCTTTCCCCTTTAAAAGAAGCAACAACAAACTTAAAAACAAAACAAAAGCAAAGTGAGCAAAGTTAAATCACTAACTGACCTCTCGGCTGATTGCTGAGACTTGAGGCACTTAGGACAGAGAATCATATTCATGAAGTGGCACTATAAACTCAAAAAGAAAAATTATGCCAAACATTCTACTATCAGTGATTTTTCATTTAACACTATAGATAGATGGACAGAGGATACACCTTGAGTTTTACAAAGTATTTAACAAAATAACTTGTGCTGGGCGGTGCAACAGTGTTTCAGTGGCAGAGTTCTTGCCTGCCACGTCGGAGATCCGGGTTCGATTCCCAGTGTCTACCCATGCAAAAAAACAAAAAGAACTTATGATTTTTTGGTGGACCTGGTAAGACATTATGACCTATTATATGATTCAATAGATTTGCATTTAACTGTACAAATATAACCAAAACATATGATGGGTGGGACAAGGGATATATATATATATATATATATATATATATATATATATATATATAGTGATGTGCCTCTTCAATATTTTTATATATAACTTTTTTGAGTGGAAAAAAAAAGACCCATGTTTGCCTAATTGGCATTTGACAAAATTTGGTTTGTTTCTTAATTTTAAAATCTGTGTTTTGAGGGAAGTGTGTGAAAAGGGTTGTGGTGAGGAATCCAAATTCAATCCAGTTCATCATACAACCAGGCTTATTCTTCACCTAATCAATGATATGGAAATGGAGGAAGGGAGGGTACTTAATTGTCTATTTAATGGCAGATACTACTGGGGGATCTCGGTATCTGCAACAGGAGGAAATACAGTCAAGCTAGCAAAGTTTACTATCCAGGGAAAAGGGTGAACATTAAGAGGAGAGACAAGATACAAAAAAATGTCAGAGAGAAGCACAAAGTGTTGTTGTTGTTGTTGTTTTAAACATATTTTTATTGTGAAATATAACATATATACAAAAAAGGAATAAATTTCAATGTACATTGCAATAAGCAGTTATAGAACAGGTTTCAGAGTTTGGTATGGTTTACAGTTTCACAATTTTAGGTTTTCCTTCTAACTGCTCCAAGCCCCTGGAGACTAAAAGAAATATCAATAAAATGCTTCAGCAGTCAAATTCATTAGTTAAATCCTATCTTCTCTGTTTTAATTCCTCCTTCTCTTCTGATCTTTCTCCCTATTTGTCGAGGTATTTGGGCTATGCCCATTCTAACTTTTTCATGTTGGAAAGGGCTGTTGATAATATGGGATGGGAGAAGGAACTAGTTGAGGTTCTCGGAGAGGCTGGCTCCTCTGGGTTTCAGGACTTATCTGGCCTAGGAACCCATCTGGAGGCTGCAGGTTTCTAGAAAGTAATCATAGTGAGTGGAATCTTTGTAGAATATCAGATAGAGCCCTAGGTGCTCTTTACAGTTGGCTGGAATGGTTTTGGTTGGGGTTTGCCAAACCGTGATAAATAACAATATATAACTGAAGCTTGTGTAAGAGAAGTCTGCAGAAGAACCTCTCGACTCCGTTTGAACTCTTTCAGCCACTGATACATTGGTGGTTTTTAGGTGGTCAAGTAGAGATCAAATTACAATAGTGGAGAATCTGGAAGTCAGTTATACAGTGAAAATAGATAGCAGGGGTTCCATATCCAGGAAGTCTGGCAGCAGGTAACAAGCTCATGGATCAGTTCTTACCTAGAATAGTTTCTCCATAAGTATCATTTGTCACAGAAATTCAATCTTTTGTCTCCCCTCTTGTATGGTAGAAATGACCTATTTCTTCCTCCTGGGTTTCTGTCTTCTCAACTAAGAGGCCAAATATATTTCCATGCTAACTACTCTTCTTAAAGTTCCAGAAAATTAGAACATATATTGATCCTCTTTTCAAATACTTTATTGCTAATTGTTATTATCCTGGCTCCAACACACATATTGTATGACCTTAGACAAGTTGCTTAACTACATTTTTTCTCAATTACCTTAATTCTGAGATGAGCATGATGATAATATGAACCTCTTACTGCTGTGGCATGGACTAAGTAAACTGGTCTATGTAAGTGCTTGGAATAATGTGTGTAACCTGGCCAACACCTTGATTTTAGCCCATTAGAAGTGCAGTCCATGTTGAACTTCTGATCTACAGAACTGTAAGATTATATATTTATGTGGTTTTAAACCACTGCATTTATAGCAAATTGTAACAGTAGTTTGCATAATATTACTACAGTTATGTTACCTATTATCCCTTTGGAGAAAGTGATTTACAAAAATGAGTATCATTGGAACTGTTAAAAATCTTAAAATTTTCATGTTGTTGTCCCATGATTAATGCCACTGAATGATTCTGGGGTAGGATGAGCATAGGATTTAGGGTGAAATCTGGGTTCATTAAGTCTTCAATAAGTTACAATCTTTGTGAGTCTCATTTTCCTCACCTTTATGGTAGCAAAGTAAAAAAAAAAAAATCGGTGATAAAATACTTACTTGTATTTAAAAAAAAAAGAGATTTGAAAAGATATTCCACATTTGACAGCATGTAATAAGCACACAATAAGTTACAGCTATTACTCTGTCGTTGCTGTTTTTATTACCCCTAGAAATTGTGGAACACATGCTTTTCAAAATGTCTTTTACTTTCATGCTACACATTAGATCTCTGACAGCTAATATACTACAATGCATTTGGAGGATCCATGGTTATTATGTTTTTTATTTTTATAACCTTTCTTTTCTTGGATGATATGGGATAGCATGGGTACCTTCATGATATCAATTGTTTATTTCTAAAGCCATGGAGACGCAGCTCAGTCTCCTTATCTCTTTTGTAAGGTCTTTTCTCTTGCCTGGGATCTTCCTATACCGAGAGACTGATGTGTGGGGAGCAGCCATCTGTGACCCGTTCTCTTAGACAAAGGAGGAATTTGTAACCCAAAGCAACTCCAAATCATTTGTTCTTCTTCAAATTCTCTTTGTATTATATAGAGTGGATATTTTAGGTCATTTCCATATGTCTCATTTTCCTATATACTTCAGGTATTCTATAAGAAGGCAAAGATGAAGAAACAAATTTCACAAAGTTTCAACTCTTTCCTGGGTAGCCCCTGTTAATGTTATATTTGATGAACAAAATCATGAAATTAGCCATGACATGACTTTTCATCTTCCCAAAAAAGGCATTTAAACAAATCTTTGAATCTCTCTGATTTTTTATCATGTAAAATTAGTTCCTTTTTTGTAGATAGCCTTAATATAATTAAGATGAAATGCTTAAACAATGCAAGAAATTGTGTTCTTTGTGTTTTACTTCAACCTCATTTATTTTTGTTCATTTTTTAAACATTTTCAAATAAATTATTCACAGTTTTTTGTGCCTGCAGAGTTTTTCCATTTAATTAAGTACAGTAGTTCACTGCAATAGTTACATACTTTTGTCTAAAAATGTTTGATGCCTCCTTCTTTTCAGTACTTAGTTAATATAGAGATGTTGAACAGATTACTGAAACAAGATAATTAAGGAAACCAAAAGAAAATTTGAATTAACCAAACAATTAGGGATCAATAAGAATTTCCTAATGCTCCATGCTATAAGATTTATAAGATATATATATATATATATCCTATAAAAATATATATAAATTATATAGATATTAGGCATATATATGTATATTTATCCTACAAATATTATATACACACCAATTGTATATATTTGCATGTATCTATGCCTGTGTATGTTATGTATTTATATATTTACTTATCATTATTGTTAAATATCCATGGCTGATCCAATTGATAATATAGAAAAAATTCACAAAAAATTGATTTGATCGCCAAATATCTTGTTTTGTTAATGCTGAGCTGACAGTATTTTCCTATAATATTTCATATTCTCCAGCACAAAGCTGGCAACCAATGTGACTATAGAAACTGGACTATAAAGTAATATGAGTTTAATGATCAGTTTTTTAATGATCATTTTTTTCATTAGCCATCCAGTCAGCTATTGAATACTTATATTAGACCAGAAAATGTGCAGTAAGGTATCTCTCAAATAATTGAAGGCAACACTAATTAAATATCAATTGAAAATTTACTTTGTTCATTATAGAAGGTGTCACATTATGTCCATAAAAATGTCCTTAATGAGGTCTCTTAGATATCAAGTAAAAGGGTGGCCCTGAACTTGGCATTTATCTCCAAGATATGGCATACATTTGCTGGACATCCATCATGCCTGTAGCAGTAGAAAGAATGTTGAGGGAATCTCTACAAATATGAATGTGAAGGAGACCTTAACAGTGAATGTTTAGGAGAGGAGAACCCGACAATATTACATAGATGAACAAAACAAAAATCAGACATAATCGCATAAACTGGATGTCTTTGGGCTTGTATTTCGATAAAGATTTCTAACACCAATAAATAAAATCTTTAGTCATGGTATCCTGTCTTTTCTTTGCCCATGATGTGTTCAGGAAAAAAAACAACTAACTCTAAACACCAACATGCTGGACATGGGTGGTTGATGGAATTGTAAGTGCTTTGAAGTCATACTGACCTTATTTTTAATCTTATCTACCAGTTGATATATATAATATTGATTTAGTTACTCATTCTTTCTGGTATTGCTTCCTTTATCTGAAAATTGACATCATAAAATCTATTTAAAATTGTTGCATCTTTAAATAATATGGCATAGTGTCTAGCATACATAAAATACACAATAAATGTCAGGTCCTTCACTTTTCTACATGCCATATGTGGACAGACTTTTCAAAAATATATACTGTCTTAGTTTTTCAGTATCTGATCCTACACTTTTTTTGTCACTATTATCTGCTCATCTGTTGGAACATTTCCAAACAGAACTTAGGATAATGAGCCTGTTATTTCATCTATTTTTTTTTTTTTTAATTTCAGACATCCTAATTCTTTCTTCTAGGGAGTCTCCAAGTATATTTCCAGGGCCCATACATGACAAGAAATTGGTATCCAAAGTCCAATTGAAGCTAAGTAACATATTCCTAAATGGAGGGAAAAAAAGAAGTTGTTTAAGCCTTTGGGTTTACGAATCCTTAGAAAATTAATGAACAATGAGAACTATCCATAAAAGCTTTTTCCCATACATGGAAATGTTTGATGTATTTTATTACTTTACCATGTTGTTCAACTATCAAATTCTAAGCCTCTGCACAGATTAGACTCAATTATCTCCTCTGAAAAGAATCATTGACTCTGATCAAGATCAGAAAGCATATTTCAAGCAGATATTCAGCATTAGACAAAGCATTAAAACCTTGGTTTGTGAATTTTCTACTTGAGATTTCCTCCTGGGAACATTAGACCTACATCACATACTCCAAATTCTACAGCAGAAAATATATGACCTAGTGAGGAAAACTGATGTATGTGAAGGGCAAAGTTGACTAAACCATCCTGGAATTTTGCCACTGAGCCACCATTACATCACCCACTGTTTAACCATCATTTTAAAAAATTGATTATTTGTCTATTTTGTTGTTGTTGTTGCATGATCTGGGAATCGAATCCCGGTCTTCTGCATGGAAGGCGAGCATTCTACCACTGAACCACCCGTGCACCGTCTATTCATTTTTATTATTATTTTTAACATGGGTAGGCACCAGGACTCGAACCCGGGTGTCTAGCATGGCAGGCGAGAACTCTGCCACTGAAACACTTTTGCCCGCCCTATTCATTTTTAAAGTATAAATATGTAAATACTTAATCTAATAGTCTTTCAGAACACTTTTCTGTCATTTCTTCTAGCACTCTAGGGTCATTTAGAATAGTCATTGTGTAAAAAGTTGTCCTTATTTCTTTATACCTATGAATATCTATTATCTACAATAAAACACTACCAGATACGATGTGCATTTTAGGAAGTATGGTACATAACATTTTCAAATATATAGGAACTTAAATAATATGATACAACATAAAAAGAAATAGCACAAACTTAATAAAGGACATACTGAGAAGATTAAACTTGAATTTGGATAATAAACAAGATTTATAAATGGAGCAGGAAGGAAATTTCTGGCAGGGAGATGGGCTGTGTAACAATAGAGAATATTGCTCCTTCAAGAGTTCAGATTATCTGGATTATCTGTGGCAGGTTTTAGGAATGAGAGCCAGGATTTTTACTTTAAAAGAAAGATATAGATATATTAAGCAATATATTCAAAGTTTTAACTCTAAAATGACTAATTTTTAAAGTGTCATCTATCTTCTTGATAAAAAAGTTCAAAATTCAAAAATAAATACAAAATTTAAAATTTGAAAAAAAATACAAGAAAATTCTACCAAAAAGATAATAATGATCTCAAGGAAAACTCTTTAGTACCTTTGGAATTTGGGAGTGCTTTTGCTTTTGAGACTCTTATAAATCCATAGAACATTACAGTTATAAGGAACTTTGGGAATCATGTATTTGAATGCCTCCATTTTACTCTTGGAAGACCAGACTCAGCTAAAAGCTATTTGATTTACCCAAGCAAGGTAACGTAAATGTTCAATGAACTCTTCTGTAACATCCACTATTAAAAAATACTGAAATACTACAAGTGAGATCAAATCTAATATCCAAAGATGAACACATCTGAAAACATATTACTGAATAGTTGAAGATACCAGAGATTTAGTATTTACATATTTGGGCGCATGGTCCAGTAAAGAAATATGGTCAAAATGTCATAATAAAGGATCTATTTGAAACAAAACAGTCATTTTAACATGGGTCATTAGTGCATAATTTGTATACTATACACCGAATCTTGGTTATAGATCAGTGGTAAGGGATTAAATTGTGTTATTAAACATTATGTCATACATGTGATCTAGATATACTAGGACATTTTAATGTCCATATTTTTTTGGTAAAGGTAATATTTTAAAAATAAAATAAAATGGGACTTAAATTTTTTAATCTCCTTATAACAATATCCAAACAATATGCAAAAGTAAAGCTATTCATACGGTATCGACTCTGAATACCAATTCAGAATTATTAAATTATTTATTTAGAGAGATCAGAAAAATTATCTAATATTAAATATTTTTAAACTAGGTTTGAAATTAAGGCCTGCAGGCCAAATGTCTTGGTATTTATTAGCTATTCATAATTTACAAAGTAAAAACCTGATTAGAAATCCTGCTAATTTTCATAATTTATTGTCATCAACTTCCATACAGCATTTCTCTGTTTAAACATAGTTTGCATTGAATATGAGAATATAACCGGCAGGATATAATCCATATTTAGAAATCTGAAAGAATTGTGGACAGATTATCAAAGCTTATTGTTCGAGGTTAAATGTTAGGAAAAAAACTGCAATGAAATTGCTGGAGCAGGTTTGATATATTAAGTAAAATTAAATCATACTAACCTAAATTTTGTTTGTTCTTCAATTGTACTCAACTACATTGTTCTAGTTTGCTAGCTGCTGGAATGCAACACACCAGAAACGGATTGGCTTTTAATAAAAGGGGATTTATTTTGTTAGTTCTTCAGAGGAAAGGCAGCTAACTTTCCACTGAGTTCTTTCTTACGTGGGAAGACACAGGATGGTCTCTGCTGGCCTTCTCTCCATGTCTCTGGGTTCCAACAACTTTCCGCGGGGTGACTTCTTTCTACATCTCCCAAGGCCTGGGCTGAGCTGAGTGCTGAGATGAGGAATGCCGAGCTGCTTAGGCTGTGCTATGTTGTGGTCTCTCAATTAAGCACCAGCCAATTAAGTCAAATGTTCTTCATTGCAGCAGGCACGCCTCCTAGCCGACTGCAGATGTAAATCAGCAACAGATGAGGTTCACGTACCATTGGCTCATGTCAGCAGCAAAAGAACTAGGTATGCTCACCTGGCCAAGTTGACAACTGAATCAAACTACCACACACATAAAAACACCTAAATGCATATTTAATATTTAAAATAATATAATCTAATAGATAAACCAAATTCTTTAAAATATTATAATTCAGTAGATAAACTAAGACATCAATGTGTTTCTGAATCAGATCTGGCAAAAGAGACAAGGAAGACATGAAACTCCAAGCCTTAGATAATTTTTGTATACAATTTTCACTGCTTGCTTGCCTTGTGCATAAGACAGGTCATTAGACTTATTGATATTGACATTATATGCTCACTGATACAAAGTTAATTACCTCACTATCTTTTCATCAGTAAAAATGAACTTATATGAAAAGGGGTAAAAAGGTTTTTTTTGGTATAAGAATTTGCCATGATTTACAAAAATGTTCAAGAGAGAAAATTTAAGGAATAAAGTTCCAAACCATGAAAAATACTGAAAAATAATTTAAAGCTTATTTTTTTGGATTAGCATATTAGATGCCCTTGTAATTGCTATAACAATTATATCATTGCTCTAACAATGATATTGTAACAAAAATAATATTTCAAGTTTAGCATAGAGAGACAAAACTTTGACACTGATGGGATTAGATGGGGCAAAGGCTGTAAAATTATCCACATTGGAACAATTTTGAGAGTGAAAATGTAGTATCAATAACAATTCTGTGACAACAGGAGTTAAATGAGACTGTTCCAGGAAAATTTTATTCAAATTTTCTTTTTTACATGAGTCAAGAGTTCAAGCAAATTTATATGATTTGCTATAGATCATGTGACTTATTAGTATTAGAGCTGGAAGTAAAACCCTGATTCCCCAGCCCCAAATCAAATTTCTGGAAACCTATAGTAGCTACACTGAAGTTGTAATAACTCAAACATGCCATCTAAAAGGCTCTTTTATTTTAGTTAAAATTACATTATGTGGGAAGATAACAGAGCAGGTAGCTCCAGAATTCAGTTCTTCCACCAGAACAAACATTAAACATGCGGGAACTTGTCCAAAATAGCTAGTTAAGAACTCCGAAGTACAGCATCCAAAGGAGAATGGGAAGAACAGGGTGGTAATTTCCCAAAAAGACCAGTAAATTACTCTATCCGCACAGCAGTAATTGTAGGGTCCAGCCTCTTGCTAGCTAACTGGAAACAGAAAGGGATGTAAAAATCCTCTTCCCCAAGACCAGTGTTGGGCCTGGCTGATTGCTGACCATGGCTTTTGCTTAGGGGCTTTGGATCTCTGAGGGTGGCTATTTTTCTAACTGTTCCCAGGCAAAGGTGGCTGCAGAGGAAATTAAAGACTATGCATCCTCAGGTCTGTAAGAGACAAGTTCAAGGACTGCATTTTTTAAGGCAGGTCTGGAAAGCTCAGCTTTGGGGAGCCATAGAAGAAGTTCATAGCATCCTTCCTGATCCACTCCCAAGGGCACATTGGGCTAGTCTACCCCCTCATAGGTCCTGGTCCTGTTTCAGCTAGGAAAGACGGACTTGGGGAACTCCTTTCTGGCATGCCCCTCCTCCCAGAATTTGTCCTCCAGGGAAAAGCAGTATGACACAACCAAAGCTTTGTAACAAACTATAGAGGTAGACAGATAGGGACAATGTCCTGCCTGCTTTAAACACCCAGGAGAGGACCTTCCTCTCCTGGGAAATAAAGAGAGTATTCAAACTCTGCAAGCAGGGGAACTCCCAAACAAGTAACAAACAGAAGCCCAAGCCAAAAAGACTGTAAGTAGCTTACATACTGCTTTTGCAGGCAGAACTTCCTTTAGGAAGACTGAAATGTAAGAAAATCTCTATCTTATCACAGCTGGTTACAAAACCAAGAAAGAGACACATCAGGGAATAAATCCCACTCTAAAATATTGAAATGAATAAGGTGCTACAAAAGAGTAAAAGAAAAGCAAATAAAATGATGGCCCATACAAAGGAAAAAGATAACAATCTTTAAATAAAACCACCAATGAAGAAGAATAAAATGTGGACATACAAAAAAAAAAAGTCTTTTAAAAAATGATCTTAACGTGCTCAAGGGATTGAAGAAAAATGCAGAGAAAGAACTAGAGGATATCAGGAATTAAGGGAATGAGTAATGTGAGAGCCTAAGTAAATAGCTACTAACTTTTAAAAGGAACCAAAAAGAACTGGAGTTGAAAGACCACAATAACTGGAACGGAAAATTCCCAAGGGGGTTTCAATAGCAGATTGGAACTAGAAGAAGAAAGAATCTGCAAACACAAAGACAAGAATGTTTGAATAAAACAGGCTGAGGAGCAGAAATGAAAATGAACAATAAAGCAAAATAGCCTAAGCCAACTCTGGGAAATCATCAATTGTACCATGTATGCATTATGGGAGTTCCAGAAGGACAGGAAAAAGAAAAATGTACAAAAGGAATAGTCAAAGAATAATGAAAGAGAACTCCCCAAACTTAGCAAAATATATGAATATGAAAATCCAAGAAGCCCATAGAACAGCAAACAGGACCAATATGAAGAAAAATACACACAATCATATATTGATCACACAATCAAATGCAAAGAATAAGGACAGAGATCTGTAAGCAGTAAGAGAAAAGCAACCTGTTTTGTAAAGGGAGTCCCAGTTAGGCTGAGTGTTGATTTCTCACTAGAAACCACAGAGATAAGAGGACAGTGGATTGAAATACTTAAAGTGCTGTCAGTTAAGAATTTTATATCTAGTGAGACTTTCTTTCAAAATAAGGAAAAAATTCAGACATTCCCAGATAAACAAAAGCTGAGGGAATTCATCACCACTAGACCTGCCCTACAAGGAATGCTAAGGAGAGATCTTCATTCTGAAACTGGAAGAACACTAGACAGTGGTCCAAAATGGCATAAAGAAATAAAGACCTGAAGTAAAGATAATCATTAGGGTAATTATAAATGTCAGTATTATTATATTGTCTTGTTTGATATGTAACTCCACTTCTTACTTCCTATAGATGCTAAGACACAAATGTGTAAAAAGCAATAAATGCACGGTTTTAGATATACAGTATACAAAGTTATAAGTGGTAACAGTACAAGTAATCTGGGAGCTATCAAAGCATACAGGAAAAATATATATGTATGCTATTGAAGTCAAATTGGTATGAAACCAAATATGATTACTATATATTTAGGATGTTAAATTTTAACTCCATGGTAATAGAAAAATAGATGAAAAGCATATCCATATAGAAAAGAGAAAGCATTCAATATGATACAACACAGAAATTCAAATAAATGTAATATGAGGCATTAATTAAAAAAACACTGATGTGCAAAAATGGTATAAGACTTACAAAACCCAAAGAAAAAAATGGCAGAAGAAAGCACTGCGTTGTCATAAGTATCCTGCATCAATGACTTTAAATGTAAATGGATTAAACTCTTTAGCCCAAAGGCAGAGATTGGCAAAATGGATAAAAAAAAAACATGACTATGTATATACTATCTGCAAGAAACTCACCTTAAATTCAAGGATACAAACAGGATGAAACTGAAAAGATGGGAAAAAAAATTAATGTGGGGACCCAATTCCAGGATTCTCTTCCATATTAAAAGCATCCCCCTACATATGGAGAGAGGGTCATTGCACATTATTGCCTACATGACTGAGACCATCTTTAAAAGCCACCAGATTGCCTCTGCAGGCAAAGATTTTACAATTGGCATCATAAACAAGGCATTGTAACCCCCTCCCTTGATAAGTACTGGTAAAGAAACATCCAAACCTCTGTGTCATGAAACACTGCTGAAACTGTTGTCACACCCTGTGTTAGTTAGATTCAGTTGTCAACTTGGCTAGGTGAGCATACCTAGTCTTGTTGCTGCGGACATAAGCCAATGGTATGTGAACCTCATCTGTTGCTAATAACATCTGCAGTCGGCTAGGAGGCGTGTCTGCTGCAGCGAGTGATGTTTGACTTAATTGGCTGGTGCTTAAATGAGAGAGCACAAGGTAGCACAGCCTAAGCAGCTCGGCATTCCTCATATCAGCACTTGCAGCTCAGCCCAGGCCTTTGGAGATGCAGAAAGAAGTCACCCCAGGAAAGTTGTTGGAACCCAGGGGCCTGGAGGGAAGACCAGCAGAGACCACCCTGTGCCTTCCCACATAAGAAAGAACCTCAGTGGAAAGTTAGCTGCCTTTCCTCTGAAGAACTAACAAAATAAATCCCCTTTTATTAAAAGCCAATCCGTCTCTGGTGTGTTGCATTCTGGCAGCTAGCAAACTAGAACACACCCTATGAAGTTTCTTTGTCCTGTACCCTTATAAGGAAGTCCCTGGTCCTCCCTGCACTTTGTGGTATGCTGGCTACCATTTCATGACCAGCCACAATCAGGAAATATCCTCTCTTGTTCTTAAGTCCTAATTAAAATTCACATCTAACTTCATGCCTGGCATAATTTTTGGTCTTTTGGCTGTCCTGACCTGTGTACTTTAAGAACTGCGTTGGAACAACTGCTGAGTCATCCAGGAGACCAAGAAACTGCCAGCCATAGTGGGTATGAGTTCTGGGATACCCCATGGGGGATATCCCAAATTGGGATTTGGATTCATACCACTACTGAATTGAATGATTTGGGGCAGCAGTATAGACACAAAATCAGGGAGTCCCTACCTGATTGGCTTCAAGGTTACGGGACATGCAACAGAAGGGTTAATGTTTTTTGGAATGGAGATGAGTAAATTGGCATCTATCACAACTTACTCTTTGCTAGAACAAAGCCTTTTTTTGATGCATAAACCACCTCCCAGTTGGTATGGCTGATTGACAGGTGTAAGGCTGTATGGCCTAATGAGGGGAATTTACTGCATAATACCTGTCCCCATTAGCAAAATATGGAGGAGTTACAAGACATTTTAAGAGGGCTGAGAATGAAGCATGCCATTTACACCGTGGCCTTCATAGGTCCTGACACTGAAGCTTGTTTTTTTCAGACCCTGTTATTTAAATTCAATTTTACTGAGATATATTATATATTCAAATATCATATTATCATCCAAATCGTTTCATCATGGTTCATATTATGATCATATACCTGTGCATTCATCATCATAATTGATTTTTGAACATTTTCATTACTCCAAAGAAAAGAAGAATAAAAGTAAGAATAAAAGTGATTAAAAAAACACCCCAAAACATCCTGTATCCCTCTTTCCCCCTATTATTTATTTATTTATTTATTTTCCTACTTGTCTGTCTATACTCTGGATAAAGGGCATGTAAGTCACAAATTTTTTATACTCACAAGGTCACACTTTAAGAGCTCTATAGTTATGCAGTCATCTTCAAGAATCAAGGTTATTGGGTTACAGTTCAGCAGTTTCAGGTATTTCCCTCTAGCTACTCCAGTACACCAAATACTGAAAGAGGATATCTATAGACTGCATAATAATAGGCACCAAAATGACCTCTTGGCTCTATTTGAAATCTCTCAGCCACTGAAACTTTATTTTGTTTCATTTCTCTTCCCCTTTTGGTCAAGAAGGCTTTCTCACTCTCATGATGCCAAATCCAGGCTCATCTCCTGAAATCACATCCCACATTGCCAGGGAGGTTTACACTCCTGGAGTCATGTCCCATGTATGGGGGGAGGGCAGCAGGTTCACCTGCAGTATTGGCTTAGAGAGAGAAGTCACATCTGAACAAAAAAAGAGGTTCTCTGGGGGTGACACTGAGGCATCATTGTAAGTAAGCTTAGTTTCTTCTTTGCAGGAATACATTTCATAAGTGCAAGCCCCAAGATTAAGGGGCTGTCCCATCAAATTGGAAGTCCCCAATGTTTGTGACAATATCAGGTTTTCCCCTGATGGGGACTGACACTGAAGCTTTTATCACAGACATGAAAAATGCACTATTGAATTCTGTCCCCAATTATCACCATGGGCCTCTTGTGTCTATCCTAAGCCCACTAAGAACAGCCCATTTCCCTTGCTGCTGAGGTCATAACTAGGGGTGGAGAGGCTGTGGAAAAGGTAAGCAGGAGTAAGGTCACTGGAAAGGATCCCCATGGACATGACAGCCGTAATCAGGTATTCCGTGAACAGATGTGGGTGAATCTCACCACTGCAGGCACAGAAATAGGCACTATAATAAGCAACTTAAAACAGTCTTAGTAAAATTATAGAGCAAACTGCTGAAGGACCAAGATTTACTGAAGTAAGCTCTGAAGCTTCTGAGGGAGAAAGGAAGTCAGGAAAGACAGCCACCATTTGAAGCTTGAGCTGGGGAGCCATCTACTGCCCCAAAACACTTTTCTGTTTCCCACAGGGTAGAGGTCAAGATCCTTGGGTGTGAGTAATAGCCAGGGATCTTAGGAATCAGAGGTCACATGTTGAATTAACCATTTACTGGTCCTCTACTAACCAACAGCAAGTTTTAGCATTAGCAGATACAGGAGCTGAATGTACTCTAATTTATGAAAATGTAGCCCTATTTAATGGGCCTGTGCTAACCATAGACAGCTATGGGGGAAAGATGATCAAGCCAAGTGGGATATTTTGATCTTGCAACTTGGGAGATTGCCCTCTCCCCACTTCCCCAAGTGTATATGGTATATATTTCTCCTACACAGGACTATAATTCTAAGAACTGATCTTCTACAAAAAGGCCACATTGCAGATCACTATAGGGGACTTATTATTGGGGAAATACATCTCCAGTGTAACGTAATTAAAGTAGTATTAAAAGGGCAGGCAAATCATCCCCTGTAAAAGTACCTGTGCCTTCAAAGGTTGGGGCTACAAAACAATATAAACTTCTGGGAGGGTGCCAAAAAATTTCAGCCACTATCAAAAAGTTAGAGTTGGTGGTGATAATACCCACCCATAGTCTTTCAGTAGTCCTGTATGACCATTACGAAAACCTGGTGGAATGTGGTGAATGACAGTAGATTATTTGGAGTTAAACAAATTAAAGCCACAATTGTATGCTGGAGTCCCAAACATCACTGGTTTATTACAAGAAGTTAGTACCCAGTTGTGTAAATGCCATTTGTATTGGATTTTGCTAATGCTTTCTTTACTATCTTCCTAGAAAAACCAAACCAGCCTGCTTTCAGCCTGAAGGAGCCAAGAACACAATCTTACTGTGCTTCCTCAAGTCTGTGTACGTAGCCTGACCATCTGCCAAGGTCTCATGGCAAAGGATTTGGCTATGTAGAAAAGTCCCAAACCTATAACTCTATATCTTTATATTGATGATGTCATGTTGACCAGTAACTTACTTTCAGAATTGAAAGAAGCTTCAGGCTCATTGCTCTCTCACCTTGAGAGTTAGGGATGAGCTGTCAGTCATGACAAGCTACAAAGTCCTGGCTGTTCTGTCAAATTCCTGTGTACTGTTTGGTTGGGCAAGACAAAAACTACACCCTTTTCTATAATTGATAGGGTGCAATGTTTCCCTGTGCTACACACACCAAAACAACTAATGTCATTCTTGGGCTTTTTGGGATATTGGAGAACTTTTGTTCCTCATTTAGTGCAAATGTTAAAACCCTTGTATGTTTTGATTAGGAAGGGCCATCCTTGGAAATGACCTACCCCAACAGGCTGCTTTTGAAAAGGTAAAAGCACTGGCACAGGCAAGGATCTGGCAGATCCAGATCTGCCCAGTGAATTGGATATAGCTAGCACTGATATTGGCTTTGGGTGGGATATATGGCAGATAGAATATTATAAACAAAATGGGCAAAATGAAGTCAATTAACCTTTAAACTTTAAAGCAAAGTTCTTTAATCCTCATTCAATATTGCTAGGTAGGATCTTTTTTATTGTTTCTATCCAGATGTGACCCACCCAAATTTGGGTGGTAATAAATGATTAGATGGTTTCCATGGAGATGTATCTCCACCCATTCAAGGTTGGATTGTTTACTGGAGCCTTTTAAGAGAACCATTTTGGAAAAACTGTTTGTGCCTACAGAGCCCACACAGCCACAGACTTTTGGAAATGTAGAAAGAAACAGCCCCAGGGAAGCCCTGTGAGATGAGGAGAAAAAGCTAGTAGATGTTGCCATCTGCTTTCCAGTTGACAAGGGTGTCCAGAGGCCAAAGAACACAGCAGACACCAGCCAAGTATTTTCCAAGTTGATAGAGGTGTTTTAGACCCATCAGCCTTTCTTGAGTGAAGGTAATCTCTTGTTAGTTTCTTAATTTGGACAATTTCACAGTCATAGAACTGTAAACTTGCAACTTAATAAACTTCATTTATAAAAGCCATTCCATTTCTGCTATATTGCATTCCATCAGCTTTACCCAACTAAAACAGATACCATGACTGATGTTACCAGAACACCTCTGTGATCTGGGAAGGCATATAGCTGGCATCTGCTGGGGTCTTTCCTGTTTCTAATAGCATCCCAGGGGCTGTTTTATTTCTGTGCCTCCAAACATCTGGATCACATGTTGGCTGTGAAGTAACTGAACTTTTTCCAAAATGCTTTCATCTTAAGAATTCTAGTAATATCCCCATCTTGAATGGTGGAGACACATCTCCAGAGAAACCACTTAATCAAAAGATCTCACCATAAACAATATTGAATCAGAATTTAAGAACATGGGTTTTCTGGGGTACACAACATTTTCACAGTTGCACATCATGTAAGAGATAACAGAAAGAGTGCTGAGGTAATATAAAAACATCAAATAAAATATATTTTGAGTAAAAAACAGTAAAAAGAGAGGTTTCAATAAAGGTGATAATTCAACATGAAGACATAAAAATTATAAATATACTTGTACCTAGCAGCAGAACCCCAAAATATATGTAGCAAATACTGATAAACTTGAAGTGATAATTGAAGGTTCTATATAATGGTAGGGAAGTTTAATACACCACTTTCAATAGAGGATATAGCATCCGTTCAGAAAAGAGAAAAGGAAATACAAGACTAGAACAATACTCTAAATCAATTAGACCTAACAGGCATATATAGAACATTTCATTCAACAATAAAAGAACACACATTCTTCTGGAGTGCACATGGATCATTCCCCAAGATAAGCATATATTAAGTCTCAAAACAACTTCAGTAAATTAAAAAATATTGAAAGCATATAAGATATTGTGTTAGTTTGCTAAATGCTACTGTAATACAGTATATCAGAAATGGGTCTGCTTTTATAAAAGGGATTTATTGAGTTATGAATTTGAAGTTCTATGGCCAGAAAAATATCCAAACTAAGGTGTCCAGAGAAAGATACCTCAACTCAAGGAAGGTCTATGTCTGTCACATCAGAAGGCGTATGTTTTCACCTACTGCTTCTTGTTCTCAGTTCCAATCATTCCAGCTTCTGATGCCAGTGGTTTCTATCTAAGTGTCTGAGGGTCTTCACCAAGCTATTCTGGAACACAGCTCTGGCTTTTGACTTGCTTTCATCTCATGAAATGGCACGTGGCAATGTCTGCTGGGTTCTGTATCTCCAAACATCTGTGCCTAGGCATCTGCTCTCTGTCTGCACTCCAAATATCTTCAAATATCTGCATTCCTATTGACTATCAAGAAACTGTGTTTTCTCCAAAATGTCCTTGCCTTTTAATGGACTCCAGGAAACTATCAAGATCCACCTTGAATGGACAGAGTGACATATCCATCTAATCAAAAGGCTATACCCACCCACAATTGGGTGTGTCAGTTTTCATGGAAACAATCCAACCAAAGATTTCCACCCTACAATATAAAATCAGGATTAAAGGATATGGCTTTTCTTGGGTACACAACACTTTCAAAGCAGCACAGTATCTTTTCTAAATACAATGGAATGAAACTAGAAATCACTAATAAGGAGAAATGGAAGATTCACAAATATGTGAAAACTAAACTATATAATATTAAATAATCAATAAGTTAAAGAAGAAAGCAAAAGAGAAAGTGGGAAATATCTTAAGGAAAATTATATTAAGGAAATTATATTAATGAAAATATAAACTTATGATACAACAAAGGCAGCATTGAGAAGCAAACCTATAGCTCGTACTGTTTATATTGAAAAAAAGAAGAAATGGTTCAAATCAGAGACCTAACTTCAAAACTGCAAGAAGTAGAAAAAGAAGAAGAAATTAAAGCCAAAGTGAGAAAAAGGAAGGAAATAACAAAGATTAGAGCACAGATAAAATAGAGGGAGGGGAGAGAGAGAGAGAGAGAGAGAGAGAGAGAGAGAGAGAGAGAGAGAGAGAGAGAGAGAGAGAGAGAGAGAGAGAGAGAGAGACAGAAGAGAGAGGGAGAGAGAGAGAGAGAATATCAACAAAACAAAAAGTTGCTACTTTGTAAAGATCAATATATTTGACAAAGCTTTAGCTAGATTTATGAAAAAAGAAAGGAAAAAAATATGAAAAATCAGAAATAAAAAGGGGGACACTTCGAACCACCCAGCTGAAATAAAAAGGACTAGAAGAAGACACTATAAACAACTGTATTTCAATAAATTTGATAACCTAGATGTCATAGACAAATTTTAGAAACACACAAACTACCTATAGTGACTCAAAAAGAATCAGGCATCTACAAACCAATTATTAGTTATGAGAATGAACCAGTCATCAAACACCTTCTAACAAAGAAATGTCCAGGGCTATATGGCTTCAAATTGGAATTTTACCAAACATTTCAAGACAATTCCAATTCTTCTGAAATTCTTCCAAAAAACTGAAGAGAGCTTTACACTTCATCATTCTTTCTGTGGAGCTAGCATCATCTTGTACCATACCACAGAAAAAGAAAATTCTGACCTTATGAATACAGATGCTGAAATTCTTGATAAAATGCTAGAAAACCAAATCCAACAACACTTTAAAATAATTATACACCACAATCAAGTGGAATTTATTCCAGCTATGCAAAAGTGGTTCAACATTTAAGAACTGATTAATGTAATATACATTAACAGAATTAAGGGTAAAATACACTTGATCAAAATCCAGCATATTTTCCTGATAAAAACCCTTAGAAAACTAGGAATAGAAGGAAACTTCCCCAGCATGATAAAGGGCATATATGAAAAAATGCACAAAAATTACCTTACTTAATGATTAAAGATTGAAAGTTTTCTCTTTAAGATTAGAAACAAGGCAAGGATGCCCCTGTCACCAATGTTATGCAAAATTGTATTGGAAGTTCTTCCCCAAGAAAGAACTTTTTCCTTGCAAGAGAAAAAAATAAAAGGCACCCAAATTGGAAAGGAAAAAGTTAATCTTCCCCTATTTGTAGATGATATGATTATTGAATAGTTACAAAAAATATTTTAAAATATGCAACAAACTTCCTACAGTTAAGAAATGACTCAGCAAAGTGGTGGGGTACAAGATCAACAACCGAAAATGAGAGTGTTTTTATACACAAGCAATGAACAATACAAAGAAGAAATCAAGAAAAAATTCCATTTACAATAACAACTAAAATAATTATCTAGGAATAAATCAACCAAGGATGTAAAAGACTTGTACATGGGAAACTACAAACCATGCTTAAAGAAATTGAGGAAGACCAAATAAATGGAAGGATATTCTGTGTTCATGGATTTGAAGAGTAAATGTTGATAAGATGACAATCTTACCCAAAGTGATGTATTGATTCAATGCAATCCCAAGAAAAATTCCAATATCCTTCTTTGCAGAAATTCAAAAGTCAATCATCAATTTTATATTGAAGAGTAAGGGGCCCCAAATAGACGAATCCTCCCTTAAAAAGAATAACAAAATTGGAGGACTCACACTTCTGTATCTTAAAACTTACTCCAAAGCCACAATAATCACAACAGCATGGTCTGACACAAAGACAGACATATAGACTAATGGCATCACTTGTGAGCTCAGCAATCAATTGTCACATATATAACCAACTGATTTTTGACAAGGCAGCAAAGACAAAGAAATATTTCTTCAACGATTGGTGCTGGATCTTCATTCACAAAAACTGAATTGCCATTTGGAGAAAAAAGGAAGGACCCCTATTTCACATCTTATACAAAAATCATGAAAATAGATCAAAGAGCTAATTATAGGAGTCAGAGATATCAAATTCCCAAAGCACAAGCAACAAAAGATAAAATAGACAAATGGGTTGTTAGCAGAATTAAAACCTTTTGGGTATCAAGGGGCATTATTGTGAAAGGTGAAGATGCCTAGTTCTGTTGCTGTGGACATAAGCCAATGGTACCAGAACCTCATCTGTTGCTCATTACATCTGCAGTCGGCTAGGAAGCATGCCTGCTGCAATGAATGATGTTTGATTGAACTGGCTGGTGCTTAAATGAGAGAGCTCAACTTAGCACAGCCCAAGCAGCTCAGCATACCTCATCTCAGCACTCACAGCTTAGACCAGGCCTTTGGAGATGCAAAAAGAAATCACCCCAGGGAAAGTTGTTGGAACCCAGAGGCCTGGAGGGAAGCCAGCAGAGATCACCCTGTGCCTTCCCCACATAAGAAAGAACCTCAGTTGAAAGTTAGCTGCCTTTCCTCTGAGAAATTTATTTTTCCAGAAATAAATCCCCTTTTATGAAAAGCCAATTCACCTCTGATGTGTTGCATTCTGGAAGCTAGTAAACTAGAGCAACAACTTACATATTTTTCAGGGTCCCACTCCTTTCCAATGAATGCCCTCACTTTAATGGCAGACACTATGCAAGATTGAGATTTCAGTTTATCTTGTAGTTGCTATTCTAACAATAAGAGTCTGAGTCTGATTTTCGAAGATCTGAAGTCTGTGGCTACAGGAAATAATATTTTCCTTCAAGGTACTCATAGAAACATTTCTATCTATCATACAATGCATAAGCTTCTTATTTGAAGCCTTCAGCTCAACCCCTTAACTCATTAATGTATGCAGTGTGTCTAACAACAACCAGCCAAAATCTCTATGCCTATTTACACAAAATTCTGTAAAGACATCAATAATGTTATCCCCCAGAACTGGCTTCATACAAGCGACATTAGAGAAATCCAATGGTGATACTTTGACTATCTCTTTTGCCAGTTCACCCCATGGATTGGCAGTGTCATTCTGATTATGGTAAACAGAGTCCTTTAGTGCCTTTGCGTCCAGTCAAAGTAGGAAACCAATGATAAAAACCCATTTTTAAGATTCTGCTTCTTCAGAATCACTGCCAGTACCAAGCTGTTTTAGCTAGGGTTCTCTAGAGAAACAGAATCATCAGGAGATATCCATAGGTGCAAAATTTATAAAAGTGCCTCACATAACCACAGAAATGCAGAGTCCAGGGTGTGTAGGTGTGCTGGTTTAAAAGGACGTATGTCCTCTAGAAAAGCCATGTTTTACTCTAACTTCCATTCTGTAAAGGAGAATAATCCCTATTCAATACTGCATGTTTGAATCTGTACTTAGATCATCTCCCTGGAGATGCAACCCAAATCAAGAGTGGTTGTTAAACTGGTTTAGGGAAATGTGTCTCCACCCATTTGGGTGGGTGTCGATTAGTTTCTGAAGCCTTATAAAAGAGGAAACACTTTGGGGAAAAAGCAATTCAGAGAGAGCAGAGTGGAATGATATAGTCATGAGAAGCAGAGCTTCTTATCAGCCAGCGACCTTTGGAGATGAAGAAGAAAAATGCCTCCCAGGGAGCTTTGTGAAAGGAAGCCAGGAAAGAAAGTTAGCAGATGACACCATGTTCACCATGTGCCTTTCCAGCTGAGAGAGAAGCCCTGATTATGTTTGACATGTGCCTTCTCATTTGAGAGAGAAACCCTGAACTTTATTGGCCTTCTTGAACCAAGGTATCTTTCCCTGGATGCCTTAGATTGGACATTGCTATAGACTTGTTTTAACTGGGACATTTTCTTGGCCTTAGAACTGTAAACTAGCAACTTATTAAATTTCCATTTTTAAAAGCTATTCCATTTCTGGTATATTGCATCCTGGCAGCGAGCAAACTAGAACAGTAGGGCAGGCTACAAGTTGGCAACTGATAAAGATCCTCAGTGAATACTCAGGAAAGGCTGGCTGGGAAACCATGGGAGTAGAAGAGTCCAAAATCCATAGGGCAGGCTATGAAGCTGGCAACCCCAAAGAAGGGTCTGGACAAACTCCACAGGAGAGGCTCACTGGTTGAAGTAGGAAGAGTGACTGTCTCTTCTGAATCCTCCTTAAAAGTCAACATCACCCTTATACCAAAACCAGGCAAAGATATTACAAAAAAAGAAAACTACAGACCAATCTCTCTAATGAATATAGATGCAAAAATCCTCAACAAAATTCTAACAAATCGAATCCAGAAACACATTAAAAGAATTATACATCATGACCAAGTAGGATTCATCCCACATATGCAAGGATGGTTCAACATAAGAAAATCAATTAATGTAATACACCGTATCAACAAATCAAAGCAGAAAAATCACATGATCATCTCAATTGATGCAGAGAAGGCATTTGACAAGATTCAACATCCTTTCCTGTTGAAAACACTTCAAAGGATAGGAATACAAGGGAACTTCCTTAAAATGATAGAGGGAATATATGAAAAACCCACAGCTAATATCATCCTCAATGGGGAAAAATTGAAAACTTTCCCCCTAAGATCAGGAACAAGACAAGGATGTCCATTATCACCACTATTATTCAACATCATGTTGGAGGTTCTAGCCAGAGCAATTAGACAAGAAAAAGAAATACAAGGCATCAAAATTGGAAAGGAAGAAGTAAAACTATCACTGTTTGCAGACGATATGATACTATACATTGAAAACCTGGAAAAATCCACAACAAAACTACTAGAGCTAATAAACGAGTACAGCAAAGTAGCAGGTTACAAGATCAACATTCAAAAAATCTGTAGCATTTCTATACACTAGTAAGGAACAAGCGGAGGGGGAAATCAAGAAACAAATTCCTTTACAATTTCAACTAAAAGAATAAAGTACTTAGGAATAAATTTAACTAAAGAGACAAAAGACCTATACAAAGAAAACTACAAAAAAATGTTAAAATAAATCAAAGAAGACCTAAATAGATGGAAGGGCATACCGTGTTCATGGATTGGAAGACTAAATATAGTTAAGATGTCAATCCTACCTAAATTGATTTACAGATTCAATGCAATACCAATCAAAATCCCAACAACTTATTTTTTGGAAATAGAAAAACCAATAAGGAAATTTATCTGGAAGGGCAGCATGCCCTGAATTGCTAAAAGTATCTTGAGGAAAAAAAACAAAGCTGGAGGTCTCACGCTGCCGGACTTTAAGGCATATTAAGAAGCCACAGTGGTTAAAACAGCATGGTATTGGCATAAAGATAGATATATCAACCAATGGAATCGAATAGACTGCTCAGATATAGACCCTCTCATCTATGGACATTTGATCTTTGATAAGGCAGTCAAGTCAATTCACCTGGGACAGAACAGTCTCTTCAATAAATGGTGCCTAGAGAACTGGATATCCATATGCAAAAGAATGAAAGAGGACCCGTATCTCACACCCTATACAAATGTTAACTCAAAATGGATCAAAGATCTAAACATTAGGTCTAAGACCATAAAACAGTTAGAGGAAAATGTAGGGAGATATCTTATGAAACTTACAATTGGAGGCGTTTTTATGGACCTTAAACCTAAAGCAAGAGCACCGAAGAAAGAAATAAATAAATGGGAGCTCCTCAAAATTAAACACTTTTGCGCATCAAAGAACTTCATCAAGAAAGTAGAAAGACAGCCTACACAATGGGAGATGATAGTTGAAAACGACATATCAGATAAAGGTCTAGTATCCAGAATTTATAAAGAGATTGTTCAACTCAACAACAAAAAGACAGCCAACCCAATTATAAAATGGGAAAAAGACTTGAACAGACACCTATCAGAAGAGGAAATACAAATGGCCAAAAGGCACATGAAGAGATGCTCAATGTCCCTGGCCATTAGAGAAATGCAAATCAAAACCACAATGAGATACCATCTCACACCCACCAGAATGGCCATTATCAACAAAACAGAAAATGACAAGTGCTGGAGAGGATGCGGAGAAAGAGGCACACTTATCCACTGTTGGTGGGAATGTCAATGGTGCAACCACTGTGGAAGGCAGCTTGGCGGTTCCTCAAAAAACTGAATATAGAATCGCCATACGACCCAGCAATACCATTGCTAGGTATCTACTCAAAGGACTTAAGGGCAAAGACACAAACGGACATTTGCACACCAATGTTTATAGCAGCATTATTTACAATTGCAAAGAGATGGAAACAGCCAAAATGTCCATCAACAGACGAGTGGGTAAACAAACTGTGGTATATACACACGATGGAATATTATGCAACTTTAAGACAGAATAAATTTATGAAGCATGTAATAACATGGATGGACCTAGAGAACATTATGCTGAGTGAGACTAGCCAAAAACTAAAGGACAAATATTGTATGGTCCCACTGATGTGAACCGACATTAGAGAATAAACTTGGAATATGTCATTGGTAACAGAGACCATCAGGAGTTAGAAACAGGGTATGATAATGGGTAATTGGAGCTGAAGGGATACAGACTGTGCAACAGGACTAGATACAAAAACTGAAAAATGGACAGCACAATACTACCTAATTGTAATGTAATTATGTTAAAACACTGAATGAAGCTGCATCTGAGCTATAGTTTTTTTGTTTGTTTGTTTTTATATATATATATTTATTTTTTATTTTTATTTTTTTCTCTGTATTATCATTTTATTTCTTTTTCTGTTGTCTTGCTATTTCTTTTTCTAAATCGATGTAAATGTACTAAGAAATGATCATACATCTATGTGATGATATTAAGAATTACTGATTACATATGTAGAATGGAATGATTTCTAAATGTTGTGTTAGTTAATTTTTTTTTAATTAATAAAAAATAAATAAAAAAAGCCTTCCAGTGATCAGATTAAGCATCACTCATTGCAGAAGACACTCCCTTTTGCTGATTACAGCTGTAATCAGCTATGAATGAGTCAATGTAATTATGGTTTATATCCATGAAATGTCCTCATAGCAACAGACAGGCCAGACCTTGCCTGACAAGATGACTGGGCACCACCACCTGGCCAAGTTGACACATGAACCTGAGCATGCCACCATGGTTTAGATAAATGACACCAGTCCTCCAATAACAAGGTTCAAATTTCTGCTCTATGCTATAATAACTGCGAATAGTTGCATTAAGTATAAAATTCACTGCTGACTCTTTAGTTCAGAAATCAAATTGGAAGCATATCATGATCAGTGACCCATAACATCACTCTATTCAGAGATTATCCATGATTTATCACTGCACATTTGCTATTCAGTTCATGCATAAACAGTAAAGTATATAGTTACATTGCCTCCCTATCTCTCAGTGATTAAACCTACCTGATACTCTACAAAATGTAATCATTGGATGGGCCACAGTAGCTCAGCAGCAGAGTTCTTGCCTGCCATGCCAAAGACATGGGTTTGATTCCTGATGCCTGTCATGTGAAAAAAATATATAAAAGAAAGAAAAAGTAATCACTGAAAGGTGGGATTGGCCAACAAAGATAAAAGTGCAGAAAAGAGATGAAATCAGTAGCCCTCAAAGTGCAGTTTGAACAAAATATAAATGCAGTTAAAAATAAATAGTTGATCATATGTATGTTGACATTGCTACCATTCAAAAACTGCAGAAATGTATCCAGCAGAATTTTTAAAATGCAAAATTATCACCATAATTGAGGAACATAGTAATGACAAAATGAGAAAGATGTTCCAGGGGAAGTGATGATGGCAAAACTTTCACATTATAAGAATTCATAGAGCTATTTCGTGGCATAGAATGGGCAAATTATAAAATGTTAGAAGTTGTTCTAAACTTAGAAAGGAATACGACAACTCACCAGGTCACCAGACTTTTGTTCCATATTGTAAATTATACGAAAAAAAGATAGCAGACACTCTACAAACCAGTCCTGATAATTTTTTTAAGTAAAAATAAGTCAAATTATAAAAGAGCATATGCATTTATGATCATTTATTTGCATGATATATTTTAGACTAAAGACTGAAAGTTAATTACATGAAAATAATAATAATTTGTTAGTGTCGTCTTACATAATTTTTTCCTTTTTCCAACATTTATTAATTTTTATAACATTGTCTATATTAACAAACATTTTTTATATTGTATAATATAAATTTTCTATTTTAAATAAAGAAAATATCTTTTTAATCATTTTTCATTTATGTTTTGCAATACACATTGATTTTCCTCTGGACTAAATATTTGTTACAGGAAATGTTTAATTTGTCAGTTTTGGAAAAAAATAAGTGAATGCCAGCTCCTGATTCATAGGGACAAGTCGAAAGCAAAAGTGAAATAAATCATTTGATCAAATCTCTTTCTTTACAAATTTATGATTTTGGGAAATAAAAATATAAAAATCCAGCATTAAATCAGTTTACTTTCAGTTTTTCCTGTAAGAATATAAAATAGTTTTACTCTCTCCCGATTCCAATTGGCATATGCTTTTAGAATTTATCATTATAATTTTGAAATGAATATTTATTCATCATTACCATAAAGGAAAAACTCTTTTTTTCAATTGAGTAAGGGAGCATTGTTTAATTGTTAAATTTCATCATCTATGTTACTTTTACAAGGCCATTCATAATACGTTCCCTGCTTTCTCCTCTCTCTCTGCCATTTTCTTTAGCATTATACATGGAGTACAGATCATTTTACTTCCATCTTTTAGTGAAGGCCTTTCATTCTTGTCTCTCCCTATGAACTGTTCCTTGAACTTGCTATTCCTTTTTACATTTCCATCATTTTGCAAATGCTCATATCCCCTACTTGCCCTTTTATTTCCACTCAAAAGCAGTCTTCCCTAGGAAGTCCTCAGTCAACTGCCTTGGATTGGCTACATTGCTTCATTTTCTCAAATTCTGCATTAAAATATGTGCACTTTTATTATAGTAATTTCCATATTGCCCTGTCATTGTTAGTTTGCATCTTATCTCCTAACTCTACTGGGAGCTCCCCCAAACAAGCAGAGTTTGCTTTCTTTTTAGCTTCAGCAACTTACATATATATTGGTACATGAACAATTTAATAAAACACTTAAAATATTTATTATTTAACAAAAACTGTAGTGAAAATTCATTACAAAGCTTACTACTTGACATCACCAAAATCTATATATCAGGAATTTTCAAAGTTAAATATGACTATGTTCTATCCGTCATTCTTACTGTAATAAATTAAAACTATTACTGGTCATGAGAAGTTTATTTTTTATCCTGATTCTATGTTATAGTTACACTGAATGGTTAGATTCCCTCTCTTTCAAGAACCAGACTCTGTCCAGTTCTCAGTAACCATGTACTATGTACTGATGGTACTAACAGGAAACTGACCTGACCTTTCATGACTGATTGAACTTCATCCACCCTGGTGAACTAGAGAGCCCCACCTGCCTATTCCAAACAATTTTTGAAACATTCCAAACAGATGTTTAACCACAAAGGCATTGTTCTTTTGTGGATTTCAGCAAGCCCCATTCTATAAATACGCCACTCTCTTCCCCTTAGCCAGGTTCTTGTTTCAGTCAGTCCTCCAGGTTTGACTGCTCCTCGGGCCATCCTCTGAAGCTCTCTAATAAAGCTTGGCTTGATCCACTGAGGTCTATGCATTCCTTCTGTTTGAGCATTCTCCTCCACTACACTCCTTCACTTTCCTTTTATATTGGTGCCAAAACCCGGGAGGGGTTAAGGCAGGGACCCCCAGTCCCTGGCTCTTTATCCCCACCATGGGAACCTTTCCCCTTTAAACCCTCCCTTCCTTTTCTATCATTTTTGACTCCTGGCTCCACGGCACCCAAGTGACCCTCTGAGCTCACTATAGACTAAACAGCTGCCGGAAAGTGACCCAAAGCTAATCTCTCTTAGGAGACTGCGGCTTTTGCAGCCTTATTGCCACGTGAGCTGTGCAAGGACCCCCGTGGGTTCTTTATTGGTTCTCTTGACGCATCCCAAGCCTGAGCAATCTATAGCCCTCTGCTCTTTCATTAAAACCTCTGGATCAGGGGACCCTTGTCATTTCAGCCACTGCATCCACCACTGACTGATCAAAATCACCCTCAGACATCGCTGGCGAGTGAGTCTCTCTCCTTCACTCTCTCTCCACAAAGATGCCCTGTGGGCTCTCCTCTCTCTCTCTCTCTCTCTCTCTCTCTTCTGACATGGACCCTTTGCTGGCCAGAGTAGGGGACGCCCTCCCGGTCCAACGAGGTTTCCATTCTGGCCTTTCACCAGACAGGCGACACCCTGCCTGGTGTTGAAGTCCCCCGCCATTTGGCCTCTCAGAGCTAGCCTTCCCCCCAGCTATTTCTCCCTCAAAATGGGGACCAGGACCTTCATCCAGGCAGACTCACCTCTAGCCTGTCTCATAAAAAATTGAAAAACATTAGGCTTAATGCCTGATTTAAAGGCCACTAAACAACTCCGACTCAACCCAGACCTGGCTGCAATACAATTTAGACAATCAACATCAATGGCCAGAATTTGGAACTTTTGACCCCGTCATTCTAAACAAAGTAAACTCTTTCCTCCATTGAAATGTCAAGTGGTCTGAGGCACTGTATCTCCATGTCTTTTTCTATCTCCGCTCTAGACCTTCCCTATGTAAATCATGCTCTCCACTCCAACTATTCCTAGCTGATAGCCCCACTGCTGCACCGGAAAAACACTCCCCCAATTCCACCCTCACCTTCACCAACCCAGACCCTGCTGATGACTCCCCCTCCATACCAACACCCTCCCCAAAACCCTAACCTACCCCCTCCTGTTCCCCCACTGGATGCCCCCATCGAACCCCCAATTTCCACACTCCAGGCAGCCTTGCCCTCCTCTTCTTACACACACTCCAAATCTATTTTTGGCCAAAATCAACTTCACCACATTTCCCCTCTGAGAGGTGGTAAGAGTGGAGGGACCAGTTCGGGTTCATGTTGCCTTCTCAGTGGCAGATATGTCCCAAATTGAGGACAAATTAGGCTCCTTCTCCAAGAATCCTACCAAATATTGCTAAGAATCCATCTGCTTTGCTCAGGCTTACCTCCTTACATGGTCAGATCTTTAATGCATCCTCACGTCCGCCTTAACCCTGGACAAATGGAGCCACATTTGGTAATCCACCTGAGAATATGCAGACCCCCTTCATGGTGAAAATAGAAACCTTAACCCAGTTGCAGATCTGGCACTCCCCACTGATGAGCCAGATTAGACATACCCACCCCGGGACCCCAGAATTTGGAATAGGGACCATATGATAGCCTGCTTACTTGAAGGGATGCTCAAGAGCACCATACCCAAGTATTAAAAAATCCAGGAAATTACCTAAAAGCCTGAAGGAAACCCCTCCCTCTTTATGGCCAAACTAATCGAAGCTATAACAAAATACACCAATCTGGACCTCAATATACCAGGAGGCACCCTCTTCTTACATGTATAATTCATCAGCCAATCTGCCCCAACATCTGAAGAAAGCTTCAGATGCTTGAACAAGAACCACAGGCTCCACAACAGGAACTCCTCCATGGACTCCACTGCCCTTGCCAGGGAGCAGGACAATCCCAGAGAGCCCAGGGTGGTAGGGACGGTGGCTGGTCATATCGTTTCCTTCATGGTTGACACTGGGGCAACTCTCTCTCTCCTGAATATGTAGAAGGGACCCACAATAAAAGGAATAGTAGGAATATCAAGAGCTATTACCTATCCCCACAAAACCCCTTCCCTCCTCTGCTCCTTCAGAAACCTCACATTCACTCACTCATTCATTATCGTTTCCACTTGCCCAGTCCCCTTTTAGGAAGAGATATCCTCCATAAGCTTCGAGCCTCCCTTCATATTCCACCCTTATGTGAAACTGCCACCTTTTTACTCCAAACAGCAGAACCAGGACAACAATCCCAGACTGACTCCCCACTCCCCAATCCTCTAAACCCCATAAGCCCCTCAACCCATTTGATCCCCACATCAACCCCACAATTTGGGACACAGGCCATCCTTAAATTGCTTCTCATCATTCCCCCATTCTTATTAAGCTCCAAATCATCAACTCCATCATCACAGTGCCCCAATACCCACTCTGTCCTTCTACCCTTAAGGGCCTCCATCTTCTAATCTCTTACCTTCTCAAGTCTCACCTTCTGACCCCATCCATTCCCCCCACAACACACCCATTTGGGGAATATGAAAACCTTCAGGTCAGTACCTCCTAGTTCAAGACCTTCGAAAAATCAACTCTGCTATCATTTCCACCCATTCTGTTGTTCCCAACTCTTACACCCTTCTGTCCACTATCTATTCCAACATCACTCATTTCACAGTCATAGGTCTTAAGGATACCTTCTTCACAATCCTTCTTGACCCCACTCTCAGCCCCTCTTTGCATTTACATGGACCGATCTACCTGGTCTCGCAACAGCTAACTTGGACTGTTATTCCCCAAGGTTTCAGGGATAACCCACCCTATTCCAGACAGGTGTTACAACATGATCTCACCTCTTTCAACCTCTACTCCAGTCACCTCATTCAATATGTGGATGATCTTCTCCTTTGTAGGCTCTCCTTAAACAAGCAAAGCCCACACCACTACCCTCCTCAATGCCCTTGCTAACTGGAGCATTTTCCACTCCAAGACTCAACTCACCACCACCTTGGTCCAATACCTCAGGCTCCTACTAACCCCTACAACATGATCCATCACTCTGGATCACCTAACCACCCTCTTAGATACCCCTTTACCATCAACAAAACGGGACCTCCTCTCTTTACTAGGCCTCTTCAATTTCTTTCACATTTGGTTCCCAAATTTCTCCTTATTGCACAACCCCTATACTCAGCCACAAAAGGAAATTTGGGAGAGCCTCTTGCTTCTCCCAAATTTCTTCTGTCGGCCATTTCCAGTCTAAAATACTCCCTTCAAAAAGTTGCCACTTTATATCTACTAAACCCCTCTAAGCCTTTCCTTTTCTATATTCATTCAAGCAAGGGACAAGCTCTTGGACTTCTCTGTCAAAAAGCTGGAGATACCCTACACCCCATAGCATATCTATCCAAACAACTTGACTTGGTCTACAAAGGATGGCCCCTTTGCCTTCAGGTCCTTGCCAGCAGCCCTCCTTCCAGAGACAAATAAGCTTACCTTGCACATCACAATCATTCTATTGTCCTTTACATAAGTCACCAAGCCTTCCTCTCCCTTCCCCCCTCTTGTATTCAACTCTTACATGCTCATTTATTAGATCCAAAAGTTAAATTCCAAAGATGTGAAAACATAAACTTGGTCACTCTCCTCCTGGACATCCCCCACCCCCATCCATTCCTAACAACACATCCCACATTTGCTCTGAGAGCCTCAACTTCAGCCAGAACCCCTTCTCCCACATCTCAGACACACACATTGAGGGAGCCCCAGATTGGTTCATCAATAGAATTTCCCACAAGCAGCATGCCCATCAAGCTGGCTATGACATCATTCAGGGATATCATGATAAAGGACAATGTTTCCCATCCCACAATGTAATCGAGGCCTTTCCCCTTTCCCCTAAAATGACTTCCCAGCAGGCAGAACAAATTGCCCTAACCAGAGCCATAACCTTGGCCTCAGGCCTAAATATTAACATCTACACTAAATCTAAATATGTATATAACATCCTACATTCAAACATCCTGATCTGGAGGGAAAGAGGCTTTCTCACCCAAAAGGACACATCCATCTCCAGTGGAAACTTCACAAGTCAGCTCCTCGAAGTTGCCTTAGCCCCAGTCCTAGCAGCTGATGTCCATTGTCGAGACCACCAAAAACAAAACACAACATACATATCAGATGCAGACAATATAGTAGACCAACTGGCTAAGCAGTCAGCCTTAGGCAGTCCCATCCCACATTGTCTTTTTCTGGCTACCACTTGTTTCCCTACAACAAAAATTACCCTCCCTCTGGACCAAATTGCCTATATTTTCCAATACCTGCACACCCTCTTTCACCCCAATAAAAGAACTCTCCAAACATTTCTTCAAATTTACCTTAACCTAAGCCCAGCTGACTATTCCTTCCTCGGTAATCTATTTGCCCATGTTCCACCTGCTTACAGGCTAACCCGAATTCCAACTTCTGACCACCACCCTTCCCCACCCAGCAAGCTAGAAGATTCCTCCCTGCTTCTGATTGGCAATCATTCAAATGTCCTCTCTTTGGTGGCTCAAATATCTCTTCATTCTAGTAGACACCCTCACAGGATGGGTTGAAGCCTTCCCAACAGCTAACAAAAAGGCTTCCACCGTATCTTCCAATCTAAGATGAGAAATAATCCCATGATTTGGTCTCCCCACATCCATCCAATCTGACAGTGGTCCTGAATTTATCTCCACAGCCACTCAGAGTCTAGCCTCCTATCTTAATATACCCTTTGGAAATTACATATCCTGTATCAGCCCCAATCTTCCCTGGAGGTAGAAAGAACCAACTGTAACTTAAAAAACACCCTCACCAAACTAGCTTCCGAAACCCAGGAAACTTGGGCTAACCTACTCCCCACTGCACTCTTAAAAATTTGCTCTTTTCCCCCAAAACCTCTACTTCTATCTTCATTTGAATTTCTGATCGGAAGGCCGCTATTACTTCCTGGAATCCCCACGCCTTCACCTTCCTTCCCCACTCCTTTATTTCCCCCTCTCTTCTTTCACCTCAGGGCAGCTTTTTGGAAATATGACACACATAGCTCACAACCCACCACAAATACACCCTGTCCGCTAACACCAGGGGAACTTGAATATCTAACCCAGCCAAACTCTTCCTCCTCCTTAACCCCAAAATGGTCTGGTCCATACAAAGTCATCCTGACCACTCCTACAGCTGCAAACTGGAAGGAAAGCCCTCTTATATTCATATCTCCAATATGAAAAAAGGTCTAAAACCTCCCGATAACTCTACACCCACAGGGCCAACCTCCCTGATTACTCAACTGTCTGCAATCACCAAAGAGCAAGAAACATCCACTGTCTCCCCATGTCCCTAACCCCCACCACTTTTAATTATTTCCTTTCCACCCTTGAAAGCGACCTAAACTGATATCCACATTCCATCAGAACTAGCACCTTTTAAACTTCATTGAAGAATTGTAGCTCCAAAGCACCTTCCTTGAGTTTACTCCAACCCAGATCTCTTTCTTTTCACCCATCCTTCTTCTCATTCTTACACATGAGAGGCCAGCTTCTCCTCCTATCCCTGATTCTTCTCATTCTTACACATGAGAGGCCAGCCTCTCCACCTGTCCCTGATTCTTTTTACCTTTCCACATTCTTTAACCCTAGCCTCGATTAATGCCCCTCTCCTTCCCCTCATCCTGCCCTGGTACTTGCAAAAAAACATTAACATTGTTATCACCCTCCTCAAAGGATCAAACTCCTCTTTAGCTTCAGCATGCTGAATTTGTCTACACCTTACCCAAACTGCAAACCAAGCCTTCCCTTCCCCTCTACCCACCTGGCTCTCAACATTGGCAGTACTTCACTTTTCAGTCCTCCATCAACCCATCTCATGCAACGAGACTGGTGGAGTGATGGTGAGGATTGGTGCAAAGGAGCCACGATCAACAAGCTCCTAGAGAACTTGCTGAACTGGAACCTCCACAATGCCCTGTCCAAACCCATGTATTTCTCACCTATCAGGCTCCACTGTGTGTGTCCTGTCCTTTTTTTCTGAAATCAACTCCAGCAGGAAACTGAGCTCCTTCCAAGTGTAATATTACCCTATACTTCTCTTCCCCCGCATCCCATATCCAACTCCCGCTATAGATCAAGGGAATTCCTCAAAACCCATGCCTTCATAACAGAGCCCCACCCCACCCCCACCATACTCAATGAAACTACCAAATCTGGAAGCTATTACTGTCAGGGTAGGAGAGATCACCCCGATATATCAGGCTTAAACTCAAATCCCCACATCCCCCCAGGTTCCCCCCAGACTTGCTGGAGACTTCTGACTAGTGAAAACCGTCAGACATTTTGTTGCCCTTAAAACCTTAATGTTGCAACAAGAAACTCTCCCTCCAAATGTTACAGCCCTAACAAAGTTTCAACCCCTTACAGCCATGGCCCCTTGGACACTCCATCTCCTTCTGGCACACCAGGGAAAACATCAATGCCAAGGAGCAGGTAAATTCTTCCCAGTTTCCAGTGTTAGTTTGTTCCCCTGCCTGGCCTACACGTCTGGACTCTTTTGGGTGTCTCCCCGCCAACCGGGCAGGAACATGTACACTAGCCTTTCTATTGCCCCAAATAACCTAATTCCCCCCAACACCCCTATTCCCACAAACCTGGTCCAGAGCACTCCCCCCTAAAAAATCAAAAGATCCATCCAGTTAATCCCCCTACTAGCCACACTTGGGGTCCTCTCTGGGGTAAGTGTGGGAACAGCAGGACTAAGTGTGTCATTACACAGCTTTAAAGCTTTACCATCCTTTCACAACAACTGGCTTCAAGCCTCCAGGAAATCTCAAAATAGCTTATAGCTCTACAGGACCAAGCAGATTCCTTACCTGCAGTAGTCTTACAAAACAGGTGTGGGCTCGACCTCTTAACAGCTGCACAGGGAGGCATCTGTGCATTACTCCAAGAACACTACTGTTTTCATACTAACCAATCTCACTTAGTCCAAGATGGAGCCCAAAGCCTTAGAGACCTAGCTACTAGAATCAGGGATCAAGTCTCATCTAACTCCTTATGGGCCCTAGGTAATCTTCACTCTTGGCTCATACCCCTTAAAACTCCCCTCATCTGTCTTCTATTAATTTTCTCTTTCCTTCTCTGTTTTATTAATCTCCTAGAAAAAATATTTTTCCAGACAAATCACTGCCATCTCCCGAGCCACAGCTCAAGGTCATGTGAAAGCAATGTTCCTCCTCCAGGCTCACCAAGGACTTTCCCCCCACGATGGCCCCCAATCAGCAGGAAGCAGCCAGATACAATGATGTCATCACCCTCCCTTCTTGTACTTCTCCGGAGTCTGGAGTGATGGAACTAACAGAAAACAGAAAACTGATCTGACCTGTCGAAATTGACCTAAGCTTTCATGACTGATTGAACTTTACCCATTCCTGGTGAACTAGAGAGCCCCACCTGCCTATTCCAAACAATTTCCGAAACATACCAAATGTTTAACCACAGATGTTTAACCACAAAGACATTGTTCTTTTGTCCATTTCAGCAAGCCCTGTTCTATAAATACGCCACTCTCCCTTCCCTTTGCCAGGCTCTTGATGCAGTCAGCCCTCTAGGCTTGACTGCTCCTTGAACCATCCCTCTCAGGCTCTCTAATGAAGCTTGGCTTGATCCATTGAGGTCTATCCATTCCTTCTTTCCAAGCATTCTCCTCCACTACACTCCTTCACTGACCTTTCATGTACAAATAGTTACATTGTGCAACAAACATGCACTGTGTACAAATAGTTACAATGTGCCTGGGAAAATGCAATGTTGATAAAAATGGAAGTTGCCTTGACTTTTAGAAGGTACCAAATCTCCAAGATTATTTACTCTTCAAGGCAAAATGTAAGTGCTATTAAAAGTAAAGGAAGTGAGGATAATGAAACCGAAGAGAGATGAAAGGCAAACTCACCAAGAACGAGGCAAGAATGAAGGAGTTCAGGCAAAGGTTTTATTTCAGGAAGGAACGGAACCACGGAGGCAAGACTCCGAGGGAACAACAGCTTCAGAGTGCCAAAGTTTTTAAGGCTTGGGTGCAGGGAGTTGGTGCACAAAAAAACTCAGCAGTAATGGGCTAATGATAAGTTTCTATTCTGTTTCCAGGAAAGGCTGACCATGTGTGTGGCTGTGGGGGTGCACCTAAGACTATGGGTTTTTTGTTTTCGTTTTTTTGTTTTTTTCTCATGGGCAGGCACCAGGAATCCAACCTGGGTCTCCAGCATGGCAGGTGAGAACTCTGCCTGCTGAGCCCCCATAACCAGCCCAGACTATGGGTTTTGATCATACTTGGCAAGTGGTCTTATGGAAATGGGGGAGTTTTTTTCTGTCCTCCAGGCCTATCAAGAAATAGAGGTACTGTTGTGCTTGCATTTAAAATGTAACCTTAAAATTGTAAGCAAGCTGTGTATTTGAGTTTTAGTCTTACAGGGGAGAAATATGTTGGGCACATACCTAGACATGAATAAGATACCAATTGAGCTATACATTAATCACCACTGCTTATGCTTTCTCATCTGTCACCCCAGACTTGGAGGCACCATGCACCATGAATCTTAGAGGATACAAATCCTGCAGGATGTAGTAAATACCTGAGATAAGAAACTAAAATTCCTGAAGTTCTCCAGATCCCTATTCCATGTTATCCAAGATGATTAACTTTGTCTCTAATGTGTATAAAAGCCATGCAAAAAAATCACCACAGGAAAGCAGATTTGGGAAGCTCCCCCTGCCTTCCCACCAATGTAAATAAACCCTCTTTTGCTTCATAGCCCATTCAGTATGTGTGTGCATTAAGCACACCAAGCAGTGAACCCAGATTTGGGAGTGGGGGTGAGGTGGGGCAGGGGGCATCTCAATACTTAACCCCAAAAGTACACTATCAGAGCTCTGTAATTTTGTTATGCTAAAGTACATGAACTATTTTTTTTTTTTTTTTTACATGGGCAGGCACCGGGAATCGAACCCAGGTCCTCGGGCATGGCAGGCAAGCACTCTTACCTGCTGAGTCACCATGGCCCGCCCAAGTACATGAACTATTAACCTAGAGAATTCTTTATCTTGTAGCTATCTACTGTTGTTGATACTATCTCTGTGAAGGACAAGGAGAATAAAAACATCTATCTTGCCCTCAGAGGCCAGCCAGGAGCAATACTTACTTTTCCACAAGGCAAAGTAACCCCGAGCCTACAGGTAAATATATCAGAAAGAGGTTGCAGCACTTTAAATTGAGATTAAAGAAGACTTTAATTGCCAAGTCAAAGAAAACAGGTAAGATATTAGGGGCATGAGGGATTTTTAGTCCGATGTTTTCATTTTCTATTTCATATTTTTAAAAGAAAATAATCATCTCAAAAATATGTAAACAATAACAATTCTTAGGTTAACATTACACTTTGAGGATATCAGAAACAATAACATTGGGTCTAGAATAGAAAGTCATGTTTTCATTTGGCATCTCAGAAAGCTGTCTGTTCACCCTAATTCAATTTTCCTTGGAGATAAGAAGGTAAGTGAGACTGTCATGAACATTATCCAATTAATAATGGAATAACTGCCCTTGTAAATATTTTTAAAGCTTTCTGTTTTAAAAATATGTGCACGGCATCATATATATATATAAAGGATATCCTGGTGCTCCACCCAGCTCTCAAGGTAGTCATTTTCCCCAGGTGCCACAGCTCTTGGGAGGCCTCTCACCTCACCTCACAGGCCATATTTCTCTGTGACTTAAAAATAGGAATTTTTTGATGAAAAGACTGCATACTGGTTAACCTCCTCCCCCAAAGCCACTATCCCCTCCCAGGATTCTTCCACTCAGCCAATAGGGTCAAACCTGCAAGTGGATCTAAAGTATTTTAAATCCCCTTGATTCCATTGCTCAGAGATTTTCAATTTCTAATAACACCAAGACTCTTTCTACAAAGAAAAGATAAAAACGCAGCAGGAAACCGAATAGATAAAAGTGTTAAATGTGGAGCAGCTCTATTTAAAGAAAAAGTGGAACCTCTCCCTTCCCTTGTAACACCCTTCCCTATGGCAGGCTCTCAAGGTTTTTCTCAGCATCTCTAGGTCTCCATCACACAGCTTTTAGAAACCATTAGAAAATTTGGGGAAGACTGAAACAGGCAGCAGCCATGGGAAAACAAAATGGCTACATGCAGACCTGTTTTTATTTACTAATTAAAAAAATGAATTTATATATAAGCCTGCATTTAACTTGACACTCAAGGGATGTGAGTTGCCAAGTCCTAACTAAAGCTTCATTCTTTTCTTTTCTTTTACTATCCATTAATTTCTCATTTCCCCTATCTTATAATCTAATTCTCTCATGTCTAAAATCTAGTGATAACATCATTAGAAATTGTCCATGAGAAGATTAGTGACAAATGTGCCTCAATTTTAGAGAGACTGTTTTTTTTAGGGAGCCCAGATCTACATTTTCTGTATTGGTGATCCAGGGTAAGTTACCTAATATCTCTATTTTTTCATGTACAAAATAAGGATTCTAAGAATTTAGTGATTTCAACTTTGCAAAATTCATTAAGCTAGTACTTACTCTCTGTAAGTATTATCTTGCATTAGCCTTTGTAGATAGAAATTTCCCTATATGTTCCAGGTATCTATTGACATATTATAAAGAAAGACATGTAAGTCTTAAAAATGTAACCCCTGTGTTTGGTAGAAGAGTTCATTGGGTTTAATAATCAGGAATTTAAATATCTTTCATCTTATTTTTAAAAATGCCTATTTGTCATATATCTTACTGACAGTAACAGCATGTTAAATTAACCTCCTAATGCACACAAATCCAAAAATTATTCCCTGCCTAGCTGTAGGCTTTGTAATTAGAAGTCCAGGGTCAGTCACCAATGGTCTTTGAAGGCAAACCAGCCTTTAAACATTTCCTGCCTCTATACGTTTTCTGTATTCAAAACATTTGCTGAGTTACTTTTCTGCTATTATTCCCTAAAGGGGGTTAATAAGAAATATGTGTAATAATTAAAGTAAAAGTGATATATTTCATTGCTAGCTTTGATATAAGAACTGGTATCTAGAACTTTTTTTTCTATTTAGAACACTGATAAATTTGGATAAAATAAATGGCACGAATGTTTTCAGGCATTGAAAAAGAAGAAACATAGAACTATGAAACTTAAAAAAAGGAAAATACATAGGTATATTCCTTAGTGTCAACAGACACCAAATTACAAATCAACAACAAGAAGATAGCTTGGAGAATATAAATTTTGGAAATTTAGCAAATTGTTCCCAAATAACACATGGGCCTGGAATAAATTACAAGGGAAATTAGAATTTGTAGGATAGTGGGAAGATGGCAGAGTAGGAAGTTTCAGGAATCAGTTCTTTCCCTAGGAAAACTATTAAACAGGTAGATAATGTCAAAATTGACTATTTCAAAACTCCAGACTCCAATAAAATACTGCACAGCATGCCAGGAAGAGGGGAAGGAAAAGGCTGATAAATTATGGTAAATAAGTTGCTTCCTCCATGCAGCTGTCACTGCTGCCAAGCACCCACTCTCATAGCAGGTAGTCGCAAAGTCTGGCCCCTGGCATAACTTGCTGGCCAGAAAACTACATAGTGTTATAAGAATAAAACTAAGTTTAGCTGTCACACAAGATGGTGCAGGAAAGGGCTGCAGGACAGCTCAAACTGGTCTTGCAGATAGGGAAAGGAGCGACCCTCTGATGCAAGCCTAGAATTGGTGCCAAGCAGGTAGAAACAAGTTTAAATGAATAATGGCCAGGGTAACTGAAATGTAAAGCATAATCAAAAGTGGGGACCTTTGGCGGGAAATTTGCATTAGTTAAGCTATCCCGATAGGCTGTCATCCCTGGAGTATCCAATCAGCAGAGAAATGGGAGAGGGACACATGTGCTAGGCTTAAGGAATAAAACTGCCACTTTTGGTTGCTCGGTGCACCACCCACCATTCTTTGCAAGATCATGAATAAATTATTTTCTTCTCCACAATTGGGTGAGCATTTATTCTCTTTCAGGTATGGCTTTCTTTCTAACAGTCTGCCAGAAAGAAACATATAAATCCACTTCCCTAAAATAAAGAATGGGCACAGGCTGATTACTGATCATGGCATTTGATGAATTATTTTGGACTGCTGAGGACTCTGCTCTGAGGGCAGCCATTGTTCCAACCTGCCTAACACAAAGGTGGAGAGAAGACTTACAGAGAGGATGCTTCTTCAGAAATGCAGAGGCCAGGTGAGGATGCATTTGCTGGGCAGGTCAAGAATGCACAGATTTGGAGAGCTTTTGACAAAGTTCCTGACGTACTTCCTGGTTTCTGCCTTATCCCCTTGTGAGGATAATTTGGAGTCAACCAATGTCCCTTTTTGGATCCCTGCCCCTCAGCTTTGTTCTAGCTGGGGAGGACTGGCTTGGGAAACTCTTCTCCAACAGCTTCCACATGCCAGAATTTGCATTCCAAGCAAAAGCAGCTTGAGAAACCTAAAGCAAAGTAAGGAACACAGAAGCTGTCCTGGGGAAAAGGCATGTCTTCTTTAAGTCTGGCTGTAGAACCCTAGGAAGATTGAGAAAGTATATCTCCTTGGAAGTAGAGAGGCCATTCAAATTCCTGTGGAAAGAGAAACTCCTAAGGCCAATAGAAAACACAAGCCCAAGGTAAGACCCAGGCCTGAAAAAGAAAGGATGTATGCTGCACTGTGTGTTTGCCATGATAAGAAGAATGACATCAAGAAATTCTCTGTCTTCTCATGATCTGGATGCAAACTCAGGAAACAGACATCTCAGGGAGTAAATCCCAGAGTTATTAGCATTTTGAAGTTTTAAAATGTACAGTGTGCAACAAAAGATTACAAGGAAAACAATCAGAAAATAATGGCTCATCAAAAGGAAGAGGGTAAAATAATACAGAAAACATTAACAAGGAAGACCAGACTGTGGACATACCAGGGAAAAAACTTTTTTAGAAATTAGCTTAATATGCTCAAGGAACAAGAAGAAAAATACAGATGAAGAACTAAAGGATATCAAGAACAAATGAATGAACAATATAAAAAATTTCAAGAAAAAAGATATAATTTTTTAAAAGAGAACAGAATAACTGGAGTTAAAAAACACAGTAACTGAAACAAAAATTTTGTAGGAGGGTTTCAACCTTTTTAGCAGAAAAGAAAAAGACAATTATCAAATTTATATGGAAGAGCATAAGGGTCCCTGAATAGCTAAAGTCATCTTGAAAATTATGTATGAAGTTGGAGGACTCACACTTTCTGATATTAAAACTTATTGCAGAGTCATAGAAATCAAAACAGTATTGTATTAGCACAAGGACAGACATACAGGTGACCAGAAACAATTTGAGTTCAGAAATCAATGCTCACATTTATAGTCAATTTATTTTTGATAAGGGGGTAAAGATCACTAAATTGGGCAAGACTAATCAGTTCCAAAAATAGATATCCATTTGCAAAAGAATGAAGGTAGACCACTACCTCACAGCATAAACAAAAATCAACTCAAAATGAATCACAGATATAAATATAAGATCCAGAATTATCAAAACCCTAGAGCAAAATACAGGGAAGCATTTTTAAGAGCTTTTGTTAGGTAATGATTTCTTAGATCATTTATACCCTAAGCACAAGCAGCAAAAGGAAAAAATACATAAATGGGGCCTCATCAAAATTAAAAATGTTTGTGCTTCAAAGGACTCTATCATGAAAGTAAAATGACAACCTACACAATAGGAGAAATATTTGGAAATACAAATCTAATAAAAGTTTAATATCCAGTATATATAAAGAAATCCTTCAAAACAACAAGAAAAACTAACAACCTAATTTAAAAAAAATGAGCAAAAGATTTGAATAGACATTTCTCAAAGGAAGAGACACATATGGCCAAAAAGCAGATGAAAAGCTGTTCAACATCATTAGCCATTGAGGAAATGCAAATCGAAACCGCAATGAGATACCATTTCACACCTACTAGAACAGCTACTATTTAAAAAAAGAGAGAAAATTACAAGTGTTGGAAAGAATATGGAGAAATAAGAGAATCATTCATTGCTTGTGGCAATATAGAATGGCACAGCTGCTGTGAAAGGCTGTTTGGTGGCTCCTCAAAAATTTAAGTATAGAATTGCCGTATGACCTGAGAATCTGAAGATAATGGAAAGCAGGGACTTGAACAGTTACTTGCACACCACTGTTCCTAGAAACATTGTTCAGAGTTGTCAAAAGATGGAAGCAACCCAAGTATCCATGAACTGATGAAAGGATAAGGAAAATGTGGTATGTATAGGCAATGCAATATTATTCAGTTGTATAAAGGAATGAAGTTCTGATACATGCAACAGTATGGATGAACCTTGAAGACAGCAAGATGCAAAGTAACAAATATTATATGATTTCACTGATATGAAATAATTACAATAAACAAACTCATAGCATCACAATCTAGAATATAGTTTACCTGGGGATGGGGAGATATTAGGAAACAGGGAGTTAAGGCTTAAAATGTGAAGAATTTCTATTTGGGATGGTGGAAATGTTTCTTATTTTTTTTGCTAGGGGGTGGTGGTGGTTGCACAACATTGTGAATATAATTAAAAGCACTGAATTATACCTGTGAATATGGGAAAAAGGAGAAATTTTAGTTTCTATGTATGTTATGGAAATAAAAATTAAAAAGAAATCCATGAACTGTGCAGCACAAACTGCGAATGTTAATTTAAAACGTGGACTGTAGTTAATAGTACAATTATAAAAATGTCCTTTCAACAATTGTATCAAATGTACCACACCAATGCAAGTTATCAATAGAGTGATATATGGATATCCTGTAAATAATCCATGATGCTTCTGTAAATACACAATTTTCTAATTTAAATATGATGAGAAATATCAATTAGAGGAAAGCCAGATTGTCATTTTTTTTATTGCTTACCTTGTTCTCCATCATTTTTTTATTTAATATTTTAATATTTTTTTATTTAATATTTTAATATAATGAGGAAGAAAAGTAGGAATTATCGCTCTGTGCCAGTCATCGTGCTAATTACTTTGTTCATATTATCTTATTATATTTTTAATGCGATGTTATGACTATCATTAAACATCATTAACAGTAAAGACTCAAGTTACTGATGGGGTTACAAGTAGCTATAAAACTCTGCCTCAACTGGCAGGAGACCAATTATGCCACTGGGTAGATGGAATAATGACATAAAGCCACAAAAAATATACAGCATTTCATATGCAAAGTGCTAAAAGAATTATACTCAAGAAACAAAAATACAACAACAAAAACAAGTTCAAAGTTATAAACTTTTGACCAAAGTCAGGGAAGAATTCATGAAGCCATGTAAGGTTTTATAAAACTATAACTTCATTGTTTCCAAATTGCCTCATATTCCCTAAGGTTCCCTGGAAATCCTTCCAAAAGTTCTCTTGCACAAAATACTCCCCCAAGGCTATAACACACTTTATAGACCTCCATTCTACTGGGTCCAGTATAAATCCAACTCCCACTAAAGAGGAGATCACTTGTGATGAATTACTTAAAGTTTCTGCCCCTTCCTCACTGTAACAAATGTGGAAGCCATGGAGTCCCTTCCTACCTCTTGGATTTTCTAGCTTGGCCGCATGACTTACTTTGTCCATTGGGATGTTAAGAGACATGATGTGAGCAGAAGCTTGAGATGCTCTTGCATGTTTAGACTTCTTATTTTCCACCGCTGCCTTTTGCCATGAGACACACCTACCACAGGTTCAAGCAGGCTGAAATGAAAGCAGACTTAGACTCAGTCTGTATCTTGGGGTCAATCCCAGCTCCAGTCTAGATCAGCTGTACTCCAACTTTGCATAGGGGCAAGAGGCGAGGCAGTAAGTGCTTATTGCTACATGCCACTAAAATCTTCAGGTAGTTTCTAATGCAATGTTACTGTGACAATAACCTACCGATAGAGGTCCTATTTTTCACTTCATTTTGCTTGATTCCATCAACATAAAATACAATAATGGGAGGGTTGAATTCATGTCTCCAAGATAGATATGTGGAAGCCCTAATCCCCAGAGCCTCAGAATATGAATTTATTTGGAAATTACACTGATACAAATGGAATGGGTTAAGATGAGGTCATACTGGAATAGGGAAGACCCTTAAGCCACTTTGACTGGTGTCCTTAAAAGAGGAGAAGAGAAAAATACTGTGGAGAAGGTCAGTGAAAACAAAGGAAGCAGAGATTGGCTTGATAAAACCATAAACCAAGAAATGCCAAGGATTATCATTAACACCAGAAGCTAGAAAAGACAGGGAAGAATTTTTCCGGTGGGTTTCAGATGGAGTCTGGCCCTGCTCACTTTTTGATTTTAGGTTTCTAACGTTAAAACCTATTGAGACAGTAAATTTCTGATGGTTTAATCCATTCAGTTTGTGGTATTTGTTGAGTAAATGTGTATCATATACACTCAACTAAATCAATTTTGTTGAATGTTAAATAAAAATATCTCTTACATATAATGGATACCCTTCACTCAAACTTAACCAGCTCAAAATTGAACCATAATCTGTTGCTCTAATCTATTGCACAAACAAGGGTCAGGGGAGTTACACTTTTATCATCACTCCATTCATTTTCACTAGGCCCTTTGATTTTATTTCTTAAAAAAATCTCTTTAATATTTCTCCTTTGTTCAGTCTTATTTCAGACACTTGTTATATATCTTCTGTTTATTCTAGTATCCTAGTATCTTCACTAACACCTGAGCCCCTCTGTGGGACCCTCTAATTATTCAACATTATTGCTGCTAAAATCTGAAAATCTGAGTGTAATCATGCTATTGTTTCTGCTTCTCTCCTCAGTGGCTCCCCTCTCTCTATACTAGAAAATTCAGACCCCCTTAGACTGTCAATCTACTGATACTTAGGTAGATCCTAGAGTGGATCCTAACTGTGTGGCTTTGTCTTCTACCATTCCTCCCTTCCTGCATCAATAACTATTTTCTGGGTAGGCCACAGTGGCTTGCTCAACAGGCAGCGTTCTTGCCTGCCATGCTGGAGAAAAAATAAAAAAGACTATTTACTATACTTGAATTTTCCAATCATCTTTATTGTCTTTAAGCTTTTACACATGCTGTTTCCTCCGCCTAATACATGCTTCTTAATAATTTGCCTTTTAGCCTGGCTAAATATTATTGACCTTTTCAAAATCAGTTTTCTGACCTAATCTTAACAAAGTTCTTTCTCTAAGAAGACTTCTCTGAGCAAACTCTCCCCTTAACCTCCTATTACCTTCCACATATGGAATGAAGATTAGGAGACTTTTCTAAGTTTTCCCCTATGTCCTTTATAATTTAATTACCTCCTTAGTCTATTATTGCACTACTTATTGCACATTTGTATTTTACTTTGTTCCAAATCATAGTTCTGAGTTCCCTTTTATTCTGATTCTCCTAGTCACCTTAGCAATGACTGCCAAATAGTAGGTGCGCTCCATGGATGAAAAATAAAGTGATGAAGAGGTTAGTAATATTTTTTTAAATGTTGTTAGAATTTTTCTCTAATTTCTTTAACTCACACTTACTCACATACAATTCACCTTAAGATTGTCCTTACAGTTAAATTGCTGGTAGATTGGAGTTTAGCATTTAACTGATTTTGGCAGAGTCTACCATTCTGCCTAAATGTAAAAGATATAATGCTTGTTAAAATACATTTTGCTTCTGATAAACATGAGGTTAATGCAAAGATATTGAAAATCAAAGCAGAAAGGGAAATGGTAGTTGCAGAGAGCCTATTGAACATCAGATGTTTTGCATTTACTAATATGCATAATCCTTAAAATAGTGGGAGATAGATAGGTGTATTAGTCAGGGTCCAAGTTTAAAGTAACATGAGGCTGTTGTATTGTCCAGTATGAAATAGAGATAATTTCCACAGTTATAGGAATACCAGATATAATGAGTGGTGCTACCCCAAGGTCTTAGATCGCGTATTCATGGTGAAATGTTGCCTCCAATGCTGAGATCCAGAACTGAGTAAGAGCATTCAATGACTCACTGAATAAAAGAAGAGTTACTGTGGTGTCACAATAGCAGAACTTGCTGAAAATTGGTCTTCTGAGGCACAGGGAAGCTTTAATTGGGAGGTGTCTTGCTGGAAGCACTTTGCTTTGAAACTGTTGAGGGGGTGCTAAGGGAAACTGCTGGCTGCTAACTGCTGCTGGCTTTAATATACAGCAGGAACTGGGTGGTAGAGAAAATGAATGCATCTTAGGAGCTAGGCACTGGGGAAGCTCTCAACACTATAGGAGCTTGGATGCTAGAAAATCCATCTTCATTGCAAGAGCCTGCTGAGAGAGAGTAAGCAAACCCTTACCTCCAACATGCTTTACTGACAACTGGAAAAAGAAAACTATTTGAAAACAGCCCATCTCTATATTCACAGAAAAGGTGATAGGAAGATGCTGAGAGAGAATAAATTGATAAATGGCACAGTAGGTGCTACCAACTACCTTTTAAAGATGAGGGAAATGAGTCTTAGAAAGGTTTAATACAATTTTTAATCTCAGACATCTTTGGAGCTAAGAAACGAACATGGTGTGGAGTAGGGAATGCGAGTTGGATAAATAACATAGAGAATATTAGTTTTGAGATCTCTGGAATGATTCCCTGACTGGGAACTAACTACCTTCATTATAAAAAATTAATGTATTTCTCCAGCAAGTGTAGCTTTCATAGATGGTCATCACAGTAACTTGGGGTCAAAAACCTTAAAGCATCACTATTCCCTTGATTAAAAAATATTATCAGAAGTGTGAAATATTAAGAAAATGCTAAATTAAATTCCTTTAGTTATTCATTCATGAGACAGGTATTATTCTAGTGGGTATGATTTTATTTGACATCTTATGGTAAAATGAAACCAAATAGAGTTTGTTTTCATTTTGCGCTTCAATTTTAAAACCTAATTTTTCTATGTTACATATCCTCATTTTGTTTTGTAAGTGACAAAAATGCAAAACAAAAATCAACAAATAGGATATAAAAATGCTCACATTTATTCGGAACATATCCAGTTTTAAAAAGAATGAGGTTGGACAGTGCAGCAGTGGTTCAGTGACAGAATTCTCACCTGCCATGCCACAGACCTGGGTTCAATTCCAAGTGCCAGCCCATGCAAAAAATAAATAAAATAAAATAAATGAGGCTGAACTTCTTTTGATATTGCATGAGGAATAGTTGCAGGTTTTTTTGTTTGTGTATTACTCCCCAAATTTTATTTTTGTGGTCTGATAATGAATTTCTATTTTAAGAATGCCATTATGTTCAAAATAAATTAAAAAAATCTTTATCAGGAAGACTCCAAGAATGTCACAAATGCAATAAATCTCAGAACAATATATCCTAAGATGGTTTCAAAGTAAAAAAAGTCAATGACCAATACAAATTATTTTTACCTAATGAGGAAGGTATTGAATAGTAAAATAATTTTTCCAGAAGAAATTTACATATGCTTCATAGTTTATGTGTTCAAACTTCTTTGGTTTATATATTTTTCATGACAATTCTTTAATGCCATTTATAATTCATTTTAAAAATAAGATTAAATTTTCTCCCTTTGCCAATAATCACTTTTTTCTTCTTTCTTGGAAGCTACATTATTTGCTGAACAGAAATGACTTATACTTATTTATTTTAAAATAAGAGACAAGTATTATGTCAATCCTGTTGTCTCTTACCAAAATGTGAATGGAGTTATTACACTTTGATTGAGCAAGAATTACCATTTGAATGTGTTACATTTCAAGAACAATTTCTAAATTTTCCCTATTCCTGGCTCTTGTACACCTCTGATCATATTCCCTTGGAAAGTAATACTTTTGATAGCTGCAAGAATCCCCATAGACACCCGAGCATGTGCGGCATTTTGGTGCAATGTATCCTTTATAGTATAGTACATTTAAGGTTAAAAGGCACTGGAGCTATAGATACTCTGAAAGCAGCCTTTTCTAGAAGTTAAATGACTTTGATGCATCAACAATTATAATAGAAAGTAGCATCTAACATTAAAGATCCTGTGAATTAGTCTGCCTTTGATATTATTACAAGAATAGATTCTGATCTGTACAATTTTACTAGAATCCTTGGATATATCTTAAAAGTTGGAATTTATAGAAAATGTGCATCAACCTCTTTAGAAAGTGGTCTCCTAAGAAGCCTTTTATTTCATCTATGTTGTGGGCCTGTAATATACATCATGTGTGATTTTGAACATCCTTGCCTTCTAAAAGCTTTCTCTCTCTGTTATCTCTATTTTCACTGACTTCCCAGAGATTTAGTGTAATAAAAAAAATTCTTCAAGAATGATCTGAAAATAGAATGTTCAGATAGTTCAAATATTCTAAGTCTACATACCTTTAGTTATCACAGAAAATTCTGTTTGGGTTCTTAAAGTTTAAATTATTTGTATATTTATTTTCTTACCTTAAAAAGCATTTTATTGTATAATGAAAACTATTTATAATATTTAGTGCATAATTATACTATTCTGTATAGTAACAACTTTGTCATGAACATACCCATAACATTTCTATATGTTTGTCTTTTCCAAGTTGTGAAATTTGTTAGTATAGAAGTTTCTATTAATTATTGTGTTTTCTAGCAGTTAGCACAGTATCTATTCTTAAAATAAATTATGTCTGATGCCCAAACTATTCAGAATGCAGCCAAGACCCAAGAGTGAGTAAAATAAAAAATAAAAAAAAGTTTATGTAATCCCTATTCTAATTGAAATCCCACATCCCTAAATTTATATTCTTCATTTGGCAGAAAATATATTTATTCAAGGATTATGAACAATTAATTTTTCTCAACCTATAGAAAAATAAAATAAACAAATATAACTGCTATAATTCTGAACTGAGGAACTATATGGTTCAAGATATAACAAGTTAAAGCCAGAAGGTACCTTAGAGGTTATGAAAGACCCTCATTTTACTGTTAAGGGAACTGAGATTACAGAAGGTAATGTCTATCTTGGGTTGTGCTCCCTTGGAAAAACATGTCACACGGAGATTTGCATTTACGAGGCTTGTTGAGGTGTGCTGTTAGGAACACATATCTTAGTGAATGAAGGATTTAGGATGGGAAGAGAGAGAGAAGATGGGCTAAAATGTAGTTATGACAAAGGCTGAAATTCATCCCACATGTAGCTCTGGAATTGAGAAAAGCAGAGTTGCGCCAAATTGAGGCAAAATGAGGAAGCTTTGTGCCTCCACCTCAAGTGCTCATTGGAGCCTCATGAGGCTGATCATGAGGGAGGGAACTCATCTGGGTGGAGTTCTAGTCCCAGAGTCTCAAAGCTGAGCCTTCAGTATTCTGCGATCCTGGCACCTGGACTAATGCATGCCTTCCTGAGGAGCAATCGAGTGAGCATCTCAGCATTCATTACAAGTTTCAAAACGTTTTCATGTTAAAGGACCCTGGGTTCCACTATGCTACATTTCCTGATGCTGGGGTGAAAGTCCATTGGCAGCATTTAGAACAGCTCAGGAGCACTTACAGCATCTTCATTGCAAGTGGCCCCTGCCCAACCCTTGGAGATTGGAAGCAACAATGGAAAGAGTCTGTTTTTCAGAATTGCCACTGTCAAAGACTAATAAAAATGAGGAAGTATTATCCACAAATGTTTTCTAGTAGGAACATTATTGTTTAGCAGTTGCAAATATCTTCAACAGGCTGCCGCAGGTGACCCAGTTTCATGATGTTTCCACAGCTGTCCTGATGATTATCTGCTCTTTTGAAAGGCTATTAATTACTATGGATTCTCTATCAGAGGGAATTCTAATTTTTAGGAGATTCCCTTCGCAGCTATTCAGGTGAAGTTCAAACTTTTACCTGTAGATCACCCATTATAAAAAGATAAACAGGAAAAATCTATTTTTTCCTATTATGCCTTTAGAATTCCACTCAAAGTGAAAAGTGATTAGTATGAATAGCCAGTACCTGCCCATGAAAAAAAAAAAAAAGGAGGAATAGCCAGACTCTTTCCCATCTTCAGTTCACATCTTAATTGCTGTTGTCGAGATACTTGTAGAGCTTGTAAAGAAATTGTGTCTTCCTACAGGCTTCCAAACATCTTCTTTTATGACTCTTCTATCCCATTCTCCTTTTCCCCTTGTTTGTCTCAGTTTTCTTCCTCTTTCTTTGTCTTTTTTTTTTTAATAATGGAAATGGATATAGGATGAAAGTTGTTGCCACTTTTAATTAACTTTAAATACAACAAAAGGGAATTTTTGGGTGATTCAGTTTTTTGAACTAAACAGTACCAAGCACAATGCAGCGACTCAATAAATACTTATTGACTATGATAGCTATAGAACATGAGGGTACTTTATAGATAGCAGTATCAATAGATATTGTACATAAGCAATGTGCCTGGGAGTAGGATTCCCTTTTCTTTTTCTTTGGCTTATTGAGATCCAAGGTTGGCATAGGGAAACAAAAATAGTCCAGGTTCAGAGATTCTTAAATTTAGTTTTTAAAATTACCATGCTGCAGACACCATAGGACATAGATTAAAAGTATACATTCTAAAAAGGTTATATGTGACAGATTAAATTTACCTACAACATTGCAGTATTCCACAATCTTTTCCCAGTTTTAACCTCTTCCTATCATCAGAGCAACCAGGGATACTCTCTCATGAATATTTTGACACAGCAATTTTCAGGACTAATTCCAAGATTTTTTTCCTGGGAGATCTTTTTATCTTCTGCTTGCAAATCCCTGTCATTTGATAATATGCATTAACCATTTAAATATTTGGTTCCAAAGGTCACTCAGTCCTCCCCCATGTGCAACACCAGCAGATTAAAATATTATAAAATTTGTATAGCCTCAAAATATCAACAAAGAGAAAATCCAAATATTCTAAGACAATGGAAATACAGATAAACATTGGGAAGACACCACTGAATAAGATAGAGTATGCTAATGGTAAAAACTCTGTAAATATATATTTACCCTCTTTTCTTCTTTCAGGTTCTTTAAATGGTGTAAAATTATATAAAATACTAGTTATTACTATGAATTTTGAGGTTTATAACATTCTTAAATGAAATAGGTGTAACAATAACAGTATAAAAAGTATATGAAAGAATAGAGATATATAGGAATAATGCTTTTATATCACACTGAAACTTAACATACAACTAAAGTAAATTCTGATCATTTAAGATAGATACTGCAGGCCCTAGAATTTGCACTATATTCTAGGGATTATTATATGCTCTAAAGTGAATCCATAATAATTATTAAATGTAAATGTACTAAACAACCCAATCAGAAGCAAAGATGGTCAGACTGGATAAACAAACAATATTCAACTATATGCAGTCTACAGGAGACATCTTTTAGATTCAAAGATACAAAATTAGTTGAAAGTAAAGGATGGAAAAAGATATATCATAAAATGGCGATCATCGGAAAGCTGGAGTGGTTATTGAGTATTAGGCAAACTTTAATTTGAAACAAAAATAAATGCAACTAGATATAAAGTGGGCATTTTACAATAATCAAATGGTCAACTAATGAAGAAGATATAACAATTATAAACACATATGCCCCTAAAAAGAGAATCCAAAAATACATGAAGAAAATAGTTACAGAACTGAAAAAAGAAATAATTAAATAATAACAATTGGACGCTTCAACATCCTACTTTTAATAATTAATAGAACACAGAACACCAACTAGAAAATAGAAGACAACTCTTTTTGTTTTATTCAATTTTATTGAGCTATATTCACACATCATATAATCCACCCAAGTATACAATCAGTGTCTCAACAGTATCATTACATATTGTGCATTCATTACCACAATCAATTTTAGAACATTTTCATTACTCCAGAAAATAAAGAAAAATTAAAAAGAAAACCCAAAATATCCCATACTCTTATCCTCCCCTATTATTTCTTTTAATAATTTTTACTTACACACCATAAAATCCATCCTAAGTATAGAATCAGTGACTCTTGGTATAATCACATTCACCAGTTACATATTCACCACTACAAGTAAAATGGGAAAATTTTCATTTCTGACATAGAAAAAAATCCCTTAATCTTTTTGTCTCCCTATTATGACATTTAGTCTGTTATAGTGCCTTTGCTACCATCAGTGCAAGAATATTACAATATTACTGTTAACTTTAGTTTACATTGATTTTATTTTTCCCATATACCACCTTATTATTAGCACCTTGTAATAGTGACATGCATTTGTTCTAGTTTTCTAATATTTGTACAATTAACAGCTATCATTGTCCACTCTCAGCTTCACTAAGTTATACAGTCCCAGTTTTTATCCTCTAAGCTGTTGACTCTAGCGTTCCTCTTTCAACGATTTTCATACACTGCTTTGTTAATTACACTTACAGTATTCTACCATCACACAGTATTGTACTATCCATTTCCAAACCTTACAATCAACCTTATTGAACATTCTGTATTCCATAAGCATCAATGGCTCAATCTTTGCCCACTTTCTACTCCCTGATAACCTACGCTTTGACTTGAACTCTCAGGGTTTGCTCATTACAGTTAGCTCATATTAGTGAGACCACGCAATAGCTGTTCTTTTATTTCTGGTTTATTTCACTCAACATAATGCCTCCAAGGTTCATTCACATTATTGAATGCCTCACAACTTCATTCTTTCTGCAGCTGCTCAGTATTCTGGCATTGAAATACTCAGCTTCCACTCATTGGTTGCTGGGCCCTTGGACTGCCTCCATCATTGGCAATCATGAACAATGCCGCCCTATACGTCAGTGTACTAATGTCTGCTCTTGTCTCTGTTTTCATTTCTTCCTAGTATATAGCTGGTAACATGACTGCTGGATAATATAGCGATTATATATTTAGCTTCCTGAGGAACTGCCACACTGCCTTCCAGAGGAGCTGCATGATTCCACTTCCCTATCAACAGTGACTAGGTATGCTTCTTTTCCCACATCTCTTCCAGAATTTGTGGTTTTCTGTTAATTTTTTAAAATAGTTGTATTCATATACCACACAATCCATCCCAAGCGTACAATCAACAGCTCCTGGTATTCACTACCACAATCTATATGAGAAATTTCCCATTTAGAAGGCTTAACTCTTAAAACTAACCACATTTAACTCCACTCAACAACAAAATACAAATCTTCCCAAACACATTTGGAACACTGTCTAAAACATAATATATGTTGGGCTATTAAAATGCCTCAAAATATTTAAAATGATTGAAATCACACAAAGTATATTATTTGACCATATGGAATGAAATTAGTGTTAAGATGACAAAGCTCCCACATTTTACAACAGTTTCAAAGTAATCCCTCTCAAAATTCCAGCTGGCTTTTGTAGAAATTGACATGCATATGGGAATGCAGGGCACCCAGAATTGGTGAAAAAAAAGTATCAAGTAAGAAGACGCATATTTCCCAATTTCAAAACTTAATACAAAGGTACAGTAATTGAGACCACACAAATCTCCATGACTTGGGCTAGAAAAAGCCTTCTTAAATTTGACACCAAATGTCAAACAACAATAAAATGTATGAACATGTACAGATAACTATAAAGGAAAAAATAAACAAATGGGACTTCATCAAAAATTTAAAATTTCTGCTTCAAAGGACAACATCAAGAAAGTGAAAACACAGTCCACAGAGTGGCTGAAGATATTTGCAAGTCATATATTTGATAAGGGATTTGGATCCAGAATATATTAAAGAGTCTTACAATTCAATTATAAAAAAACAACCATATTTTATAAATTGTCAAAGGGTTTGAACAGACATTTACCCAAAGAAGATATGCAAAAGGCCAAAAAGCACATTAAAAGGTGTTCAGTACCACTGGACATTAGAGAAAGGCAAATCAAAATGACAATAAGATATCTCTTTATACCCATTAGGATGGCTATAATGAAAAAGACAAGTAACCTTTGCTGATGAGGGCATGACAAAATCAGAATTGCTGGTGGAAATGTAAAATGATGCAGGTGCTATGGAAAACAGTTTGGCAGTTCCTCAAATTGCTAAGTTTACCGATGACCCAGAAATTCCACCCTCGTTACACACCCAAGAAAAATGAAAGCATACATCCACTAAAAAGCCTCTTATACGAATGTTCATAATATTATTCATAATAGCCAAAAAGTGGAAACAGCTCATTTATCCATAAGCTGAAAAATGAATAAAGAAAACAATAAAAGTGCTGATATATGCTAAAAAGTAAATGAACCTTGAAAACATTATGCTAAGTGAAAGAATTCAGTAATAGAAGTTCGCATATTTTATGATTCCACTTATGTGAAATATCTAGAATTGGCAGATCTACTGACACAGAAATTAGAGTGATTTCCTAGGACTGGCAGTGTTGGGGGAAATAAAGAATGACTGCTAATTTAAAATGAGAGTTTCTTTAAGAAGTGATGAAAATGTTCAAAAACTGATGGCATTAATGGTTCCACACCTCTTTGAATATACTAAAGATCATTGAATTTTAAAATGTAAATAGAGAATTATTTGGTAGGTGAATCATATATATATATATATAGCTCAATGTAGCTATTTTTTTCTCAAAAAAAAAATATAGACATTTGCTGGCCATGTGAAATTGCATACACCACTGAGTCGGTCTTATGTAAAATGGACATAATGATGCCTTCCCTGCTGAATATTTAGGATGTCTCATTGTCCAAATGAAATGATATATGCTAGAGTTCTTAATAAACTATAAAATTATTTATAATAAGACTGTCCACTAGTATGTTTTAACTTCCCGAAGAATGGAGAAATATATAATAATAAATAATTTAACAGGAAACATTTATTAAATACCAACAATTTCCAAACCAGCTACGTCCTCAAGCAAATGTATCTCTCTGGCTTTGAGTTCATCTAAATGATGAGTGATGTTTCTGGAGTGATGTTTGTAAAAGTGTTTGGGAAGACTATTGAGTTTTTGAAGTTCCCTAGAGTCACCTGCAGAGCAGAGGAAGAAACGAATGAGCTTCTATGGGCCTATATAAACTTGTAAGATTGGTTTTCGAAAAAAAAAAAAATGAGTGGATAGAGAACCCTAAGAGGGAACGATAAACAGCCCTAGTGGGTCTGGCACGTCAAGAGACAGTTGCTTTATACTTGAGGAAATACGAGAAGAGCATTGACTATTTGTATTATAACCATTGTTTACTGAACATAACTTACAAACACCTATTGCCATTCAATATATTTTGATAGTTTTGTAGGAATTGATTCAATAATGTCAACTAAATTTTAATCTCATAGATGATGGAATGTATTATATGATTATTTTCACTCAGACCTTGATATAGTTCTAATAGTGACTCAATATTGTTGATTGATTGATAATGAACTGGTCATTCAATTCAAGAAGAGTTACACACTTCATTCAAAAGACATTTCCATAACATCTCTGTGCCAGGCACTGTACTAGACACAGAAAATACAAAGATAAACAGGATATCAGTCTTGCCCTAGTTGAGCAGACACACTGATGTAGAATTACAATGTGCTTTAAAAAGTGCTAAAATACAGATTCACAGATGGTTCATACAGGAGCAAAATGGGTGGAAAATCTCCAGTAGAATTTTGGAGGAGGCTTTTCAGAAATGGTCATAATTGTAATACAATGACCATAAAGGGTCAAAAGTATGGTAATAGGTAAAAAATAATCAAGGCAAAGAAAATATGCTTATGGCAATGAGTTCTGAAAATAGTTAGCATTTAGGGGCAGACAATAGTTTAGAAAGATAATCTGGGCTGAAATTTTGAAGGATTTATCTGGTGTACTATAAATCTTGAACTTCCTCTAGGCAACTTGAAACAAATGTAAGATTGTAGGCATGGACATGCACTGATGAAGTTTCCATTTTGAAAAGATAAATCTGGCAGTAATGAGAAAGATGGCCAATTAGTGACAGGAGAGTAAGTGCAGGAAAATTAGGAGATCACTATAATTTTTCTGGCAAAAACTAGGATTGAACTAAAATATTTCTGCATTAGTTCCCTAGTTTTCAAGACAAATAATGTGCAATGGATTGGCTTAAACAATGAGAATTGATTAGCTCACAGCTTGAAGCTATGGAAAGTTCAAAAGAGAGGTGTAAGCAAGGCAATGCTTTCTCCCTGAACACTGTCATTCCAGGGTTGACCGTCAGAGATTCTCCATCCTTGGCTATTCCGTGCCACAACAATGCCAATGGTGGAGAAAGTTGTGCTGGACACACAGGAAGACAGGGTTGGAGTGATCAAACGAAAAAATGAGCTCATTTTGGGATATGGCATATTTGGCTTTGGGACATTGTGGTAGAGGTATCCAGTGTGAAATCTGATGATTTGGGAGGATCAGGGAACCAGGTTAAAATACAACCTAGGGCTCATTTATATTAATATCATAAACTAATTAAGTGTTTTCAGTGACATCTGTCTACCCATTCCTTTAGCCTATCCATTATCTTAACTAAACTGCAAAGTCAAGAATAAGAAATGAATTGAAGTATAATCTACAGTTCATAGCAGTTAATATATTTGAAAGAAGATAAAACTCCAATTGTGTAAGTTATGCAAACTAATAACAGCAAAATTGTATCATCTCTCTCTTATCTCCCCATCTCCAAATCAGCAAAAAGTATTGAATAGTATAATTTTGATTGGGGCAAGCCTGGATGAAAGCTGATTTGGAATAGTTAGAGAATGTGATTCTGGCCATTCAAATAATTTTTATATTGTTACTGTAACCGAGAAATTGAGATTTGAGGGATGATTTTAATTAGTGAATAGTTTCTGGAATGTTGGAGTAGACAGGGAAATACCAGAGGACCCTGAATTGTAGTCCAGCTGTCTTGATAACTGAAGTGAGTGTAAAAAACCCTTATCCTGTGCCTTGGTGATTCTGAGACCTAGTCATTCTCATTAGGCAAAGATCCTAATGCTAATGAAGTCAGTCATTAACTACTTCTTCCTTTTGGTTTACCTTTTGGTACTGAAGTGATAGCTCTGCCTCCCCTCCTTTCAATTTATGCTCTCCTATCGAAATGATAATGATAACACGTGTCTCCTTTTCTGCTTTGAACTTATTATCTGAAATGACCTCACCTCCCCTTGTTAAAATCCTTAAAAACCTTGAACCCCTTAAATTCAGGAGACAGCTTTTGGGCCATTAGGCTGTCTGCTCTCCTGCTACATGTGTAATAATAAACTCTTTCTCTCTTTAAAACCCCAGTGTCTCAGGAATTGGTTATTGCGCGTGTCCGGCAGAAGAATGCACGGCCTTTGTCTGGTAACATTACAATTCTAAGTATTCTTACTTTTAAAACATCATGTAAATTAAATTTATATTAGAAAATTAATTCTCACAAATTTATAAAGTAATTTTTTGTAGGTAAAAGAGAATTTTATGAACAGTTTTACTATTCAGTCTTTTCTGTCAAAACCCAGTGCTTAAAATTAAGTGAATCTGAAAAAGCAAAACAAAACAACTATGGTAATACTTAATACAGGATTTTCCATAAGCAGAAAAGCTAACTTAGAATGGAACCAATTTTAAATATGTTGCAGAAATACATTTATGCATCCATTCAACATATATTTATAGAGTGGTTACTTCAAAGCTGTGCTTTGCTTTTCTGTGTGTACTTACAGCAAGCAAAACTGTTCTCTTGTTCAAAGAGATCTTGTTTTTTAATTGAAGAGAATGACAATGCAGGGTTAAATGAATGAAATAAATATTAGTGGTAAATGCTAAGGTGACATAAAAGCAAGAGATTTAGAAATCATTTGGAGAAAAGAGGGCCCTCTTTTGATCCTGGTAGCAAGATTTGAAATAATAATAATAATCTCTAGACACATTAATTAGTCTAACTACACACCAGCACTTTCAAAATGATTTCACTGAATAAATGCAAAGTGGAAACACTGAAGCATAAAAGTTTCATTACTCAAGAATCTTATCAGAAAAGAAGAAATTAGAAAAAAGTATATAAGAAAAAATAAATTAATTTTAAAGATGCTTATGGGAATTTGAATCTGTAAATGCTTATCACCTATTATGACGGGTAGAATATAGTATGCTACTAATGAAATGGATTATAAATAGGATTGTCATAATGACTGAAAGTGATTTATGAAACCAAAGATGGAGGAAAAAATAACAAAAACTGTTAAGTTTCTCAAAAGTGTTCAAATCGATAGTTAAATACTTTCAGGATTTTTTCTTCAAATTTATTTCAAAATATCAGGAAATGCCAGGTTTTAATTATAAGACAAAAGTGAACATTTCTTTCTTTCAGTGTTCAAATTGATAGTTAAATACTTTCAGGATTTCTTCTTCAAATTTATTTCAAAATATCAGGAAATGCCAGGTCTTAATTATAAGGCAAAAGTGAATATTTGCTTTCTTTCAGAACTAAATATCTTCCTTTACTTTCTTTTCATAAGCTATAGAACATTTAATTAAAGCAAACTTGGAAGAATTCAAGTAGTATAATTTCTTTTGGGCTATATATTTTGTAGATTCACATCCATATTGCACATACCCATTCTCAGCTTCTGGGGTTTTGTTTTTGGCTTTTGTATTGTCATATTAGTTCTTCCATTGAGTCTTTTTCATAGAAAACCAGCCAAAATATTTTGTTTTGCAAATGATGGAAACTAACTTTTCCCTTTTTCTTGTCCTAGTTCCTAAACATATTCTTTAAGGTTCAATTTTTAAAATTTCCTTCTCTTGCTGATGTGTTTATCCATTCTCTGTCTCTTTCTTTCTTTCTCTCTCTCCAACCTCCAATCTCATTTATTCTGATGTCTTTAAGAAACTCTTATGGACTCCAAATATATGTGCATATTTCAAATATATAATGAATCATACAGAAAATAAAATAAAAGGACAAGAATAATATATTGAGGGGAGAGAGACCATTAGGAAAAGGAAATTAGAATGGGATTGGGTGAGATCCTAAATATCACGGCAATATTGACCATGTGAGAAGATACTCGGTGAAAGGGAAAAATGAGATGGTAACTTTAGAGTAAAGTTGTAAAGAAGAATTGTAGTTGATGGATAAGTTTTGGATTCTGTTACAGATTGGAACTCACCATGCTCTTTTCAGAGTAGAGCTGGTATTCTTGACCATTAACATTCAAAGTGGGAAAGAACCTACTAAGAAGTACCAAAGAGGATAACCTGAACATCAAACATTTTTGTTTTTGTCTCTACTGTGGAACAGCAGCCCTATTATCTCCTGGTGTTAAAGATCAATTATTGTCAACATGGTGAGTCCTCTTTGTCCTCTTAGATCAAAGAGAGAACTTGGTAGAGAACAAGTCCTCTACCAAAGAGTCACTTGGTAGCTGAAGCGTATAGTCCAATGGGACTCTTGTTATAGCCCCTGGCAGAAGAATTCCCTGTTTGAGAACCAGTACCTAGAGACCTGCGGAGCCTGAACTTGGGGGACTCGGAGGACTTGTAGAACACTAGGAATGATGAGGATGATGGTAAATAGGGCCATGCTTGCTTCTACCTTTTGACTTCTATACTCATTCTACTTATTGATTCTACCTATTAAGCTTGTGGCACCATATAAATAAAGATTGTTGATTTAAAGTGTGTTTTGTGCTCTTTATGATTCCTCCTGGCAAAACACAAGGGGTCAGATTGTCCAAACCAGACTAATTCTAATCAGAAATGTACCCAGTGTAATACGAATACATGCAATCACAAAGCCCAGGACCAAAGACCACTGCCAACACTACTTCCCAGATATCTGCTTGCTGCATTAGCAATTGGTGATAGATTGAAGTATGTTCCAAAAACAAAAGTGACAACATGTTCTTTAACAGTCCATTTCTGTGGGTGTGGGCACATTGTAAATAGGACTTTTTGAGGAGGTTAATTATAGTTAAGGGATGGCCAAACTGAATGAGGTTGGGCATTTATTCTATTACTAGAAACTTTATGAAGAGAAAGCCACATGGAGCAGCAGAAACTGAAAGTCAGAGGAACATGGAAGATGTTGCCAGATGCATTGCCTTGTGACAAAAAGTCAAGGACCCAAAGACTGCTAACATGTAGTACTCTGGTGCTGGATGCTTTTGGGGAGAAAGTACTGCCTTGCTGATGTGTTGACTTTGAACTTCTCAAAACTGTAACTCAATAAATTCCCTCTGTTTAAGACAAGGTGTTGTGTGGTATCAGGTAACGAAGATTGCATCTTGAACTGGATTTAATATAGAATTTCCAAGTAATGCATGTGGGCTGTAACTTACACAAGACCTATTTTGGTCACTAAAGTCCATGACCAAACTATGCATTTTATATAGTATATTTGAAAATTACATAGTGTGTATGCCATTGATAATTATATTTACATTTTCTAGAGTACCCTACTCCATAAATCCAAACATTCCAGTTTTAGTTATAATAAATGGTAAATAAGGTATATCTTGATAAAAGAATCCCATAGATAAGAATCTTCTCTCTTATAAACATCATTATAATATTTGGCTGGAGGTCTGTCATTGGCCTGTATACAAAATCATTTAACAAGACCACCCCATGTGCCTGGAACTGTCCATTATGTGCTATGTTCTGTCAGACTCACCAAGTCATAAAACCTAGTGGTCCAGAAAAAATCTATTATAAGATAGAAATAGCACATCTGAGATTACAAGTGAGTAGTAGCCCGTATGCTCATACAGCCCATCTACTAATGTTGCACCACTGACTCTCCATCTCAGCTCATAACTAAAAAGGGGAAAAGGTTGTCAGCAGGTCCCTCAATTATCATATGGTTTATCTCTCTTTTAGTTAAGAAGAAGTTAGGGGAGGTTTTAAATACATAAAAGTGAACAGAATATTATATGAACTCCCACAAACCCAACAGCCAGTCTTAACAATTACTGACACATACCTAGTCTTACTTCATCTATAAACCCTGTTCCCACTTCCCTTCTCCCCACACAACATACGGCTTATCATGCACTCTTTAGAGCACATGTATCTTACGAAGTCCTCTAACTTGCTTGCCATTTCCTATTGATCCATTTTTAGTATCTTAGTACCGGGATCTGTGGGACTCTAGACAGCTAAGTAGTGGCCTCTGCCACGACCAGCACGGCTCAGTGTCGGAACTGAAGGGAAGCAATGGGGAATTAAGAAAGAAAGATAAGAGACAAATATATAGTTAAAGCTGGGCCCAGGTGGGACTCTCAGCTCTGATGGAGACTCAAACAGTGAAGAAGCTCAGCACTATTTATTTTATAGGGCTGCGAGGTAGAGAAAGTAACAAAAGTGTAACTGAAGAAAGGGAAAAGAGGTAGCAGGGCTGAACCATCTGCTTCCCTGTGCCTAGATGAATCAAAAGTTACACATGTTTCCCAACGCCTCCTTCCTCCCAGACTCAAGCAGCTTTGCAACCCTTTAGTCTTTTCAGGACATCAGGTGCCTATTCTCACAGAGACAGCTCTGCTATATCTGTGTAGTGAGCATGTGACCTAGGTCTCATCCATGCCCAACAGTTTTCAACGAAATGTTCACATCCTAATCCCCAGAACCTAGGAATATTGGCTTCTATATTGAAATTTATATATATTACCTAATACGACAAAAGACATGATTAAGTTAAGGAGTTTGAGAGGATAAATTTATCCTGAATTATCTGAGTGGATCGTAAATGAAATAGCATGTATCTTTCTAAGAAAGAAGGCAATGTGAAGGCAAAACAGAGAGAGAAAGATGTGGCCACAAGTGTATAAATGTCAATAAACACCAGAAAGTGAAAAAGGCTAAAGGCTGATTCTCCTCTCCAGATTCTGGGGGAAACAGCTTTTTCTATTCCTCAATTTTGGACTTCTGGCCTCCTGAACTATGACAGAATAAGTTCCTGTTGGTTTAAGCTTTGAAATTTGTGATCACTTGTTATAGCAGGCACAGGAGATTAGTTAGGGGATATCCAAATATTTCAAATATCTACACACTGTATTGAATGGAGGGAGTTAGTGTTCAGCATTATGGCGTAAGAATTTTAGGGTCATGTGTGTCACTAGAGGGAAAGCTGAAGGTTTAAACATGGGACTGTAGGGCATAGGGAACACTATAGTAGATGACGACTCTGGTTAATAGTACAAATATAAGAATATTCTTTCATGAACTAGGACAAACCTACGTCACTATTGCAAGGTGTCAATAATAGGGTGGTATATGGCTAAAATACAATTAATGCAAGCTATGAACTATAATTAACAGCAATTTTGTAATATTCTTTAATCTATTGTAACAAAGATATCATACCAATGCTAACTGACAATGATAAGGGAGTATAAATACTAGGAGGTTTTTCTTTTCAGAGCCATGAAAATGCTCTAAACCAATTGGAGTGATGAATGCCCAACTTTTTTATTATACTGAGAGCCACTAATTGTACACCTTGTATGGATTATATAATATATGAATAAAACTGTTTAAAAAGAAGAAATTTAAAGAAAGATTTAAAGAAATCTTTAAAGAAAAATTAGATATTTCAAGCAAAAAAAAAAACAAAAAACAAAAAACAGAAAGGTGTTACTTCAGGTAAATTGTGGCCCAAATGCATAAATGAATCAGGTTGGGGTTTAGTCTGGATTACTGAGTCCTTTATAAGCAGAGTGAAAGTCAGACACAAAAGCCAGAAGGAGCAGTCTGAAGCTGAAAGTCAACAGAACCTGGAGGAAAAAGGGAGAGGCTGGGAGAGGCAGCCATGTAGATGCCACGTGACAGAGGCATCAAAGATCAAGCATCACCAGCAGCCAGCCCAAGAATACCAGTTTTGGGGAAGAAAATATCACCTTGACGATTCCTTGATGTTGGACTTTTCTTAGCCTCAAAACTGTGATCCAATAAATTCCCATTGTTTAAATGGATAGGATTTAAAAAAAAAATTCTGATTGCATGCAAAGCATTTCTAATGACTACATAATTTATTAATCCGCTGTAGCAAAGACACCACATTTGGCATGTGGTTACAATTGGTGCAACTTCTTGACTGAATGCAGAAGTTCTCATTCATCCTCCAGGGCCAATCTGTTTTTTCAGCTAAGGCAGACAGAGGAATTCAATGAAAGAAAGGGACTGATTATCTGAGCTATATAGATGTATTTTAATAGACTTTAATTTTTAGAATGGATTTAGTTTTACAGAAAAATTGAGGAGTTAGTTCAGAGAATTCTTATATACCCTTCACCTAGTTTCCCCTATTACTAACATTTTTCATTATGATAGTACATTGGTTATAATGAATAAACCAATATGAATACACTATTATTGAGCAAAGTCCATAGTTTATTCTGATATGCTTAGCTTTTACCTAAAGTCTTTCATAATCCAGGGTTCCATCCGGTGTACCACCTTACATTTACTTGCATGTTTCCTTAGGCTCCCCTGTTGTCTTTGGGTTTCCCTAAAAACTTTTTTAAAGAATCTTAGCCTTGCAACTCATTCAGCTGCAATCCATTGTTATGACACAAGAGTCCTGTTGATGTGATGGTAAGGAGTAGAGAGAGGAAGACTTCTACAACCTTATGATTAAATCTCATAAGGTTTAATGGTCTGTGCCCATGGACAGTAACCTTCACAAATATTTCTTCCTCATCTCTCATTGGTGAGACAGGAAGACTATGAGGGGCTACAGTGGAGAAATGCCTTTCTTCTACATGAAATAAATCTTTCAGGTTTTTTGCACTGGAGTGTTGGGATTTATTATGGAGTATTTTCTGGTTGTATTTTAAAGTGCTTAATTTTTCCTTTCCCCTGCCACAGAAATGAGGTGATTTTTTTTTTTCCATGACTCTTTGCAGTGAGACTCTTGTGAGGTTCCTGGACATAAAATCCACAAAATTGTGGATCTTCTCATAAGAATGTGGCCCTCAGGAGTTTCTCACTCTGAAAAGTAGTCCACATTCAGCCTCCAATAATAATCAAAACTACTTAAGTGTTCCTGTCAGGTTCTGGCTCTAGTAACTTCTGCTTCTGATAAACTGATCTCAACTGAGTTTCTCTGTTTCTCCAGATTTGTCAGTTAGCACTTTGCCCCCTGACCTCAAGCCTCTGATGGGTCTAAGAAAAGGCATTTATTTTCAGTTTGTTCAGATTTTCTTCCAAGCTTATTGCATGACTGGGATGAAACTGGAAGTCTACAATATTATTTTCAATTTACTCTCTTTTCCAGTGCCAGTCAGTCTTCACACAGGGGAGTCAGCAGTTTCAGGAAAGAGAGAATGAAGATGGGGGATAGTAGGGTCTGCAAGGTCATGCATCCCCAGATCTGACTGATGACAGCCAGCATTTAAACTCCTCTTGCTGCACATCTGTGTGTATAATAGACATTCTGCTCAGCTGCAAGCATTCCAGAGTCTCCTTCAGCATGGAACAGGAGTTTTGTGAACAGCTCGGAATAAAAAAAGATTCATTTTAAACTGACACTACCTAGCAGCATTGTGCCAATTTGCCAAAGTGTTTCTCTCCACCCAGAATAATATGACTCCTTTCCTCACATTCAGTTATTCAGTGTGCTGTTCTTTTGGGTTCTGAAGTTTTGCCATGTTTGCTTGTATGACAAATATACCAAGAAAGTAAAAAGAAATTCATGTTTCAGAGACTTGGTGTGCTGGGGGGTAGTTTCAGAGACTTTTGATTGGCCTCTCCCCACTAGGAGACTTTTTTTTTCATTCAGATATCAAACTTCAATATTTACATAGCTGATATGTGTGTGTGTGTATAAAGTTCCCGGTATGTTCCAGTCATACTTTTGGTTCCAAGAATTTAACAAATAATGACAGTTCTTACTTTTAGTGAGCTCATGAACTAAAGTAATAGCGAAAAGAATGAAGAGCAAAAGCAGTTCAATATGAATAAGATAATAGAAAGCTAAGCACAAAATTCTATTGAGGAACCTGCTGGAGGGATATTTTGCATTAACGAAATCTTCCAAAGAGTTGCCTTTCTGCATTCACTTCTAAGGTGTAAGTATAATTCAGTCAGCTAAAAGGGGACAAGCAGACATCTGTGAGAAGTGAAAGAACACATTCAATGTCCACGTGATAATGATGGAAATATCAAGTTTAGGATGTGTAAACAATAGGGAGTGACTAGAGAGGAAAGCGGCATACAGATCTGCAATGATTTCTAGGGTTTACTTTGCTTGGACTTGATGCTAAAAGCAATGAAGGATACTTAGAGGATTTTATCACGTAAGTTATTTAGAAAAAAATGTCTTCCAGAAAGATTGCTATGATTATAACATGGGAAATCTGTTGAGAGTTAGCAATAAACCTGAATACAAGGCTAACACTTGGGAAGCTGCTGCAATGGTTCAAGTGGGTGAAATAATGGTCAGAACAAAAACATGGTGTGTGAGTTTGTGACCTCTGAGAGTCAGATCCCAAGATGGGATTAAAGACGCAAGAATTTTATTAGAGGAAATACCTGTGAGGCAAATGGAAATAGAGAAAGAGGAAGAGAGGAAGCTTTCATCATATATCAAGATAAATCTGAACCAAACATGTCTAAGGGAAGAAAAGAGAAGAAACTTTGGATGGATGTATCTTAAAGGTCTTGACAGTCAAAGGAAATTTCCATAAAGCTATTGGGGTTCCTCCAACCACAGGCACGGGTGAGAGGTATCTTGTGTCTTCAGGATTGAATGTGCTTTAGTTATTCCAGCCCCATTCAGTCATTGGCTGGGAATAGCACATAGTAAGCTTCTCCTTGGTGCAAATGCAAATGTTGGGAATGATGGTGAACTTGGTTTCCTTTTACTGGAGATGTAGGAGGCAGCTTGGAATTCTCCAAGCTTTCAACATGGCAATGGGGTTAGCAAGCAGTAGAGTATTCCAAAAGTTTATATAACTAGAATCAACAAATAATGGCGATTAGCAGAGATAGTTTAAGGATAAAGATCGATAAAAAAAAAAAAAGGAAATTTTAGTGAATAGACCATTTCGCTGAAATATGGTACCATACAATAATATAAAGAAAAGAGGCATGGATGAATAGAGTTGGTATGGTTGAGTGAAAAGAGGATATGGGCTATCCAAAAGCAGTTGTATTTCTGGAGAGAGCCCTGTGAAGAAATGCAGAATCAGCCATAGTTGGCAATATTTATTCTAATACTAGATAAGAGCTTCCTGATAGGATATAAAATGTGGAAGTTCTATTTTTTATAAGTCAAAATTTTTTTAACTATTTTCTATTATTCATAATTCATATTTTTCCTTTTTCCTTATGTATATTTTCCATGATAATTTAGAAGATTTATAGGCTACTAAGCATAACTTATAGTTAGAGTTAAGTTTATAAAACAGACTTTACTAAAATAATGTGGAGGATATATTTCAAGAATCACTGCATATCTTTAGTTTGTGTGCTGATATGAACCACCACCAGAATAGGTAGTGAGTAATTGACAGCTGGTAGTTTTTGTTAAGAAAGATGCCAAGCTGAATATTTTCTCTTAGGTAAATAAACTGTTTCCAACCCTGGACCCCATATCAGTTTTTCATTAAAACTAACAACCTATGAAAAAATTAAAATAATCACGTTTTTTCTTATTTCTAATATAAATACTTGACTATTTTGTAAGCATTTTCAAATTCTATGATTTATAAATGTTACTAATTATCTATTTTATAGTACATTAATTTATAATTTTAACTTTTTTTAAACTAGTATTCACTGCAAATATTTAAGCAGAAGATATTGATTTTCTTCAGCAGTGGAGAAATTGGTTTATACTCTTTATTTTGCATTGTACTTGAAATTTTGTTTATATCTTAGTCTTCAGGAATACCTGTTACTTGTATGCTGAGTCCTTGTTCTCTGTCATTTCTGTCTGTATTTTGTATAAGAACATGCATGTATGTTTTTGTGTGGTTTCTTTGTTGTTGCTTTTTTCTTATAATTTCTTACATCTGTCATCAAATAATTTAACTGATTTTTTTCAGGTCTTGATTTTTTTCCGTATGGTATGTGGTATAAGTTAAATTCAGCAATTTTATTTCATTTCCTTGTAGTCTTTCATTACCTCAAACAGCTTCTTTAAATGTTTGTTTAGCATTAGTTCTACTCTCTTTTTATCTAAGTCTTTCTTTCCTAATTCACCTCATGTTTCACAGGGCCCCTGATTTCTTAAGTTTTACTAAACTACAATATGACATACTTAAAATTTCCTTATGTTTTAGCAATGTAGATTTATTTTCATAAAAGTGTGTTTTTGAAATTAATTCCCTTGATTCTTCACACATTTTTATCCATATCCTACCAGATCATAAGCTGAAGGACTGGTAGGAAAATATTTTTATCACCAATCCTGCCTAAAGGAAATAATGGGGCAGAGGGCATTGTTTAGGTTTAGCTTTGCTCCTACATGTGACCTTTACCAAATTATTTTTATGTACCCCAACATCCTTATTTATAAAATATTGATGATAAAAGAACCTACCTACCTCACAGAGTTGCTTTATGTTTTAAGTTAATTCATAGACAATGCTTACCTATGTGAGGTATTATTTTCATTGTAACTAGTAGTATAGTGCTAACACTGAGTATTAGTTTTTGTGCTCTGTTTTAAGGTTCTTCTACCCGTTTGGACTTAAAACTGAGTTAGGTAAAAGAGGAGTGGGAAGAAATTAATTATCTCTAAGCACCTGAAGGACAGAAGAAACTTCCTGTGAGAAATATGCAAATGGACATAGCAAGTTCAGGTGCAGTTTGGCTAATCACAGAAACCTGAAGATATGGGGCAGAAAATGGCTGTGGAAAATGATGTTCTAAAGACAAATAACATTTAGGTAAAAATAAAATACCATTATGGATTCAGACAATCTTTTCATCTATTAGAAGTGTCAAATAAAACAAATCTGGATTTATACAGGGAGAGACTGTATTCAGAAGAAAGGCTATTGCAACAGGTAAAATACTGATCCCAGATATCTGCAAGCATCTCTAAATGAAAAAAGGAAAAAAAAAGAAAGCTCTTTTTTATAGGGTAAGGAGAGATAAGAGAAGATTACCAGAGACTCTTAAGAGGAAGTTGGACAAACAAGGAGAAATAAGCAGCAAGGGCTGACAGGAAGTGTCTTTCTGCTATCAGGCACATCTTAAGATAAATGGGCAAGGGGAAAATGTCTTCTTTTTAGTGCTTGCTCAGGTTTGGAGTCAAAAGGAGTTCTTTACCCGAAGAAGAGACACTGACAAAAGTCTTGTCAAGACAAAGCAGAGGTCAATAAACGGACAAGTGTGAACTTGGGTCAGAAAGATATCTGTAGCTACAGGTACAGAGAACAAGATTTTACACTGAGCGTGGGAGATTCAAAAGTCTGACTTTGCTGCTGCCAAATGAACTGGATTTAAAAACTGAGTTCAAATCATAGGAACTGAATTTCTAGGTAAGGAAAAGATGGAAAAGATTGCTAGGTTTGGAAAGAGTAAAAAGACAATGACATGGTACAATAAATTCCTTGCCATATTAAACACTAAATTTAAAGTTGCATTTATTATCTGACTATATCTAGACTAGCTGAGAACACTGTATAGCTAAAACTTCACTTGGATGACACCAGTATTTCCAGAGAGAAAGGAATGGGGAAAGAATGGCTGACCCTTTACTTACATTCTACAGAGAAATGGTTTGGCAGGTTTTCTAGAAATTCTGTTTCTACCCCATGGCTTAGAAGGTGAGATTCTTTTTTGGTAGTTATATCCTGACAAATTCTGTACTTATATTATCTGGTGTCCAATAATTGACTTAGATATTCTTTTGATTGCTTCTGTCATGAAACTATACCATAATTTCAAAAAGTGTAGTAACTCAGGCAGCAAAATAGATGAGCTATATCTTGGGGAACCAGGGCTCCCATCTGTTCCAAATTGGTCTCAAATGCTTTCTTTAAAGGAAGGAATGTTCCTGAGGTAATTCTGGCTAAGCAAATTGCAAACAAGAAATGTGAATGTCTGTTCTTCCAGGTTTTTTCTACACACAAATTGAAAGTTACACTTTTGTATTTTTTTAAAAATGTGTTCAAAACACATTAGAAAAGTGCAATGGCAAAAATGGATGTATTTGATGATCCTTGTTCTTATTCAGATTAAGAGGAGCATGATGTCAGAGAACATTAATAATGTCCTAATTTCTAGATAAAAAGCAGGATACATACATTAGGAAAATCATAGAGTCTATATTAAATACCACTCTAGACCTCAGAGCTATTACTCATCATATTCTCCTTGTTCAACCCATGACCTCAGTGACTCTTTTATTTTACGGAATCCTGATCACCCATTATGAAAATCATAATTGCAACTCAGGGAAGTAAAATAATATTAATCAGGGATAACACGGTAGTGGACTTTGACCCGCAGGCATAAATCTAATAAATGTGTAAGGTATTTTTTTCTTTATAACATAATGAGTTCTTCCTTATTACTCTTGCAACCAGTATGAAATGATAATAGCAATATTTAAGGCGATTAATGAGACAGACAAGAAATAATTGTATGGTTTTAATTTCGTTATCATTTTTTTTTTTTTTTTTTTTTTTTTTTTTATTAACGGAAAGAAAAAAAAGAAATTAACACAACATTTAGAAATCATACCATTCTACATATGCACTCAGTAATTCTTAACATCATCACATAGATGCATGATCATTGTTTCTTAGTACATTTGCATTTTTTTTTTTTTTTTTATTTTTTTTTTTCGTTATCATTTTAATGCTCCAAATTTAAAGGATACCTCAAGATATATCCATTAAAACCTGTCAGTCATATTCCTCTAGAATAAAGTGATGAAAAAGTGAAAGTAGAGGAAATAAAGTAAAATTAAGCAAAGAAATGTCAGGCTGACTATCAGAGAAACAATATACAATTTTTAAGTGTGATAGATTGTGAAATAGCCTGTTAAATGAAGTAGTTAGAAGTACCATCTCTTGAGGCATAAAAATGGACTGCAGTAGGCATTTTATCAGAGGAAATCATTCTTCAACAGTCTGACCAGATAAACACAGGTCATATAAATCTCCTTTTCAAAGCAACCCAATCAATTGTATATTCTTTCTTTTCTGGCATCCACTAATCATTTGTTCAGTGAACCAAATTCATATTTTTGTCATTCTACATTGTTTCTGCTCTGAATCAACCAATTTTAGCACTGTAAGTAAAAATATTTACATAGGCCCACAAAGTTACAGTAGTGTTCTTTGGACAAAATTATGCATTCAGTCACTGAATTTACAAAGAAAGCATCAAGTGAGTAGAAAAATATGAAACCCAATTAATTAATAAGACTATGTTATCATTTAGGAAAACTAACTTTTAAATATTTTTTGGTCTTCCATATTATTTTTTAGTCTTTATTTCTGATCTCTCAATATATGCTTTATTTTATTCAAATTCAAGATTCTTATTAAATCCTGATATAATTAATGTCCTAAATATATCGTTGAGGAAAAAGAAAAAGTATAGCTATTCAAGAACTAGATTACTGTGGTTTCTTCTGGTGATCAGGACTTAGAATTGAGAGTGTGTAGAATAACCAGGGCTTATTTTTAATTGTGCATTGTCTTGTATAATTTGAAAGCTCTTGCACACATATATACCACCTGATAAACCTACAAAAAAGAATATCCAGGGCCTGGTCAACAAAGATGGTGGCATAAGATGCTCCAGGGTATCATTCCCCAACAGAATCTTTGAGCAACTAGCTAAAATGGTAAGAACTACCTCCTTGAAAACTCCAGATGAGAGTCAAATGATAGCAGTAACTGAGTGAGTTACCAAATGAAGAAAATGTAACTTAAAATCAATAAGAGAAACTCCTGGTGCAAGTACTAGCCTTGCCCTCCTCTCCTCTTTGATGTCATGTGGACCCATCCTGTGCTCCAATTATGGGTCCTTGAACTTGTTACAGAGGGAACAGAGTAATCCAAATGTACATATTGGGGTGCCTGTATGTCAGTGCCAATTTATCTGGTGGCAACCTGGAAAGTTAACTTGGAAATTAACCTCTAGCTCACTCTTGCAAAACTTGTCCTGCATGCAAAAGCAGCTTGCTCACGGCTAAAGCAGCACAAGAAACAATTAAATCAAAGCAGTATTGGCAAGGAATTACTGACTTTAAGACACACAACAGATCACACAGGAATGAATGGAAGTCTATTTCTCAGGGAGCAGAAGGATTATATAAATTCACATAAATATGGAGATCCATATGGACATAAGCACAGGATAAGATGCAGACTCAAAAAAGATGAATGGACCCTGGACTTCACTTTTATTTCAAACTGATTCTCTTGAGAGAAGTGCTTAAGTCTTAAAAGAGCACCAGCTAATACAGAACCACATTTAAAGACTGGGAAAGTTGTTTCCAGTATCAGTTTGATTTGATTAATCCCTGAAACACAAAGAAAATTCTGTCATATCATCAGGTTGATATAAGCTTAAGGAACAGACAGATCAGGGACTAAAATTTTTGAATTAACACATTATAATATTGGAATGTGTAGTGTGCGACAAGATATGATAATGCAAATAAAGTAGCAGTAAATGATAGCCATCCAAGGGAATGAGATAAAACTTCAGAAACAACTAATAAAGATGACCACACTTTGGACATACAGGAAAAAATCTTTAAAAAAATGCTCTGAGATAAAGGAAAACAGAGAAAGGACTAAAAGATATCAAGAAAATGATGAGTGAACAATATGGGAATCTCAGTAAAGTAATAGAAATTGTAAAGAGGAACTGAGCAGAAACAATGGAGTTGTAGACAAAAAAACTAAAATTAAAAAAAAATTCCCTAGAGGATTTGAAAGTAGATTCAAGCTGGCAAAAGTCTCAGTGAACTTGAAGGTAAGATAATTAAAATGATTTAGGCTGAGGAGTACAAAGGAAACAGAATGGGAGAAGTGGGCAGAGCTTAACAGACCTGTGGGACACCATCAACCACACCACATATGCATTATGGGAATCCCAAAGAAGAGTTAGGGCAGAGGAAATATTCAAAGGTATAATGAATGTAAACTTCCCAAATTTAATAAAAGGGATGAATATATGCATCCAAGAATCCCAATAAACCCCAAAATAGGAGAGGAATGATAAAGTCTATAGTAGAAGAGAAATAAAATAGAGAATTAAAAAATAGAATCAATGAAACTAATAACTGATGTTTGAAAAGCTGAATAAAATCAACAAACATTTAGATAGACTGACAAAGAAAAAATGAAAAAGGATGCAAATAACCAAAATCAGAAATGAAATTGATTCAACATTACTACTAACTGCACAGAATTGAAACAGATTATAAGAGGATGCTATGAACATATGTATACAAAAAAATTAGATAATCTAGATGAAATGGACAAATTCCTAGAAGCACAAATTACCTACACAGACTCAAAAAGAAATAGAATTTCCCAACAAACTAATAAAAGTTTAAGAGTTTAAAATCAAGAAGCTCCTAACAAATATAAGCCCAGGATGACATGGCCTCACTGGAGAATTTTATCAACATTCCAAGAATTACTTACAATCATGCTCAAACTCCTCCAAAAAAATGAAAAAGAGAGGGAACACTTCATAATTCATTCTATGAGGACAACATCACCCTAATACCAAAGCTAGATAAAGATTCCAAAAGGAAATAAAATAACAAACCAATATAGAAATATATTGCTATTTAGAAATATAGATGCAAAAATCCTCAACAAAATGCTCATAAACCTAATCTAATAGCATATTAAAAGAATTATGCACCAAGGTCATGTGGTATTTATCGCTGCATGCAAGATTGATTCAACATAAGAAAATCAATTAATGTAATCTACCACACTCACAGAAGAAAGGTGAAAACACATGATAATTTCAACTGATACAGAAAAGACATTTGACAAAATCTAGCATCCCATCTTAATAAAATCATTTGGAAAACTAGGAATAGAAGGAAACTACCTGAACATGAGATGAGGCATATATGAAAAACCTACAGCTAACATAACACTCAATGGTAGAAGACTGGATGTTTCCCCTCTATGATCAGGAAAACAGGATAAGGATGCCTACTGTCACCACTATTATTCAAATTATACTAGAAGTTTTAAGTAGAGCAACTAGGCAAGAAAAAGAAATAAAAGTCATTCAAATTAGAAATGATGATGAAAAACTCTCCTTACTTGCTGATGACATGAACTTATACATAGGAAATCTTGAAAAAAATACACAACAAAGTACTAGAACTAAAAAACAAACTCAGCGAAGTGGCAGCATACAAGATCAATACGCAAAAATCAGTAGAGTTACTGTACACTAGTAATGAAAAATTCCATTTACTATAGCAACTAAATAATCAAATATCTAGGAATAAATATAATAAGGGATATAAAGTATTCATAATTGCAAAACTACATTTTTGAAAGAAATCAAAGACCTAATTAAATGGAAAGACATTCTGTGTTCCTGGACTAAAAGACTACATATTACAAGATGTAAATTCTGCTCGAAGTTATTTATAGATTCAATACAATCCCAAACTTCAACATCATTCTTGGCAGAAATGGAAAAGTCTATCATTAAATTTATATAGAATGTTAAGGTGTCCAAAATAGACAAAACCATCTTGCAAAATAAAAATAAAGTTTCACGACTCACACTTGCTAGGCTTGAAATATATTACAAAGTTACAATCATCAAAACAGTGTGATACTGTCAAAAGGACAGAGGCATAGGCCAGAGGAAGAGAATTAAGAGTTCAGAAATAAACCCCCACATCCACAGTCAATTGATTTTTGACAAATTGATTTTTTGACCAATCCTTATGGGTATCAATTCCAATTAATGGGGAAAGAATTGTCCCTTCAAAAAATGTTCAAGACAAACTGGATATCCATTTGCCAAAGAATAAAGGTGGACCTGTCTCATACACATTAAAAAATAAGTCAAAATGGATCAAAGACCTAAATGTAAGAACCCCAACTATAAAACTCTCAGAAACTATCAGGAAGCATTTTCAAGACCTTATGTTAGGAAATGATTTCTTAGACTTCATATCAAAAGTGCAAGAAACAGAAGACAAATGGAACTTTATCAAAATCAGAAATTTTGCACATCAAAGTCTTCATCATGAAGGTTAAAACAGACAACTTACAGAATGGGAGCAAATATTTTAGAAGGGTTCACCATTCAGACTACATAAAGATACCCTAAAAGCCAAAAACAAAAAGAAAAGAAACTCAATTTTAAAATGGTTGGAAGCCTGGAATAGACATTTGTCCAATGAAGATATACAAACGGCCAAAAGCACATGAAAAATGTTCACATCATAAGCCATTAGGATAATGCAAATCAAAACTAAAATGAGACACCAATTCACACTCACAAGAATGGCTACTATTAAAATAATGGAAAATAAAAGTATTGGAGAAAATCTGGAGAAATAGGAAGATTCAGTTATTATTGGTGAAATATTAAAATAATGAAGCCGCTGTGGAAAGCAGTTTGACAGTTTCCCAGAAAGTTAAGTAGAAAATTAGTGCATGACCTCACAATCTAATTTCTACGTATATATTCCAAAATATTGAAAGTAGAGACTTGAATTTCCCAAAGTGTAACCAACTAAGTGTCCTTCAAGGGAGGAAGGAATAACTAAAATGCATATACATCCTGGCCCATGTACGTACCCCCCCAAAAAACATATACGCATAAAAAGAAAGAACAAGTAAACACAAATTCAACAAATGGTGTTGCAGAACAGGATACTCACATGGAAAAAGAATGAAACGAGACCCCTGCCATACAGCATACAATTAAAAAAAAATGCAGTATATATACACATTGGGCTATTATTCAGCCTTAATAAGTTATGCAATTCTGATACATTCAACAATATGAACTTTGAAGATATCGTGAGTGATACAAAAGAATATTGTATGATCTCTATTATATGAAATAATTAAGATGTGCAAATTCATAGAGTAAAAGTCTAGAGTATATGCTACCATGGTACAGGGTGGAGGTAGGAATAGGGAGCTAAAGGCCTAAAATATATAGTTTCTCTTAAGGACAATGGAAAAATTTTGATAATGAATAATGATGATGGTAGCACAATATTTTGAATGTAATTAACACCATTGAATTGTATATTTGAAAGTGGTTAAAATTGGAAATTTTGGACTATATATATGGTACCAGCATAAAATTTAAAAAAATGTCTAACTGGACAATTCTCACAGTGAGCCGTAATGTTAGTTATGAACTACAATTAATAGTGTAAATATAATAATATTGTTTCTTCAACTGTAACTAAAACACTACATTAATGCAAACAAAATCTTAATAAGAGGATAGCTGTGCATGTGAAGGTGTATTTGGGAACTCTGTACATTAAGCATGATTTTTTTGTAAAACCTGTAAATCTGTAATATAAATAAAATTTTTAAAAAGTATACCATATATGAATAAAAAATGTGACGCATTCTTAAAATACAAAAGAGAAATAAGCAGTTAAAAAAAAGATACACCCTAAAATTCATAGGATACTCTTGTAGGAATTCCATTCTCAGATACAACAATGTAGAAAAAAAATGTGAACAAGTATTTTAAATGATAAATCTCAGGAGATTTTGACTTTTCTAATAAAAATGCTTTTAATCAATTACCATCATTCTAGTTTATGAGCTGCTGGAATGCACTAAACCAGAAACGGAACAAGTTCTGAAAAGGAGAGTTTATTAAGTTGCAAGTCAGTACTTCCAAGGCTATATGAAAGTGTCCACTCTAAGGCATCCAGAGAAATAAATCGTGGTTCAAGAAGGCCAATTATGTTCAGGGTTTCTCTCTCAACTGGAAAGGCACATGGCAAACATGGCAACATCTGCTAGCTTTCTCTCCAGCTGCTTGTTTCATAAAGTTATCTTGGGGGTGTTTTCCTTAAAGGTCTATGGCTGACTGACCTCTAAAGCTTTTTCCAAAATGATTCCTTCTCAAAGGGCTCCAGTAAGCAACCCTCTTGAATGTATGAGACACATCTCAATGGAAACCATCTAATCAAAAGTTACCGCCCAAAATTGGGTGGGTCATAGCTCCATGGAAACAATCAAAATGCTCCCACCCAGCAATATTGAATGAGGACTAAAGAACTTGGCTTTTCTTTTTTTTTTTTTTTTAATTTTTTTATTAATCAAGAAAAAGAAAAGAAATTAACACAACATTTAGAAATCATTCCATTCTACAAATGCACTCAGTAATTCTTAGTATCATCACATAGATGTATGATCATCATTTCTTAGTACATTTGCATCGATTTAGGAAAAGAACTAGCAAAACAGCAGAAAAAAATTTAGAATGTTAATATAGAGAAGAGAATTAAAATAATAATACTAATAATATATATATATATAAAAAGGAAAAAGAAAAAAAAACAAAAACAAAAGATACAAACACACAAACAAACAAACAAAAAACCATATTTCAGGTGCAGCTTCATTCAGTGTTCCAACATAGTTACATTACACTTAGGTATTATTGTGCTGTCCATTTTTGAGTTTTTGTATCTAGTCCTGTTGCACAGTCTGTATCCCTTCAGTTCCAATTACCCATTATCTTACCCTGTTTCTAACTCCTGCTGGTCTCTGTTACCAATGATATATTCCAAGCTGATTCTCAAATGTCGGTTCACATCAGTGGGACCTTACAGTATTTGTCCTTTAGTTTTGGGCTAGACTCACTCAGCATAATGTTCTCTAGGTCCATCCATGTTATTACATGCTTCATAAGTTTAGTCTGTCTTAAAGCTGCATAATATTCCATCGTAGGTATACGCCACAGTTTGTTTAGCCACTCGTCTGTTGATGAACATTTTGGCTGTTTCCATCTCTTTGCAATTGTAGATAATGCTGCTATAAACACTGGTGTGCAAATGTCCGTCTGTGTCTTTGCCCTTAAGTCCCTTGAGTAGATACCTAGCAGTGGTATTGCTGGGTCGTAATCGATTCTGCCATTCTATGTCTTTTGATTGGGAAATTCAGTCCATTAACTTTTAGTATTATTACTGTTTGGATAATATTTTCCTCTACCATTTTGGCTTTTGTATTATATATATCATATCTGATTTTCCTTCTTTCTACACTTTACTCCATACCTCTCTCTTCTGTCTTTTCGTACCTGACTCTAGTGCTCCCTTTAGTATTTCTTGCAGAGCTGGTCTCTTGGTCACAAATTCTCTCAGTGACTTTTTGTCTATAAATGTTTTCATTTCTCCTTCATTTTTGAAGGACAATTTTGCTGGATATAGGAGTCTTGGTTGGCAGTTTTTCTCTTTTAGTAATTTAAATATATCATCCCACTGTCTTCTAGCTTCCATGGTTTCTGCTGAGAAATCTACACATAGTCTTATTGGGTTTCCCTTGTATGTGACAGATTGTTTTTCTCTTGCTGCTTTCAAGATCCTCTCTTTCTCTTTGACCTCTGACATTCTAAGTAGTAAGTGTCTTGGAGAACGCCTATTTGGGTCTATTCTCTTTGGGGTGCGCTGCACTTCTTGGATCTGTAATTTTAGGTCTTTCATAAGAGTTGGGAAATTTTCAATGATAATTTCTTCCATTAGTTTTTCTCCTCCTTTTCCCTTCTCTTCTCCTTCTGGGACACCCACAACACGTATATTTGTGCGCTTCATATTGTCATTCAGTTCCCTGATCCCCTGCTCAAGTTTTTCCATTCTTTTCCCTATAGTTTCTGTTTCTTTTTGGAATTCAGATGTTCCATCCTCCAGTTCACTAATTGTAGCTTCTGCCTCTTTAGATCTACCATTGTAGGTATCCATTGTTTTTTCCATTTTTTCTTCTTTGTCCTTCACTCCCATAAGTTCTGTGATTTGTTTTTTCAGATTTTCTATTTCTTCTTTTTGTTCTTCTTCATGTCCTCCCTCAATTTATTGATTTGGTTTTTGAAGAATTTTTCCATTTCTGTTCGTATATTCAGCTCCTGAATAGTTGTCTCAGCTCCTGTATCTCATTTGAACTATTGGTTTGTTCCTTTGACTGGGCCATATCTTCAATTTTCCGAGCGTCATCCATTATTTTCTGCTGGTGTCTGGGCATTTGATCAGATTTCCCTGGGTGTGGGACCCAGCTGGTTGAAAGGTTTTTCTGTGAAATCTCTGGGCTCTGTTTTTCTTTTCCTGCCCAGTAGGTGGCGCTCGTGGCGCTCGTCTGTCTGCACCGCAGTCGGCCCGGGAAACCGCGCGTGGAGGTGGGGGTCGCTGGCCGCTGCGGCTTGGGAGAGTGCCGGTCCTAATTGCCCAGCTGGCCCGAAACGCCAAGCGTGACGGGAGGGCCCCGCTATCCAACGTTCCCAGTCAGACCGGGGAGCCACGTGCGTGGAGGGGACCCCAGTCGCCAGCCGCCCCGGCCGGGAAAACGCGCGCCCCTCGGGTAGCTCACCGCAGCAGATTCTCCCTGCCCGTTCAGCTGTTCCAGAATGGGGTACGCTGTCTTTTTGGTCTCTGTCGTGACTCCGGGAGCTGTTTCGTATTGTTTCTGTTTCTTTAGTTGCTTTTCTGGAGGAGGAACTAAGACCCGCGCGTCTTACTAAGCCGCCATCTTCTCCGGAAGTCCGAACTTGACTTTTCTGGGGTACACAACAGATTCATACCAGCACCATTGTTAATCACTATTTTTTCAATTCTCACTACTGATTCACTAAACTGAACATCAATACCAAAAACTGACTCTAACATCTTTAAATAATTTTAAAAATTTAGATTGTCTTTTTAAATATTGTTCCTCATTAGGTTCAACTCAGCCTTCAATAACATTTCTGTTTTGCTACACTTATTGAGGATGTCTGTCAAAACTGGTCGGCATTTTTTCATTCAGCTTTTTTCATCATTGTCATGTCTCTTGTCCAAACAATTTAATATGTGGAGTCATATTCATAATAAATTTTTGGTACCACACAAATGGTAAACATCTCTCAATCTTAGCCCATGGCCACTTATCATAGTTTATGTTACACCTCAGTTTCGTTTGATAGGATGAGATATTGGCATATTTGATCTCCTAATTTTTCCTTTCATTTTATTGGGTTGGAAAAAGGGGAATTTTTAGAGATATCAAAGATATAAAATTAAATGGCAGTAGGTACTGAGGGATATTTAAATTGTCAAGTACAAGGAAAAAGGATTTTTTATTAATTAATCATGGGACATTTTGCTCATAATTGCATCCACAGAACTTAGCATATCGTCTCACATCCATAATACATTTAATTTATGTTGCTGAATGACTGAAAAACTGATTATTCTAATGGTGTATTTATATATGTAATGCCTTTAAGACTGCAAGGAAAAAATGCTTTTATCGTTTATTTGGTTGTGTTTATTTTTGTCACTATTATTATATGGGATGGACCAAAAAGAGGTAAGAAAAAAGAGAAAGAAGATGCTAGTCAGCATAACTGGAAAGTTTCACCAAAGACATCTCCCAAGTTTCTTTTTCTAAACACTGGGCAGAGTACCCCATTTTTTGGATACTCTGCTCTTTTCCTACATTTGGACGGATACTTACTGTTGCCTCATGATCATCTCTCAACCTTTACTATGTCCCATTGACTTTGTCCTCACTTTTGAAAGTATTGAATAAAATCATTATCTGCTCATGCAGATCTGGAATGGCCCATTCATTCCTGAAATAAATTGTGCCCAGCTTTGATTTGCCAGTGCCTATCAATTCTGAGTCATGTCATGTGGGAGATTTTGGTTTTCTTTTGGCTAAAAGAAATTCGTGTGTGCCCTTTAATTATTGCCCTGTCTTCCAACCTTCATTGTCCACTAACCCATACGTGCTGCTTTAAAATTAAGTACCCCAGAAAAGCTATGTTTTTTACCCTAATCCAATATTGTGGAGGTAGATCTATCATTTAGAGTGGAAACTTTGATTGGATTGTTTCCATGGAGACATGACACACCCAGTTGTGGGTGTGACCTTTTGATTAGATGGAGATGTGTTTCTGCTGATTCAAGGTGGGTCTTGTTTAATTTACTGGAGTCCTTTAAAAGGGGAAATATTTTGGAGGAAGCTCAGATGCTTGGAAAACAGTTGCTTCAAAGCCAACGCAAGCAGAAATGCTTGAGAAAACACCCCTGAGGAAGCTGTTTGAAACCAGAAGTGGAGAGAGAAAGCCAGTAAATCAGCTATGTGTCTTCCCATGTGGCAGAGAGACACCAGGCACCTTTGACCTGTGCTTCACAACCAAGGTATCTTTCTATGGATGCCTTAGTCTGAATATTTTTATGCACTTAGAACTGTAAACTTGTAACTTACTAGACTCTCTTTCTAAAAGCTGGTCTATTTCTGGTATATTGCATTTCTGCAGCATATCCAACTAATACCATACAATGTTATTTATGGAATATGTAAAAGAGCAGGGATTATGTATCTTTGTAATCTAGACCATATGACACATACTAAGTACCCATATGTATTTGCTGAATAGATGAAGACTTCTGACAATTTTCTACTATCCCATGATTTTTGGTTCCTCTCCATGCGGTGTTCATATCCTGAATATAACTTATATGCTTTGAAACAAATAGCTGAACCCTCTCTTCTTTATTAGTAGGGATTTGACACAAAAGCAAAACATTCCTGCGTGTCTTACCTTGCTACTGGATTGCTACACATATACTATCAAGGAAGGGCAATGGCTTGAGGCTAACCATACATATTTTTAGCTTCCACCACTTACAACTGAATGGCTCCCTCCAGTGTTCAATATTTAACACATTACTCTATTGGCAAGAGTTTGAGTGGACTTTCTAGACCTGAACTTTTGATTGCCACAGACTGGTACCCTGTTTGCATCACTGTTTTTGTTGTGGCCAAGAGAAGTTAAAATAAAACAAAACAGAAAACAGTCAGGAGTTCCTTATGTATCTTATGCTAAGGATCCTCAGCTCCAGCTAATACTAGAAGTACTGAGTTGGGAAAAAAGAAAGATAACTACACTCCATCTTGCAGCCATAGATACAATGTAGAGATAATAACGAGGCCTTCAAATGTTATCAAACATTTTTATTTTTCTGTACTTCAATTCATTAGTAATTGAATGGTGGTGTTGAATACCAGTTCAATGCTAGGGAGTCAATACCTACTTATATCATAAAATTTGGCTTCTTTCCTAGTCACATTCTAATATTTCAAACTGGTCACAAAGGCTAAACTTTGGAAAGGTTTCAGGGTTTATAGGAGGAACTTTTTTTGTAAAATGTCAATAAAACTGCTGTATTAGTCAGGGTTCTCTAGGGAAACAAACCAACAGGCAATATCCATAAGCATTAGATTTTATAAAAGTGTCTCACACAACTGTGGGGATGCATGAGTACAAATTCCATGGGGAAGGCCATGAGTTGGCAACTCCAATGAAGATCAATGAATTCCTCAGGAGAGGCTGGCTGACTGAAGTGGAGAGAGTGATCCACTCTTTTGAATTCTTTAAAACCTTCAACTGATTAGATTAAACAGCACTCACTGTGGAACACATTCCTCTTAGCTGACTGCAGATGTCAACAGCCATGGATGCAATCAACATGCTGATGATTTAATAAACCAGCCTTCTGATTTGAAATGCCCTTGCCCTAACAGTTAGGCCAGTGCTTGCTCATTCAAATAATAAGGCACCATAACCTGACCAAGTTTACACATGAACCTACCCATAACAACTACAACTTTCACTTTGTTACTGGACAAAAGCAGTGAATTCTCCATCCAGCGGCTCAAATGACCAATTCCTGAGATACTGGTGTTTCAAAGAAAGAAAGAGTTTATTGTTAGGTGTGAAGCAGGAGAACAGTTGGCCTAATGGGCCAAAAATCTGTCTCCTCAAGTCTAGGGAATTCAAGGTTCAAGGTTGTTATAGATTCAGAGAAAAGGAGATGGAGTTTTTACCATTTTAATAAAAAGTATAAGCCTGGGTTAGTGGAGGCTAGAATAACCATTACAACAGTAAGTATGCACAAGGTTGAGATGGGTAAGTATAAACAAGGGCAAGACTAGGCTAGGTTAAGCAGGTTAAGCAAGGGTAATACTAGTTGAGTTTCAGTAATTTGAGGTATTAATTTTTGGCTATTCTATAATATAGAAAGAAAAACATTTATACAATGATTCTGTAATCATAATCACTTGTTAATTCTTAACTCCTTGGTTGCAACTTCCCATTTCAGTAATTTAGATTCAATAAACCTCAGTATGAAAATAGGTTACAAAAGTACGTTACCTGTTTATCTGAGCAGCAAATATGAATTGGGAGAGGTATTCATGCTGCAAGCTATTTATCCCGAATGCCTATTGTTCTGTGCTGGATAAGTATGCTTCAAGAATCCTGGAATTGTACTTCATAACATTTCATTATATTTTCTATTGGGGTTATTGGCCAACTTGGTGAGATTGAAAAGCTCAACATTCTCATTTATTCAGACCACGGCCAAGAACCTCACATGGTCCATTTTACTTTGCTCTAGCATTCATTTGCTCAATGAGAGGTATTTAAGACCTTGAACCTAGTCCGCCAGATATGTGGTTGTACCATATCTCAAACTATATATTCAGATCTATTTCCTCATGCAACTATTCTTTTGTTAAGAAATTTCTTGGGGAGATCAAAACACAGTTTCGTTTGATCTAATGCTAATACATCTGATCTCCATCACACTAGATGAAGATTCTTGTTATTGCAGATGACAGAAACTCAACTAACACCACCTTTCTGCAATAAGCATGCATTTCTATTGTGTAATAAATATATAATATATATTATTTCTCTAGAGTCAGCTGTTGTTAAATCCAAGAGTTTACATGGTTCTTCTTAGCATCCTTTCAATCTACTTAGTTCTGTTCTTAGAAGACTAGAAAGATGTAGTCTGTCAGGAATATGTCACCTTTAGAATTTTTGATATTTGAAGAAATGCAATTTGATCCCTCCTAACTTCTTTTTTTTTTTTAATTTTTTTATTAACGGAAAGAAAAAAAAAAGAAATTAACACAACATTTAGAAATCATACCATTCTACATATGCACTCAGTAATTCTTAACATCATCACATAGATGCATGATCATTGTTTCTTAGTACATTTGCATCCGTTTAGAGGAACTAGCAACACAACAGAAAAAGATATAAAATGTTAATATAAAGAAAAGAAATAAAAGTAGTAGTAATAGTAAAAAACAACAACAACAAACAAACCAACAAGCAAACAAAAACAAAAAAAACCCTATAGCTCAGATGCAGCTTCATTCAGTATTTTAACATGATTACTTTACAATTAGGTATTATTGTGCTGTCCATTTTTGAGTTTTTGTATCTAGTCCTATTGCACAGTCTGTATCCCTTCAGCTTCAATTACCCATTGTCTTACCATGTTTCTAACTCCTGCTGAACTCTGTTACCAATGACATATTTCAAGTTTATTCTCGAATGTCCGTTCACATCAGTGGGACCATACAGTATTTGTCCTTTAGTTTTTGGCTGGATTCACTCAGCATAATATTCTCTAGGTCCATCCATGTTATTACATGGTTCATAAGTTTATCTTGTCTTAAAGCTGCATAATATTCCATCGTATGTATATACCACAGTTTGTTTAGCCACTCTTCTGTTGATGGAGATTTTGGCTGTTTCCATCTCTTTGCAATTGTAAATAACGCTGCTATAAACATTGGTGTGCAAATCCTCCTAACTTCTATAAAATCGTGAAAGGTAATTCTATGGGCCTCACACATGAAAAAATCATGCCATGTAAGAGAAGGAGGCTATCTGCTTGGAAAGCTTGTACACAATCCCATCCTTGTGAGAAAAGAAGTTGGGCCACTTGATTAAGGGAGGCACAGACCATGGAGGAAGACACGTTACCAGCATGCCCTACCCCAAACTCTAACTCCCATATCGTACTGGTGGTGGCAAATTACTGTCATTACTGCCATCACTTTGTTCAGCATCTAATTCCAAACATTCATACATTTCAACCTCTAGAGTTCCTGGACTAGTTCCTGCAATACATCATATCAGCCTCAAACACACTTCTGTGTATATCTTTCTTGGTCCCTGTTTTAATTTATGAATGTTGCTGAAATGCAATATACCAAAGAAATGCGCTGGCTTTTATAAAGAGGATTTAATAATTTACAAGTTCATAGATTGAAGGCCATAAAAGTATCCAATCTAAGGCATCCAGAGAAAGATACTCTGACTCAAGAAAGGCTGATGATGTTTGGAACACTTCTGTCATCAGGGAAGGTATATGGCTGGCATCTGCTTGTCTTTTAGCTTCTGGTTTCAAACACATCTGTTTCAGTTTTCTAATGCTGCTGGAATGCACTTACCAGAAATGGGTTGGCTTTTATAAATGGGCTTTATTAATATACAAGTTAACAGTTCTAACAGTTCTAAGGCCATAAAAATGTCCAAACCAAGGCATCCAGAAAAAGATACCTTGACTCAAGAAAGACCAATGGCATCAGGAACACCTCTGTCATCTGGGAAGGCACATGGCTAGTGTCTGCTTGTTCTTTGGCTCCTAGTTTCAAACAGCTTCCCCGGGGGGGGACTTACTTTCTACATTTCCAAACATCTCTGTCTGTATCAGTTCTGAGCTTTTTCCAAAATGATTCCCTCTTAAAAGGCCCCAGCAAGTGGAATAAGACCCACACTGAATGGGCAGAGGCACATCTCCATGGAAACCACTTAATCAGAAGGTCTCACCCAACAATAAGTCTGTCCCTACAGGATTGGACTAGGAAAAATAATATAGCTTTTTTGGGGTATACAAGAGCCTCAAACCAGCACAGGCCCATAACGTGATGATGAGAAACAAACAAATATTAGAATATATCTGTTCTGCCACCATTGACCAACAACACAGAAGGTCTATCTGTCAGAGTTTGTCTATAATCCCTGAAATTTCTCCACTAAAACATCTCTTTTTATAGGAAACATAGTTTTCACCCCTTACCTGTGGGACTCTTGGTTGCACAGAATACTAATTACTATATCTTCTGAAGTAGTCAAGGTCAGTCTAACTGGAACAAAATTCTGTTCCATAACTCAAAAGTGTGGGATCAAATGGAAATTATCTGTCATTTCCATTTGAGAAAATAAAATTAAATTAAATTAACTATAGCAACTTCTGCTAAAAGGTGATGGAAACTCCAGTACAGTTGAAAGTAAAGAAGTTTTCACTCAATGCCAGGCCATGCTCAATGCACGTTTTCCCTAAGTTCAGTTGTTCTGTGTTCTTCCTGATTGACTCTGATTGCAGTCTACTGCTATGTGCTTATGAGGTACTCTCACCTGCGCCGACTGTCTTAGAGAGCTATCTTCTTTCTGAAGTAGTATGTTGAGCCCTGGTGTTTGGTCTATTGGCAATATTAGAAGAGTTTTAAAATGAAAGGTCAGAACCTCAAGAGTTGTTAGGAGCCAATGAGAAATGCAAATGAGTAAAGCATACCTAAAATAATAATAGGAAGGTGTGAGAACTGTGTCAAACTTGAAACCACAGTCCATGTCTAATAAGGTCTGCTACAGTTTTCTCCAACTCATTGATCACATGGAGAAATGCAGACCAAATGTTACCAAATACACTGCTTCTCAAGATATACTATGAATCTTGATTTTTAGGTGAAAATTTCCCCAATTATAAAGCTTTAAGAAAAAAAAATATATCTGCAAATTGGATACAACCTTGAGCTTCCAATTTGAGATCTCATTGCCCTTCAAAAATGGTTTATATAATTTTAGAGCCTTATTCTAAACAAAAGTACAGGAATTCTGCTCCTGCTCTAACTGGATTAGGGGGAATATGAAGTGAGTCTCTCAGTGAGGTCTTCCAGGGCCCCATTCTTGACCATTCTCCACTGTCCATTTGAGAACCAACGGGCTAACTGAAAGTCTTGTATCAAGGCTTCCTGAGACTTGTGTTCACTTTAGCTGATATCAGTTGGGCTCGATTCAGACTCTCAGAGAAAGGGCAAGCTCATTTAGCACTGTGTTCCTTTTTTTTAAGGTACTACTTTTGTTAATTGTTCTACTATCACCCACCTTCACAACTTTATCCAACAATTGCAGGTCTGATACTGTTAAGTGAAGTAGGTAGCATATTGCCAATTGAGGTAAATTGTCCCTCTACCACATCCCTTCACTCCAGGAAGGAGATAGGAACTTCTCTTTAGTATTTTTTCTGTTTGCTTGTTTGTTTGTTTTTAGCTAATTTAAGAACTGAAGCCTAAGATTCAGTATTAAAAAAATGAGAACACAATCTTATGGTCAAAAGACAAAAATTGTTTTCACTAATTCTCTATCATTTTGTTTTGATGAAAAATTCAAGAAACTTCTAGTATTTCATTTTTAATTAATGAGTCTCCTAAGTAGTTTGCTTTATATGTGGTCCTTTAAGTAGCATTATGAAGAAGGGAAAATGTAACAGCACCTGTCCTTAGAGTTCAGCTAGGTTTCCATGACACTCGATACATTGGCTTTAGTTCTTACACTTTTCTGTCTAGTTCTTTGGAAGTTGTGCTTAAATCTCCACAATTGGATCTCTCCAGGGGATTTCCTTGTTTCAGTAACTCACTTGGATCTTCCTATCCCAATTGCCAACGCCCCTCCGTTTTCCTTTCCCTGACTTTTCCTTCAACCTGCTTGATCCTTTATCTTCTCAGTGAACCCGGAGCTGAAAGAATGAGATTCAAGAGCTTTAGCCCCAAAGGAACCATACCGATTAATAGAGTTATCTCTGTTCTTTGCCATAGAAGGAGAGGTTAAGATCCTATATTCTACTCTAAAGTTGTGAAATGACTATTTTGTGAAATAAACAGGCCAAGGTTTTAACATATATTTAGTCTAAACTTTCTATGTCCCCTACAGTGAGGGTATTATTATCCCTATTTGAAAGTGGAGCCACAACAGCCATAGAGCTTAAGTTTCTACGGAAGAGATAATCTAGCTGTTTGCTAAACATACCTCTTTTCCCAGATACCTGGCTAAACTACTTTTCCCATATTCCCTGCAGTAAGAAGTGGCCATACAAGTAACATATAGGCAGTGGAATGGATTAAATTGAGGTCCCTACAGCAAACAGTCTTTACTTTGCATGTAGCTTTTATAGCACCCATGAATTTATCTTAGTACTTCAGTTGCCCACATCAGAAACCCAGGAGACTGGACACTTAAATGCAATTATGATTTGCAGACACTCATTTAACTATTTTATATTCTATACAAATTTAAAATGGTGAAAGTATTTATAGGCTCTCTTAGGTTGAATTAAACTGTCCATGCTAAATCTAAATATGAAATTTTATCCCTGAAGTCACTAACAGATTGCTTTTGCTTAAACTTCACTTAGATTCTTGTCTATAGCAAGTATAATTCATCAGACTAATTAGTTTCATCCATGTATATCTTAGCAGGTGTGTCTTACATAGTTTATACCAATCACATTTCTCTATGAATTATGGCTTCAAGTGTGTTATTAACTTCACCTAATTTCAGAATATTGAACCATTTTTGGTAATCAGTGAAGATGAAAAATAATAATGCTCCAACAGTTTTAACTAGTCTCCAAAGATTTCAAAGTCAATTTAAAATATTGTTAATTAGAAAGTCATGCTCAATGGATTTTCACAGTTTATGGCCCTCTGCATGTAGTATTGTAATTGACAGTAGATTTTCTAGGAATTGATTTTAATATGTAAATAAAGCATGGTAGTTTAAGTGATTTAACATGTCATATAAAATAATGTAATTGGCATATACAGGGATAGAAAGAGAGTTTTTAAAATTTAAACTAAAGAAGCAATATTTTGGTATTTTTTGTTGAATATTTCACCATACTGTTGATATTTTTCCACCATTCTATTCGTGCTTCACTCCAACAAGCATGAATATTACTACAGGTTTTTCTCTCACCTTCTCTCAATTAATCTTCCAGTGAGTGGAGTGGATTTTTAAACAACAAATTTGTGAGAGCATAACAAGCATTTCAGATTATAAAGGAAAGTCCTAAGGACTTTATCGGAAATCTTAACATTGGAATTTAAGATTGGGGCACATGACAACAAAGGCTTTTCAGCATGTGTGTTGATCCATAACTTGAAGAACTTTTGAACTGGTGATTAAATGCTAGCACTATTTGGACAACTGAGTAATCTGAGAAAGATTTCAGTTTAAAATCTTTTCAAATTTTCCCACCAAAGATTTCTTCATTTACCTTAAATAACCTAGGTTTGTCTTATTTCCTACACATATGTTAAGACCCCAAAAGACTCTAGAAGATTCAAAGAACCTAAGTTGCTATACAGTCAATCCATCATAAGTGTACTGCTAGGCTCCTATTTTTTTCACTTCACTGTCAGAAAAGGGCATGTTTCTTTATAGGTTACTAGCTGTTTAAATGATTTTTCTCTGGAGTAACCTTTCCAAGGCATTTTTTGACATTTTTTTTAATGAAACAAATGATGCAGAACTCCACCTCCTGTGGCAACACTCAAGCATTGTAGATCCAAAATCATAACTTCAGTTTGATTCTGAGTATTTGCAACTATATCCTAAGTAAGCAATATAGACAAAAGTTACCGCCACCAGGATTGCGAGATTGACAGTGAAAAATCTGTTCAATTTAGTTATTTCAGTGAAGACAGCTGGAGTCAGGGGGCCAAATTGCTGACCTCTTTCAATTCTGAGTAGTAGCCTTCCTGTTGCCATTTTGTTAGGGTGTGTTGAAACTAGAAACAAACGACATCGTCCCTAGAAATCTCTGCATTATTCTCTAAGGGTTATCTTGTACGTTCTCTTTTGGGATCTCTATTTCCTCAAGGTATTGGTTGATGAGGAATAGAACAGGGTGAAAACTTTATTTGTTATCAAAGGACCTGGGTTGAATAGAGATAGCAGTGATTGTTTTAGAGGAAATTCAGTTTTAGCTAAGTTGATGGACCAGGAATTCTTTTGGCCTATATTGGATCTACAGATTAAAACTACAGATTCTAAAACTGTGGAAGGAAATTCAACTCCAGAGTTCATGGAAGGGGTGAATCTCTTGTAGCAAGTGACACTACACTGACTACTGTTAAAACATGGCATTTTAGTTTCCTAGGCTGCTCTAAGCATATACCAAGAAATGCTTCAGCTTGAACAATGGAAATTTATTCACTTAAAGTCTGTGAAAATGTCCAAATTAAGGCATCCATAAGGAAATGCCTTCTTCCTGAAGGTTGGGTGCCAATGACCCTTAGTACCACTGCCACATGGCAAGGCATCTAGTGGCTCTGCTGGTGGCTCCCTTCTCTTCTGCGTGTCATTGATATTGGTTTCTTGATTCCATGGCTTCCTCTCTCTCTCTCTCTCTCTCTCTCTGTATTCATTCTGTTTTTAAAGGATTCCAATAATAGGATTATGTCTCATCTTAAACTAGGTGGGTCACACCTTACCTAAAGCAGCCTCAGCAAAAAATGCTATTTACAATGGGTTCTCATCCACATCTACAATGGGTTCTTAGATTTAAGAAAACAAATATTTTTCTGGAGTATGTACAGTTTCAAACCACCACACATGGATTGAAATGTACCATTCTTGTGAGTCCCAGTCACCACTGGAAGATGTCGCAGCCTTGGACAAAGCTCAGGTCCGAGATATAATCTCATGGATTACCCAAAGAAGGCTGAAAACATCTAAATTCAATTTCTTTCTAGCTGTGTTATCTTGAGTAAGTTATGTGAGTATTATCTATCAGTATCAGTTCTCTCAACATGACAAATAATACTAGTTTCAAAAAGTTGTGAGAATAGAATTATATAATAACCTTATAATAATTCCTAGATTATAGAATAAGATTACTTGTTTTAATGAATTTGTGACTCTTGATTATGCTGATATTTAAGCCAAATAATGCTTATAATTCTATTGCCCTTTTTTCTTTCAGAACATAATGATACAACTTTAGGAAGGAAGGAAATTCACTTTAGGCAACCACATAACAAAAATGATAATATATTACATAATTAGTTATTTTCATATTATTGTTCACTTGAGACTTTGGAGTTAAGAAGATTACTCAAAGTATAGATTTGACTTACTTTAACTTATGGCAGCTTCTTGAAGATTTTTAAATATATTCTATGAAAATTAACTTTATGGCAATTTGTTACATAACGATTTGATTTTTCTTTTCATAATGACTTGATTTTGAAGTTACAAAGTGATGACTGCACATCTCTTTTGCATTGGGTTTTTCCTAATGAACTTCACCCCTGGAAATATACATTTATTTATTATTAAATATTTATTAAGTGGTGATGTCTTTTTTCAACAAACAACTGGATAACATTTTCTTGTTGGACTGTGATTGATTTTGAGTTTAGTTAAAAAGAATTTACTGTGGGTTGATAATTTACAACCCAAATTCTAGACATCCAAATTTTTATCATTTTCAGTTTTAGAGGTGGAAATCTGGAATTGCTATTTGTGTCACGTAATTTTTTGTTGTTGAGAAAAAGTTTTCCAAAAAGGTAAATGACGTGCTTTAGACTCACATTATAGTTTTTTCATAGACAAATCATTTTCCTCCTTTTTGCCATATACAGACTATCAAAAGCTAAACCTCAGTCACTCCCTTAACTTCAAGAAGTGGCAATGTGCTGTCCTCAGAGAAATTGTAGTAATAGCTCTACAAATCAGAATCCTACCATACCAGTCAAAAAATCACCACACTGTGAAGAGAGGATTATGGGAGATCTCATGAACTATATATCACAAATTCTTATAAAAGGAACTATATTGTCATTGGAGGATATTATGTTCAGAAACCCATGGTGAGAGGTGGCATTATGTTATTTTCCGGCTGATCGCAAAGTTCATTACACTTGACAGTGATTTGCTCTGGACCGTGATCTACAGATCAATGTCAAATAATATAATTAATGTCTGCATTGAAGTACTGCTGACAATAGGTCCCGAAGGATGTTTTTTTCCTAGAAAGTACTAACATATTAATATTAACATATGAAAGCACCAAAGGCTCGCTGCACTTTTGCTCACACTGATCCTCAAAGTTTCTTTATATCTAGAAGCTAGTTTGGGGAGAAAATTTACAATACTGACTTAAGTTTATTTGTATTGACATATACATTTCTTTAGGTTTAAGTTATCAGTAAATAAGAATTTATAATCTTCCATTCAAATTTTAAATATTCTGAAAAATAGAATTGTATGTATTGACAATTAATATTTATATACATATTATGCACATGAACTACTGTTTCATGGAACAAAATTAAATAAAATTAGTTAGTTAAGCAAAGTTTATAAGATAAAATTAAGTTTGTTTTAATAAAATAGTGATAAAATATGAATATTAATAAAATATGAATAAACATTTATCATTATTTGCTGACTTATTCACATCACAACAATCCTCCTTTTGGTGCTTGATTTCTTTCATTCAACATTATCTATATCAGGTTCATTTACAATGCCAGGTGCAGTTGTAAGTATCTGTGTTAATAAACAAGCTAATGTGGTCATCAAAATCCACAAATAAAAAGGCTGTGTAATAAACTTTATGAAGAAGAAAAGTGCTGAAATACTTTATGAAAACACTTATGAAAAAGGAAAGTGCTGATGATGTTTAGGGTTTCCCTCTCAGCTGGAAAGGCACATGGTGAACATGACGACGTCTGCTAGCTTTCTCTCCAGGCTTCTTGTGTCATGGAGCTCTCCCAGGCGTGTATTCCTTCTTCATCTCCAAAGGTCTCTGGCTGTGTGAGCTCTTGTGGTTCTCATGGCTCTGCTGCTCTCTCCAAAATGTTTCCTTTTTTAAGAGATTCCAGTAAAGTGATCAAAACCCACCTGAAATGGGTAGATTCACATCTCCCTCTAATCAAAGGTTAATAGCCATGACTGGATCTGTCACATCTCTGTGAAGATAGTCTAATAAAGTTTCCAACTTACAGTGCTGAATAGGGGTTAAAAGAAATAACTGCCTCCATGAGATGGATCAGGATTAAAACATGGCTTTTCTAAGCACAGATACCACTACATTTCTTCCTGCATGCTGTCATGAAAAAGATTGGCACAATAATTGTCACAAACTAACAGAAAATATGGGAAAGTCAAAACCCTCTTACATTGCTAGTAAGGATATAAATCAATAGAGCTTTTTAGAAAAATTTTGGGGCAGGAGTTAATAATACTTATCATATACTAACTTATGTTCTGGCAATTCTAATTCTAGGAATAAACCAAGAGAAATGTATAGATATTTACACACAAGTACACATAGATACCAAGAGATTTGTACTAGAATATTCATTGTTAATAATGTGAAAACATTGAAATGTCCATCATAGAACAGATAAATAATATTCACATAATGGAATGCTACACCAAAGTGAGAATGAACAATCTACAACTATACGCTACATTGCAAATGAACCAGACATAGACAATGTTGAAAGAAAGAAATCAGGCACCAAATAAATCTGATATAAACCCTATTTAAATAAAGGGGAAAAAGTATGCTTCTAGAATTCAGGATAGGGTCATCCTTGAGAGGACATAGGGAACACATTGAAGCATGAGGGGGTTTCTTGCTTCTGAGCTTCTACTAATATTTTTCTTAATCTGAAGGATGGTTATATATATGTGTTCAGTTTGCAAATATTTATTGATCTGTACAATTATGATTTGTATAATTTCATCTCTATATTATTCTTGAACCAAATTGTTTAACTTGGACACAGAACTGAAAAGATTATCTATATTGCCATACAGAACAAATAAATAGAAAATATAAATGAGGTAAAAGACTATAGAGAAGCTAAGATATTTCACTCTTTGTTAGTCTTCATAAAGGAGAGAAGAAAGAATGAGGAAGAAGCAATATACAAGGAGGTAATGAATAAGAGTTTTCAGACAGAAATCTACAATCAAGAAGTCCATAAATTCCCATGCAGGACATATGAAAAATAATTATATATATATATATATATATATATATGAATGGAGCTTCAGTAATTTAAAAACAAAAAGAAGAATCAAACTAAATGAGTATATAAATATTAAACTAATATGAAGATAAAATGGAATAATAACTTAGTGCAAATTAAGGCAAGAAAGGAGAAAAATAATGTAAAATGGGCAGAATAAGTAGAAATAATATAGAATATTGCATGTAAGTATATAATCATAAGTTAAATATGAATGGATTTAACATTTCTTAGTTAAATCCAAACATTACTGGAAAGGATTAAATATATGACTATATATTGGTTCACAAATCTAAAACAGAAATATAAAAGTTTGATGTAAAATGGTAGCAAAAGATCTACTATAGAAATGATAACTAAAGAAAAGCTGACAAAATAGACTCTGGCTGAATGAATTACCAGAGATAAAGGGAGTAACTTCATGATGTTAAAATGTTTAAAACATCAGGAAGATATAACATTTTAAAAAATTTTATGCATCTAATAACATAAAAATAAACAAAAAATAAACAGATATACAAAGATAATCATTAGGAAAATAGAAATTATAGCTGAAATTCTTGTTACAGAGAAAAATTAGACCCACGATGACTTTACTGGAAAGTTCTAACAAACATTCAAGCAAAAAATAATAATTTTAAAGTTCAATAAATTCTTCCAGAGATTAGGAACATGCTACAAGTCACTTCATCAAGCTAACATAGCTTCCCTTCCAAATCCTCAACAAGGACAGTAGAGGAAGTTTGTTTTATCATTAAAAATAAGTTAATAAAACAAACTATATTAACAGCTTATATGGAAATTTATATGATTATCTCATTAGAGTGAAAAAGACTTTGGATAAAATTCAACATACATTTTTGGTAAAAATATATTAAAAAAAGATTAAAGGAACTTCAATTTGATAAAGATTATACTAAATCTTCACAAAACATAATCCTTTCTGGGGGAAATTACTTTATTGAATTCCCTCCTCCCCCCCGTGATCAGGAATTATAAAAAGTCAGTTATCATCACTTTAACCAGTCATCATTGTGGACTACTTTAGGTAGCAGAGTAAAGAAAAAAACAGAAGAAAGGCGGGAAGAAATGAAGGAAGGAAAGAAGGTAGCATATAAATTCTGGAAAATGGAAAAACAGTTCTTTCTTACAGAAGACTTAATAATATAGGTAGGAACTTAAAAAAAATCTTATAGATACATTATAGGATTGATATGATATATCAAGAAAGCAGCTAGTTTGGTATTTCCCTTGCAGTTTTTGTAAATGTTTATGAATTTATGGGATTCAATAAGGATGGTATTGTAAAATAGCTTCATTTACTTTTCTTACCACTACCTTCAACAAATTCAGTTAAATAATTCTAGCTTGTCTATTGAAGAGAACTCTAGAAGTGTTGATAGTTCTGAGAGTTCATTTTCCAGCATGAATTAATAGTTCTTAGTTTTTAGGTGTTGATAAAGCAGACTGACCCGACTTTGCTCTCTTGTTCCTTTCAAGCTTGGGCCAACCTTGGCTTGGAGGCTTACAATGTGAAAGGGAGAAACTGTGTTCTGTTCTTACTCTTTTCACATCTTTTGCTGTTTCCTTGCTGCTGTGGCTGGCCTGTCCAGAGTGAGATGAGATGAGACATTGGAGGAAAACGGTTGATACAATTGTAATTTCACATTAGGTCTATATAAATATTAGGTGTTGAGATACAGATTCTTTACTTTGTAGCTGGGTTTTGTGTGTGTGTGATTTTTGGAGAACTGCTTCAGCCAGTCATTGGATGTCACCTACCTGATCAAGTAGGTGACACCCTTCTCTAGCCCAACACTTATGACAAACCTGCAAAGAGTCAACTGCATATAGAATAACATTCTTGAGGTTTGTGTTATTTCTCCTGAAGGGCTTCTTAGGTAGGATTCCTTTCAAGAGTAGGCAAGTTCAACTACTAGTTTAACCATGGAAATACTTTTCACCCCCAATTAAACTTTGCAAGTGAGGGTCATTTCTAATGCAGTCCTTTCTATTTGCAACAATCCCTAAGCCCTTCAGCAAGTTCTAGCCTTAGATTTTTTCATGATGGAGTTGGGGTATAAATATCAAGATCGCCAAGTGGTTTTCTGAAGTTCCTCTGATTTATCTTGTTTGTCTGAGGAGGTACCACACTCCTATTGTTTCTGTTATACTGAGAAAATAAGAACTACAGAACACTATTCCAATTCTCTCCATAAAACCCCACCATTTTTGCCTCTTAAAAGATTCCTAGCTTAGATGTGGATATGTTAATGATGGCAGAATTTGTTTTGTGCCCTTTTCAATACTAGTCCCATTGCCCACTGTTTCCTTTTACAGTTAGAGATTACTTAAATCTTAGTGTGTGAAGCTTGGAAACTTACAGTGAATCAACAAAATGGAAAATATTATGTTTTAATAGACAGTTACACTGCAATCGTAGATTCTATATGTATAGTTTTAAGAGGATATTGTGCAATGATTTTCTGGAATCTGAATTGCTCTGAGAATTCATTTGTATCTACTTTCTGTGATCTTGCATTTGTACTTTTGTTACATGGTTTTAGAACCCAAAACCCTTTTTATCTCACAATTACTAAAATGTGTCTCACTTTTACTACCTCCTCTTTAAAATAAAATATATTCTTGTATAAAGCCTTTCTCTTCCATATAGGTCAACTTAAAGTTTCAACTATTTTTTAAGAAAACTTGTCTCCTCCTCTAGCTCAATCAGCCTGCTTTCCTTTATTTTTTTCTTTTATTCTTCTATTGCTGTTTTTAAAATAGTAAAGTCAAAAGCATGCTTTTTAGAACACTCTGTTTCTTCCTTGACATATTTAATGGGGCATTTTAATGATTAGGTTGCAATAATTTTACTGAAATGTCCTTTCTAATTGAAAGTAAGAATATGGAGCTTTATCTTCATATCAAGGAAATGTTCTTTCCTATTTGCTGGGAAATAAAATCTACACGCTTCCTTCTAATTTTTCCAAAGCAAATTCCAGGAATATACAGGGCTGAAACCATTCTTATTTCCCTGTAATTGAAACTTTGCCTCAGCCTTCAGTTGACCAAGATAGCTGCACAAGATGCTGTAGCATGCCATTCCCCCACAGAATCTTTGAACAGCTAGGAAAAATTGCTGGAACCACCTTCCTCAAAACTCTGCAAAAACAGTTCAAGTGTTTTGGTAACTGGAGTTCTGAATCAAGAAAACACAGCTTTAAAAGATAGTAGGAAAAAAATCTTTGACAACTTTTCTGTCACTTACCCCAACCCTACCCAGTGCAGTAAGAAGTGAACCTGCTCTGCTTTTGTGGGCACCTGGACACATTCTGGAGGGAGCAGAGCAACCCCTATGTGCCTGCTACAGTGCCTGTATGTCAGTGACAATCTATCAGATGGCAGTGTGAAAAACTGAATAGGAAACTCATCTCCAGCTCACCCTCCCAGAATATGCCCTTAGGCAGAAGCGGCTGGTAGGTATCTGTTGTAATATTAGAGACAGTTAAGTCAGAGAGGACTTGGGCAAAGGATTACCTCCTTTAGGTGATACAAGAGCACCTAAGGGTAGGGGAGGAATTAAAATTCCTGTAAAGTGGGGAACAGTCAAGCATAAGTCCATAATAAGGCTCAGACTCATAAAAGAAATAGGTGATATGACACTTCACATTCACCTTGGGCTCATCTTTTTGGAAGGACAGCTAAACTCTGAAAGAGAGCATCATCTAAAGCAGAGCCCATTTTGAAAGGATGTAAAAGTTGCTTTTTGCATTGATCTGTGTGTTTTTGTTAGCTCCTGGCATTCAAAAAATTCTCTATCATATCCTACCTGGACACAAAATGCAGCAACTGATGGCTCAGGGACTAAGTCTCAGATTTAAACATTAAAATGTGCAGTATGCAATAAAAGATTATGAAACAAACAAACAAGAAATGATGGCTCACCCAAAGGAACAAGATATAAAACCAGAAACTATCAATGAAGAAGACAAGACTTTGGACAAAACAGAGAAAGGCTTCAAAAAAATAGTTCTCAGTATACTAAAGGAGATAATGGAAACACAGAGAAAGAACTAGAGGATATCAGGAAAACAATGAATGAACAATATGAAAAATAGAAATAGAGAGAAATTAAAAAAAAATAATCTAACCGAAAATCTGTCATAAGACTAAAATAATTGAAATAAAATATTCCCTACATGGTTTCAATAATAGGTGGGAGCTGGCATAAAAAAGAATCCGTGAACTAGGACAATTGAAATGATTCAGACCAAGAAGTAAAAAGAAAACAAAATAAAAGGAAAACACGAGCAGGGCCTGAGGAACCTGTGGAACAACATGGAATTTATTAGACCCAGTAAATAAAAGAACATTGAACTCTTACAAAGTAACTGCTCCAATCACAGTGGAATGAAGTTATAAATCTATAATAGAGGAAAATTCACAAATAAGTGGATATTTAACAAGACTCTTAAATAAGCAATAGATCAAAGAAAAAAATCATAAGGGTATTTAGGAAGTATCTTGAGATGAATGAAGACAAAAATACAATATACCAAAAGATATGAAATGCAGCAAAGACAGTGTTGAGAATGAAATTCATAGCTCTAAATTCTTATTTTACAAAAGAAAAAATAACTCAAATCAGTGACTTAAACTCAACAGGAGGAACTAGTAAAAGAAGAGCAAACTAAACCCAGAATGAGGAGAAAGAAGGCAATAATAAAGATTAGAGAATAGAGCAATGATACCGAGAGTAAAAATACGTAAATAATCAATATAACCAAATGTTTGTTCTTTGGAATGATCAATAAAATTAACAACACTTTAGCTAGACTGGTGAAAAAAAAGAGGACACAAATAATGAAAATCAGGAATAAATGGGGTTCATCATTTCTACTGACTGCATAGAAATTAAATGCATTTAAGAGGATCCTATAAACAATTGTACATCACTAAATTAAATAATCTAGGTAGCATGTACAGATTTCTAGAAATACACAAACTATTCTAGAAATAAATCAGAAGATTTCAACAGAGCAAAACCAAGTAAAGAGACTGAATCAATAATCAAAAACTGTCCAACACATAAAGCCCACAACCAGCTTCACTACTGAATTTTACCAAACATTTCAAGAAGAATTAACATCAATACTGCACAAACTCTTCCCAAAAATTTTAAGAGGGAAGACTTCCTAACTCATTCCAGAAGGTCAACATCAATCTAATAGAAAGCCAGATAAAGATACCACAAGAAGAGAATATCATAGACCAATACCTCTTATGAGTATAGATTTAAAAATTTGTAACAAAATACTATCAAAACTGATCAAGCAGTACATTAAAAGAATTATACAGCATAATAATGTAATCAAGAGGGGTGCAACCTAAGAAAATCAGTTAAAGTAATATACCATGTTAATAGAATGAAGGAGCAAAACAAGATCATCTCAACTGATGCAGAAATGGCATTTGAGAAAATTCAGCACCCCTTACTGATAGAAACAATTAGAAAACTAGAGAAAGAAGAAAATTGTTTCAATATGATAAAATATATATGTGAAAAATCCACAGCTAACCTCATACTCCATAGTAAAAGACAGAGAACTTTTCTTCTATGATCAGGAATAAGATAAGGATGCTCATTGTCACCAGTGTTATTCAACATTGTAGGAAGTTCTAGGCAGAAAAATTAGTCAAGAAAAAGAAATAAAAACCATGCAAATTAGAAAGGAAGATGTAAGACTTTCATTATTTATGGATGGCGTGCTCCGACATAGAGAAAATTCTGAAAAATTCACAACAAAGTTTCTAGAGGTAATATATACAAATTCAACAAAGTGGAGGAGTACAAAATTGATATGCAAAAATAGTAGTGTTTTTATCCACTAATAATCTTTACAGAAAATCCGTTTAAAAACTCCATTTACATTAGCAGTTAATTGAATCAAATATCTAGAAATACATTTAACTAAAAATGTAAAGGACTTGTACACAGAAAGGTGTAAAACATTGTTAAAAGAAATAAAAAATACTTAAATAAATAAAAGGACATTGCTTGTTCATGGATTGGAAGACTAAATACTGTTAAAATACCAATTCTTTCAAAATCAATTTACAGATTCAAGACAATCCCAATTGAAATTCTATGAACTTTCTTTACAGAAATGGAAAAGCTGATCATCAAATCTATATGGACCATGAATAGCCAAAATCATCTTGAGAAGTAAAACAAAGTTGGAGGTCTCACATTCCCCTATTTGAAACTTATTACAAAGCAACAATCATCAAAACAGGATGATTCTGAAACAAGACACACAAATAGACCATTGGAATCAAGTTAAGAGTTCAAGAATGAACCCCATATCTATGGTCAACTGATTTTTTACAAGGGTGCCAAATTGACTTAATGGGGAAAGAATAGACTCTTCAACAAATGGTTCAGGGAAAACTGACCATTCATATGTAAAAGACTAAAGGCTGGCCCTTACCTTGCAACATATATAAAAATTAACTTAAAATGGATCAAATACCTAATATCAGAACCCAAAGTACAAAACTCCTATAAGAAAAAAATAGGGATTTATACTCAGGAGCTTGCGTTAGGCAATGTTTTTTTTTCAATTTTTACACCAAAAGCTCAAGCAACAAAATAAAAAAAACAGACAAATGGGTCCTCATAAATACTAAAAATTTTTGTGCCCCAAAGAACTTTATCATGAAAGTAAAATAACAAACTACACAGTGGGAGAAAACATTTGGAGACCACATAGTTAATAAAGGTTTAATATCCAGAAAATATAAAGAAATTCTACAACAAAAAAATGAGAAGGCAAATAACACAATTAAAATATGGGCTAGATTTTTTGTTTTTGGAGTCTGGGAATTGAACCCAGCATGGCAACAGCCCTTGGCTGTTGATTTTAATAAGCATTTCTCCAATGAAATATATGAATAAAAAGATAGCCAACATCATTAGCTATTAGAGAAACGCAAACAAATCCACAATGAAATACCATTTCATGCCCACTATAATGACTACTGTTAAAAAGTCAGAAAATAAGTGTTGGGGGAAGATATGAAGAAATAGGAACACTTGTTCATTGTTGGTGGGAATGTAAAATGGTGCAGCCATTGTGTTTGGTCATTCCTTGGAAAGCTAAGTATAGAATTACCATATGAGCTGGCAATCTCACTACTAGGTATAAATCCCAAATAATCGAAAGCAGGGACTCAAACAGGTATTTGCACACTGATTTTCATTGCAGCATCATTCAAAATTGCCAAAAGAAAGAAGCAATCCAAGTGAATGAATAAACCAATGAATAAACAAAGTGTGGCATATACATAAAATGGAATATTATTCACCTTTAAAAAGTAATGAAGTCATGATATATGCAAAACACGGAGGAACCTTGTAGATTTCATGTTGAACAAAATAACCAGACACAAAAGAGCAAATATTGTATGATCTCAGTGATATCAAATGATGAGAACAAGCAAAGCCACAGAGTCAGAATTTAGAACATAAGTCATCACGAAAAGAGGTGGGGATAGGGGTTGGCAAGTTAAAATTTGAACTATACATGTTTCTTAACTGGAAGTGTGCTGGCTTGAAGGGATGTATGTACCCTAGAAAAACCATGTTTTAATCCTATTTCCATTTTGTAAAAGGCAGCTGTTTCTCTAATCCCTATTCAGTACTGTATGTTTGAAACTTTAATTAGATTATCTCCCTGGAGATACAATTCAATCGAGAGTGGTTACTAAATTGGATTAGGTGGAGATGTGTCTCCATCTATTCCAGGTGGGTCTTGATTAGTTTACTGGAATTCTATGAAAGAGGAAACATTTTGAAGAAAGCAAGAGATTCTGAGAGAGCAGAATGACAGCCACGAGAAGCAGATAGTCCACCAGCCAGCAATCTTTGGAGATGAAGAAGGAAAATGTCTCCCAGGGAGTTTCATGAAACAGGAAGCCAGGAGAGAAAGCTAGCAAATGATGCCATATTGCCACATGCCTATCCAGATGAGAGAGAAGCCCTGACCATGTTCACCACATGCCTCCTTACTTGAGAGAGAAACCCTGAACTTCATCGACCTTCTTGAACAAAGGTATCTTTCTCTGGATGCCTTAGATTGGACATTTCTATAAACTTGTTTTAATATTTTCTCACCTTAGAACTGTAAACTAGCAATTTATTAAATCCCCCTTTTTAAAAGCCGTTCTGTTTCTGGTATATTGCATTCTGGCAGCTAGCAAACTAAAACAAGAAGGATGGAAATGTTTTGGTAATAGTTGGTGGTGAAGGTATCACAACTTTGTGAACACAATTATCAATACTAAACTTTATATCTGAATGTGATAAAAAGGAAAAACTCATGGAATGACACTACACAAACTGTAAACCCTATGCTAAATGATGGATTTAATTAATCATACAGTTATAACAATGTGCCATCATAAATTGTAACAAGGGCTTCACACTAATGCAAGGTGTTGGTGGTAGGGTAGTATATGGGGACCTGTATTTTGTTCATAATTGTTCTGTAAACCCATTACTGCTCTAATAAAAAAATATTAAATAACTAATTAAAAAAATACAAGCTGTAAGGGAAAAAAGCAAACCTAAAGTTCATTTGGGAAAGATGGTGAAAGTAGTGGCTTCTTAAATTTTGAATTTTTTTTGAATATCCATACAAAAAACATCACCATTAAATAGTAAAATCAAAAACTAGGTGACTGATCTATTCTTTCCATGATCACCAAAATTCAAGTCAGTTAAACCACCAACTACCGTAAAACCTGTATGTTATTGACACCTGCATGGGGGAAAGTAGAGGGAAAAAATGGGGTGCATGACAAACATGAGAAGATTGGAACCCCAAAACAGCCTACAAATTTTCATAAAATTTATAGAACAGCTGCTTCGGAGAACAGCCACTGAAGCCAGGAGAATATGAAGAAAACAAACTCTTACAACTTACTGGCCAGAGCTAATTTACAGAATAGGGCCTCATATGGAAGAAACACTGTGGGTGGTGGCATTAAAACTGAGCAGGTCATAGATGACTGTTAAAGGAGAGATTATAATCTGTAATGGTTATATTATCTGACAATATAGATAAAGAACAACAATAAAATAATAATTATAAAAATAATCTGTAACTGGTTTTAGCAATCATAATTGGTAGTTAAACCATTACTGTTATCCTGAAATTATTGTATGTATAATTCAAGGTAAAACAAATGTGGAAATATGGGATATTCTTACTCAGTCATTCCTTGGCCTTGCTTTCCCAGATTCTTGCTGTGGAAGTTGAACTGTAATGTAGAAGAAAGCAGATTTTTAAAAATCTGCATTGAATTTGAATTGGAAATATCAATTCTAATTTATATATTTCCTAGTTTTGTTTATGAAAAGGCCTAGAGCCAGGAGCAAAGAGCATCTTTTAAATATCATTTCTCATTAAATGAAACCAGAGCTCCTTAAAGAAGCTTTTGAGGTGGGAAAAGTGACAAGAAAGAATGCTAATCTTGGCATACCAGATAACAAGAAAGTAATAAAATCTTACCAAGCCATGGCAAAGGACTGTGAAGTTAACTGAAGAGCTTCCCATTGGCCAATGATGGAAATGTATGTTGAGCTTCGATAAGAAAATGAATTTAAACGGAATAAAATCCAAAAAGTTGGAATTTGTAAGTTTATAATGATACTAAACTAACTTCTCTTCTTCTATGTTAGATAAGGAAATAACTCACTACTTGGAAAACTAGATAAAGCAAAGGAAAGAATCAATCATTATACCATCTTTCATATATGAACTCAATCACTAGGTAATCAAATTAAAGATATGGAGAAGTATCTCCTTATACAATTATTCCAACTAAAAAAGATAAACAAAATGATTTCAATTCACCATTTTATAACCTATGATGAATTAATGGATCTAGACATTGAGCATCAATAGCTATTTACACCTAAAAGCAGAAGAAAATAAATATTATCCACCCTGTAATGCAAACACATACCACCTGCAGAGTATGCTCAAACCTCTGAATCTAGCTGTCAATATGAAGTTACTTCTAAGGACACAGAGACATGTTGAATTGCACCATGGGAATGCTATAAACACAATCTAGATGGTCATAAATTTATGACTCAAAAATCCTAGGTCATAGACATATAAATTGTATGAAAACAAAAGTGATGAAGTGAGATCTATAGATTAAAATAGAGTTAAGAAGACATCTCTAGGGTGGACCACGGTGGCTCAGCAGGTAAAGTTCTCACCTGCCTGCTATGTCAGAGACCCAGGTTTGATTCCTGGTGCTTGCCCATGCAAAAAAAAGAAAGACATATCTAGTTCAAGCAATGAGCAAGATTATACTATTAATACCCAGGGATGCATGCTTGAGAAATAAAAATATAAAGATGTATGAAACAATTAGTATAAAAACTGGTGGTTGTTACTTTTGGTACAAGGCAGAGGTCTGCAATGAATTTGGAGCACTCATTTGGAAGACTGCTGGAGTAGCTAACCAAATTCCATTGACCTTGCCAGGCCAAGACTGAGGGATAATTGTAAGGATGTTTGTTCAATAAGCTATTTGTTTATTTTGTTTCATTTTCTGTATCTGAGCTTTATTGAAGTGAAACCAAAACAAACATCCAAGATCTAAAGCTTTGAGCATACCAGAAATCTCAGTCTTCATATATTATATTTTGGTGCCCAAATTCCAACTTTTGTCTGCTTCTCAATGTTCCCAGTCAATGCTTAAAAATTTTGAGAGTTTGAGAACCAATAAAAAACACCTGCTCAACAACAACAACAGCAAACAAACAAAAAACACCTGATCTTTCTTTCTAAGAGTGGAACCAACTGAGAGATAAACAGATGATAGAAGCAGACAGATGATCAAGAAATTACCTGTATTACTGATAAAACTGATGGGAGAAAATGGCTTTAATTTGGTGACCAAGTGAATTTACTAGAATTTCACTCTGAATTGACAGTAATACCTATTCCTGATCTTATACGGATATATTCTGCTCCTATGAGTTTATGACATGAAAGAACAGTGTATGTATGCATTCTAAAGATATGTATGCCATGCAAATCTGAGGGAAGAAACATTTAATTGAATGTGTCTTTTTCAAAACTAAGCCCTGTGGCAGTAGTGAGCAAAGGTTAGAGAAAGAGGGTATCAAAGTTATTTTACCAGAAGTTTCACATTATGGAAACACGAGATCAAGGACCCAGAGAAAGGGCTATTCCCCTGAAGAGCACTTATTTTTTGGATGTATGAACTGTAGTTTGTTTAATCATCCTTACTCCTTTGTTGAACATCTAAGATAGTTCCAGTTTTTCACCAGAATAAATAGCATTTTGAATGCAGTCCATGTACATATATATCTTTGTGTCTGTTTCTGTTAGATATACTGTTTTATAGGGAAAATAAAAGAAAGTGTTAGTTTTGGGAACCAGTTGTCAATAAAACTGAACAGAGAACATTTTAAACTTAAGATATCTTGCAGTGAAGCATTTCATTTCAGTTTCAGTCTCGCCTAGCAGAGTCAAGTAATTTCAAACAACCCATTGTGGAAAGCACAGCAACCCAAGTATTTGATAGAGATTCTATTTTTCTCACATAGTATATACTCAAGAGAAGAGTTTAAATACTCATAGCATAAACTAAGATGCAGAAATGGGATCAAGCTTCTCAGTAATCAAGGTATCTTGAGTTCATCCTGCCATCTCACAGAGCAGTTAGCCAGATGACCAAACCGCTCCAGGCGATTTGCTTGCTGCCACAGCATTTCATCCTCTGACCTGTTTTTATTACCTTTTATATTCCAGCAGCACACAGCACGACAGACATATTCCAGCATACTTTTCTACTTCCTTTGTGAGTACAAATCTGGGTTAATGAAAAATAAATGAGTATCATAAAAGGTTTATGCAGGTATCTAACATCCCTGACAGAAAGAAAACCAAAGTGATCCATAGGACATATTAAAAAAAAAAACAAAACATTAAATGACCACGATTGTCAGGATTCCAATTTCACCATTGGTAATTCCATAATAATTCCTGACAAGAACTGGGAGAACTTTAAGAGGGAGTTTTATTTTTGTTCATCAATAGTAATCTTTATAATATTCTAGCTCAGCCTAAAGAATCATCATGTCCTAGACATTTCTAGATTGGAGAAATTCTAAAGGAAAGGGAAAACTGAGGGTTTGACTGCAATTTCGTGATTACTTTTTTCTATGTGGGGTAACATGAGCTCCAAGTCTCAGTTGACTCTGAAACACTACAGTGTTACTGTGAAGTAGAGATTCTGCAAGGCCCAGATGCATTTCCTTTAGTCACTTGGAACCGGGGTGGGGCCACACTTTTGCTGATACGTTCAAGTTGCACATTTGGGCTTTGTTACAAGAGATGTCTTCTTTTTTTCAAATAGGTATTTCAGCTCTCTAGTATTGAGGTAGTTCAACTCCTATTGATTATATTTTGTTCTTGGGTAAGAATACAAAGTTCATGAGGGATTTCCTGGCAAGGCAGTAATTTGGGATATAGTGTCTAGCTGCTTTCTGCCAATCACCTCGACACTATCTTAGAAAAATGATCTTCTAGTCCAGGACAACTTTGCCCTCATACTCACTTCTCAGACAACCTTTATTTGGCTATTATAGGGGAATTGATCCTTGCAACATGTGTTTCTCTGCCTCTCTTGTCAACTGTTTTCTTGCTAGGGTCTTCCAATGTAAGTCAAAGAGATTAGAGGGCTCCAAAACAGAAGCCAGAGTTTTTTCCCCCTCTCTACTGAGGCTTCATTTCCTGCAGCCATGAAGGGCAAGAGAAAATATGAACTTCTGCCATATTATTTAGGTTTTTGAAGTTTATGCCTGTAGCAAATGGACTTTACTCACAACACTTGTAAGTCCTAGGATGTGAGCATAAATCTAGAAGCCACTTTTTGCAAAGATATAGGCAACGTAATAGATAGGAGAAAGAATTGCCTTTGTCTGGTAACATTTCTATTCATTGTTTTTTTTCGATAAGTATTAGTTGAGCACGTAATATGTGTCAGTCCATGCCTTGGTGTTGGAAGTTTACACTTTACTGGAAGAAGGCAGAAAATAATAAGTAAATTCCATAATATATTAAAATTCTCTAAATTTTATGGAGAAAAAAATGAGGTGGGGGGTACAGAGGGTATTTTGCAGATTGCAATTTTAAAGAGCCTGAGTAGGCAAGTTCTGTATGAGATGACATTTGAACAAATATTTAAGGGTGATGGTGTGAGCCAGGAACATGGTTGGGGCAGCACATACAGAGTAACTGGAGACAATATGGAGTCAAGAGAAGTGTTATGCTTGATTTGAGGTTGGGAGTAATTATAACATGTTTGCTTGATACATGTGTAGATGGAGGTGCTTCAACAGAGAGAGGAGAAGTGACACAACAAGAGGAGACAAGGAATAGGGAAAATTTCATAGGATTAGTGTCTTTTTTACTCCAAACCACTATCTGCAACAGTCAGTCTAGGAAATCTAACCACAACTCCTGTATCATTTTGGCCCCCAAATAACCAGGACTTGGTCAATAACTGATAGCTTTCCTAAATTTTTCTCCCTTTTCCAACTTTGTGTGAATTAGAAAAAGTTAATATTCTCTCCTAGGTGAGCATATAGGAAGCCCTGCCTCTACTTAGCCCATCTCCAGGTTGCCATGCTAATAACCTTCAATCAGAGCATACCTAGAGCCTTCCCTTTTTTCCACCATAAAGTTTTCCTCCTCCTCTGCCTGCCTTTGATTCTCTGACAAGTGCAAGTAATGATGGTTATTTCCTTTGCAGTAGCAAGTACTGAACTGATAGCTTCTGCTTCGTCTCAATTGGGTGGCCTCTATTTCTTTCCAGTTATCCTGGAATTCCCACTGAGATGTGATCTGTACTGACCATCGCCATGGACTCTAGCTTTAGCTCAGGTCCTGTACCTACTGAGACCCCTTGTGACTTGCTACCTGTGGTTTTATAAGTCTATGTTAACATATAAAGTAAGCACTGGGTTTGAACTCCTCTCTCTTTTGTGGAGTCCCTCAGTTATCTACTCTAAACTTAGTACTCAAGTTCTGTTATTAGTTCCCATTTCTTTCACATCCTTAGTGAATTAGATCATTCCTTTTTAACCCTCTTTGCTATCTTTTCTGTTTACTACTTGATGCTGCACTGTCTGAAAGTGTTATTTATCAAAAGATAAAAATAAAAACGAGTAGAACCACAACGTAGAACACAGGCATAGACCCCATGTGCTGCTTTGAAAGGATGTATGTCCTCTAGAAAAAGCATGTTTGAATCTAAATCCCATTTTGTAAAGGCATAATAACCCCTATTTAATACTGTATGTAATTAGATCATCTCCCTGGATATGTAACTCAATCAAGGGTGTTTGTTAAACTGGATTAGGGGAGGTGTGTCTCCACCCATTTGGGTGGGTCTTGATTGGTCTGCTGGAATCCTATAAAAGAGGAAACATTCTGGAGAAAGAGAGATTCAAAGAGAGCAGAGAAGAACGACATAGCCATGAGAAGCAGAGAGCCCATAAGTCAGCAACCTTTGGAGATAAAGAAGGAAAATGCCTCCAGGAGAGCTTTATGAAACAGGCAGCCAGGAGAGAAAGCTATCAGATGATGCCTTGCTTGCCATGTGCCCTTCCAACTGAGAGAGAAACTGTGACTGTGTTCGCCAGATGTCTTCTCACTAGAGAGAGAAACCCTGAACTTCTTCGGCCTTCTTGAACCAAGGTATCTTTCTCTGGATGCCTTCTATTGGACATTGCTATAGTCTTGTTGTAATTGGGACATTTTCTTGGCCTTAGAATTGTAAACTATCAACTTATTAAATTCCCCTTTTTAAAAGCCATTCCATTTCTGGTATATTGCATTCTGGCAGCTAGCAAACTAGAATAGTTACCAAAGGACTTGCACCATATTCTGGAGAGGTATAGTGTGTTTCTGGTTGGGCTCAGGACAATTGACTATTGTTGGGTGAATTATATATCTGTTATTGTGCTATATTTGGAAATTAAGCATGTTTCACATTAAGGTGATGTGTATAGCTGTCAAGTTGACAAGGATGGACTGTGATGGTTAGGTTCTGGTGTCAACTTGGCCAAGTGATTATGCCCAGTTGTCTGCTCAGGCAAGCACTGTCCTGGCCATTGTTGCAAGGATATTTCATGGCTGGTTGATTAAATCACAATGAGATAATCCAGTCAGTTGAAGGCTTTTAAGGAAGATGAGAGACTCTTTCACTGCTTCTTTAGCTAGTGAACCTCCCCAGAGTTTGTCCAGACCCTTCGTCAGAGCTACCAGCCTCACAGACCACCCTATGGACTTTGGACTCTTTCATTCCAATGGTTGCATGAGACACCTTTAAAAATATCATATTTACTGATCTCTCCTGTTGGTTCTGTTTCTCTAGAGAACCTTGACTGACACATGTGCCCATCACAGTCATAAAGCTGTTGAGGTACTAGAATTAAACTTGAAACTCAAAATCATCATATTTTTTTTTAGAAAGTCTCTAGGAAATTAAGCCTCACCTAATAAAATCATATGCTCAGATAGCAAACAATGTTAATAAGAATTCAGCAAAAGACAATCCATGATCCTAACTATAGATCTAATTTCATTTATTTTGGGCACAGGTAAAGTTTAGGTAGGGTAGGATTAAACAGAGCAAGAAGGGAAGGAAGACATGAGCTCATCTATGGTTTGAGTTATGTTTGCTAGAATTCTTCTGGGCGTGATTTTTCTCTCTTATACATGATTGCACAGGACATGGTTTTCAGATGATCATATTCCCTAATAAATAAATAATTCACCATTGATCATCTGAACAAGCAATTTTTATAACTGTACATAATTCAGTATAATCAGAGAGTAGGATGCATGCTGTACATTGTCAGGGGGTATGATTAAAATTTATCCTCAAGGTTATTTTCATATAAAAAGTACCATAGCAATGTTCTCACATAGAGGATTAGCATTGTACTTTCCTCCTTTAAAATATTCAATGCAAAAAAACTTTTTTATCCTTGATTCCTATCCTGCTTCACAACCTAGTTTAAGTCCTCAATTTAAGATCCAAGTTCTGGGACATCATTTCTACAACTTGCTCTCAAAAATTCAGAAAATAATGTGTGTGTGTGTGTGTTTGTATGTGTGCATATGCACTCAGATTGTAAGATCAAGAACAGAAAGAAAAGAATAAAACAAAAACAAATGCAAAATGTTAACTTCGGGGAAATTTGGTTAAAGTTTATACAATTCTTTTTACTGTTCTAGCAACTTCTCTATATGTTAAATTACATCAAAATAAAAATCTAAAAGAAGAAAACAGAAGTACCAGTTCTTAAAAGTCTGAGACTCAGAATGATGGAATGAAATGTACATTTTAATGAATTTTTTTTTAATGGCAAATCCAAGCCCTTTGAAAAGAATTAGTAAATGCAATTCAATAGTAGATTTCTTCCCAGAGCTCACCTAACAGGTAGCATGGAAATACATATATAGTTACCAGACTCTTTGACTTGGCACAAAATATTTACAAGAAACTGTTGCTTTGTTCCATGAGGGCCTATCTTTATGATGCAGAATGGTCTTCTCCAATGTTCTTATCAGTGGAATGCACTAAGTAGTACTGTAAATCTCTGTTTCAGCAATAAAGCATAAAAGATAAACTTTTATATTTTTCTCCTGGGGAACAAAATATATTCTTTTCCCCTGTATTACAAGCTTCATGTCCTAATTAGATTCACGTAATAGTAGGTTTGGGAAATACATGCACCAAGAAAATCAGCATCAATTTACATTTCTACTGTAACATTGCCAATATATCCTAGTATAATTTATGGATAAGTAACTGTGCACTGTGACCTACATATACCTGTGTTTGATTATATTTCAGCTGGATCAATATTTTTTAAATCTACAATGTAAGAACAGGGGAGGATTTTCTGTCCTTTGTTGTTATATGCAGTTGAATTTGTTATGCAGCAATGGTGATCCTGTTGATAACAAAAATCCTAATAGAATAGAAATGAATCCTCTGAGCCTACATATCTTTATAAACATCCAATGACACCACATAAATGTTTGACAACACTGACAACTCCATCATATAAATAATTCTTTCATCCATTCATTCATTCAACAAATATTTATTGAATTTCTCTTAAGCGCCAGGGATTCTTCTAGGCACAAGGGATTTGATAATAAGAAACAGAACAAAACATCAAATAAAGTTCCCATCTTTTATTTGGTTTATATTTGAATGGGGGATAACAAGAATAAATAAACAATTGAATAAAATATACAGCGTATAAGGTGATGGTAAAAGTTATAGATAATGAAAATACAGCAGCAGAAGGAGAGAAAAGTTTGCTATTTTAAACTGAGGGGTTAGGGACAGTTTTAATGTTAAGGGGCATTTCACTAGAGGAGGAGGGTAACCCATGCAGATATTTGGCCAAACTTCTAGTGTTCAGGAGTATTCTCAGCTTATGAGCAATCAAATAAGGCAGTGTAGTTAAAGAAGAGTGAGACAGGAAGAGATGATTACTGAGGTTCCAAAGGCAGTGAAGGGCTAAATCAGCTAGTGATTTAAAGGACTCTGGCTTTAACTCTGAGTGAAATGGAAAGCTATTGGAAGGCTTAGTATATTGAAGTAATCTTCCGCTGACTGATAAATTGACTATAGTTTATGGGACAGGGGGAGTGGAAGCGGGGAAAATCACTTGAAAGGCTATGGCTGTAATGCTGGAGGGACACAGTAGTGCATTGGATCAGGCAAATACCTACCAGCTACAGCAAACACTGGGAATAGGAACATAAATTCCACATTTGTCTCCCCATCGAGAAAATCAGTGGATTAGATACAATGATCTCTTAAACTATTTCAAGACATAATATTTCATTAGTTTTTGAGATTCCTATAACAGAACATTCACCCAATTAGATTTAAAAAATAAGTGCAATAAAGCAAGCAAACAATGGTCACATATACCGACATGCTTACAACTACCTCTTCTTAAAATATTTAATGTTTATATTTGCAAAGCAGCAGTGGAGTTGAGTGTGTGTTACAGCAGTCACAACAGAAGAAAGAGGGCACACTTAAATGTGTATAATCTGAATAGGATTTATAAATAAAGGGACTAATTTCAGATGTGTTCAGAATGCAGAGGACCCACAAAGAAAAGCGTAGGAATCTTGGTAAGGAGCCATGGGGCAGTCAGTACCAAAATACACGAGGAGGAAGAGTTCATTGGAATTGGAATTAAAAGGGAGAGTCTCACAGAGCAGGTGCTTTAAAAGAATGACCTATTAAGGAAATGAATGCCAGGTAGGATTACCTAAAAAAGGATGGAACCAAGGCAGTCCATCCCCCAACCTCACTTTCTTCCTTCATCTCTTCCCTTCCTTTATTCTCCTGCTGAGGTTCTCAGTTGAATGGAACCGAAGCTGATATAATCCATACCTTTTACCCTTCCAGGGAAGAGAGCAGGGAGAGAAAGCCAAAGCGTAGTCCTGAAGGGGCAGTGAAAACTACCTTGATTTATTTATGAATTTATTTAGCATTTATTTACTCATTTATTCAATCTTAAAAAAAAAGCATCATTGAATGCTTCCATTGTGCTAAAACTATTAATAGATATGGGGTATATGGTGACTGGAGAGAGAGGATTTCTGGTAATGTATAGGGACGAAATCTTAAACGTTGCCCTTTTCTGTACCTGTAACCCACTAGCTGTTGCACACAGTAGATACAAGAGTTTTTTTTTTCCATTACATCCTGTCTAGTTTCATTTTAATTATATTCTCCTAGTGGAGGAGATTCTGAACTCTTTCTGAAAATCCTGCCTGAAAGTAAAATGAACACCAAGAAAGATTAGCAAGCTAAATAGTTATGAAGAATCCTGAAAGTCCGCATGTGATCTGAGCACACAGAGGCAGAATGTGGCCAAGTAGGGTACAATTGGGCCAAGTTTACATGAAATCCTACCCAAATGAATTCAGCTGACATACAATGAACATTTCCAATGGCTTAGACATAGACTAATGATGTAGTAGGAATAATTTAAAAATAAAAGTCAGATCAGATTACTCTTCAATCACAACACCTCAGTGGTTTGGCAGATCCCTGAGAAGCAAAGCAAATGCCCATATCATCTAAGAGGATGAAGCAAACTGGGTGCCCTCCCCAAATTACCTTTCCATCCTCATCTCCTCCACAGCTGAACTCCCGTTCCTCACCCTGGCTTCCGTGCTGTTCCCTGCACAGGCCAAGCAGTCAAGGCCTTTGCACTTTCTGTTGCCTCTCCCTAGAATGCTTTTACAAAGATATCTGCAAAATGAACCTCAACATGTCCTCATTTTCTGTTTCTCTGTCACTTTATCAGTGTTGCCTTCTCTAACCCCCTATTGTGGTCAGAACATCTCATGTTCCTCTGTGCCAAGATATTCTCTAACCCATTTCCCTGCTTTATTTTTCTAAATAGGATTTGTCACTATTAGTTTAACATACATTTTACTTATTTATTTCTCTACAGTCTTTTTACCCCAATTAAACTCTAAGTTCCACAAGAGCAGAGATTTTTGTCTGTTTAATTCATGGTTTTATCTCCAGGGCTGAGACACAGACAGACACATGCGGGATGTTCAGTACAATTTGTAGAGTAACTGGAAATTGATACTTCAAAGTTCAGAGTAGTATACCTAAAAATATGGGTGACCAGGTAATAATTTCACACTCATTAAAGTTTCAGTTTAAAAATTAGGCATAGGGTGCACGGGTGGTTTAGCGGTTGAATGTTCACCCTCCGTGTGGGAGACCCAGGTTCGATTACGGACCATGCACTCAAAATAAATAAAGTAATTAATTGAATAAAAATAACAATTTGGGATAGATGAGGAGGTTCTTACAAGTTGCTGGATAAAATGATTTCCTACCTCATAAGCAATAATACAGGAATAAAGTTCTTCTAGAAGATAAAAGATCAAAATTCACTAAGATTAGATGGTAAATCAAAGTAGAGAGTTTCCTGCTTTGCAAGAAAGGACTATTTGATTGCCTTCCCAGTGGATAATGAGAAAATTATGAATGAAACCTGCAAAACAAAGTACCATGGAAGATGTAAATGTCACATAAATAAGTAACTTAATGTGATGCGAAGGAAACCTTTGGAAACAGCAATGGAAAAGTGGTTTGCAACACTTTTTTTTTTTGTAAGCTGTATGGCAGGGGTTGCATTTCATTCTTTTTCCATGTGAGTACCCTGTTATGGTTTGCAGCACATTTTAACAGTTACCAGATTAGGAGTAACAAGCTAACAAACACAGTATGTTATTTCTTTCTCAATTTATACATGCATCTAGAATAATTACGTATCTAATGATTAAAAATATTTAAACATATATAAATAATATAATAAGATTCGTGTGGAGTGGGTTTTTTGTAAGATTATTTTGTCCCACTGAAGGTTCAAACACTGCTTTTGAATGTTTTATTTCATGATAAGATCTTTTTCTCAACATGATGAGATGGACAGGAATGCAAGAATTACCGCTTTTCTTTCACAACATCATAAAACAGCTTCATAAAGAGGTAGTTAACTTAATCATGGGCACACTTGTAGAAAGTGTGAAATTTAGAGTTAAATGTAGGTCCTCAAATTTTCTGCCAATGTGTATTCACTGAAATCCTAACATACGCAGATAGATAATGTCTCATAATATAGATTGAAACAAAAAATATTCACATGAAAGATATGGTGGTGATAAAGATTATGGTTTCTCTGGATATCTGTAGAGTGCCTCACTCTGCATAAAGGAAAGTGGTTCACAGATTCTTGATTTTTATGAATTGTTTATCAGAATATAGAAAAACTATAAATATAAATATTATTCAAGGCTTAATTTTATAACTATACAGAATTAATTGGTTTTATGCAAGTCTCAAGAACCTATGGAGAAAACACAAATTCATATTAGAGCTGATAAAAGTGAAAAAAGTAAACAGTTGGAAGTCTAAAGTGTTCAATTTCAGGAAAGCTGATATCATATATCCATGGAAATGTTCTGTATTTTGATCTGCACAGTTCTTGAAATGGTGTGTTCACTGTTAAAACTATTTCAGCAGCATGCTCAAAATCTGTGCATGTTATTGAAAGCAATCTATAATTTACATATGCGTGTGTTTGTGTGTACATGCACTGGCTTAACAGGGATCAGTAAACTACTGTTCTCAAGCCAATTCATCCCACAGCCTGATTTTTGTAAGTAAAGTTTTATTGTTACACAGCCACACTGATTTCGTTTTTGTGTTCTCTAGGGCTACTCTCATGTTACAATTGCTGAGCTGAGTAGTTGCAACAGAAAATTTATGGCTTGCAAGCCTAAAACAGGAAAAGCTTGTAGTCGCAGGGTGTATTATATCTGTCACTTATGTTTTGGAGGCGACAAGTCAAGAGTCACCTTAGCAGGATTGGCGAGTATTGTAATAAAAAAAAATATGAAGAGTGAGTGAGGGAGAGGGAAATGCCTAGAATATAGTATATCATGAAATATAATTATATTCTGACCTGGAGTGCTTTTCTTTGTGGGCTGTCTTTTGTATACTTACTGGACAGAGATTGACCTGTGGAATTAGAAACATATAAGGTGGGTTGAATGATCTGATGTCTGTGTGTCATCCCAGGTTTATGATTTAATTGATCTTGAGGGTGAACTGTATAAATCAATGCTTTGGGGAATGATTTTCATTTATAATCAAGTGGCTGAAGCTATTGCTTTAGTGTATGGGCCATTTAGAGATAGTTAAAATATAAGATTAATGTTTGATTATATATGTGTATGTGTGTGTATATATATATATATATATACATACACATACACATACTATAGTTTTGCATGGAAAAATATCAACTGTTTTATTCACAATTCTATTTTTGCATCAGGTTGAAGAAACAACGTTATCTAACTTCTTCCATAGTACTCCTTCCCACGTCACTTTTAAAAACCTGTATAATTTCCTTTAAAGAATATGAAAGAAAGCAAACTGAAAGTAATTTTAATTGTATTGTATCTATACATGGAAATGCTCAGCCTCAGCTATTGTTGTAGACATTACAAAGTAGTCAGATACTTACATCAATTCCAGTTATCCCTTTACAATGGCTGTGAATGCCACAGCAACAAAAGCAGACTGATCGGGTTGTGTTGTTTTGATTCCTCAAATACCAAGAGTAGAGGGTAGGGATATGATTTTATGTAACATTAAACACCATCTAGTAAAACTTTGAAAAATACACTATGATTATCCCTTGATTTACACACTAGATGCAATCCTGGAAAATTCATTGCCCATTATATCCTTGTAATTCTCTGTATTTGTATGTGAAATGGAATTAGATTGTAAGAATAATTCATTTCGAAAGGATTTTTTTATCTACATGCATATACAGAGATCATTCTTAAAGGCATCCGAGATGAAGGAAATACCTCGTGCAGGATGGTCCTCAGAATTGTGGCAGGCCAAGTGGCCTCGGTCCCCCATCTGGAGCAAAGCCCAGTGATCATAACAATCAAAATTGCCCTCTGTTTCCAAAATACCCCTAGAGAGTAGCAGCACTTCTAGTGAGAACCGCTTGTAGAAACGATCTAATCATACTTAATACTGTTGTTACTAGTTTTATTTTATGATAATATCTCATTATCATAGCCAAATCTGTCAAGAAATCATATTTATTTGGGCTACTTTATATGAACTGTTCCCTCTTCTTGGAAAATTTGATAGCTTTAAGGTCATCCGGGAGCTCCAGAATAATACAACCTATGAAAGTCTACATTCACGGTAAAGGTCAAATATCATGCCTATGTCACCGAGAAGTGTAGCTGGGATGTATCTGAATAGCATGAAACAGAGTATGGAAACAAGAGTATGCCAGAGTAAGTTCACAGCACCTTAAGGGAGGGATATCTAATCTTTTAGAAAAGAAACTCATGTGAAAATTCCAGATCCAGCACCCTAGATGCTGATTGCTATTTTTTTTTTTTTCATTTTAGGAGAAGAATAAATGTACAAAGATCTTCTTCAGAAAGAATTCTAAACACAGAATAGAAAATTTACATATCTGGAAAGAAATGGAAGCCTCAAGATCCCAATGTAAAATTTCATATCTATCAAGATTTGTTTGATGTCATCTTAATCTGTGATGGTTGATCACCGTTGTGATACGGTGGCAGAAGGTGTTCAAGAGAACAAGAGAACTATTACCCTATAAACCTGATCCATGTGAGCAGGGAAGGTGCCTAGTAACATGCCCCTTTCAGCTGTCTCAGTTCAGGAGGCACACAAAAGCGAACTGCAACAAAATGTAAAAAAAGAAAGGACATCTTTTCTTTCTCTAGACAGCTTCCCCTTAGAATCTGGATTAATTTCAGACCCCACTCAGTGAAAACATTGTGTCAAGTTGTCTGACTCTTCTAAATTTTTCCTTTAAATATTCTTTTTTAAAATATCCTTTTCCCTAAATGCTATTTCTCTAGACTTATAAAAGAATATTACATAGATAAGCTGATTCTTATGAAACATAGATAAGCTCATCCTACAATCCTTATGAAAAGAGACAAAAGCACTTAGGAAAGAAAACGAGTTTCCTATTAAAGATTCTCTACAGGAGTGTAAAAACTTACATGGCATTCACAAGGTTCCCAAAAGAACCAAGTTTTTTGGACAGTGCATTAATAGTGGAAAAACAACGGTTTTCATATCTCGAAAAGTTATTGCATATTTTCAGGCATCAGCATCACAAAAGTCAGGGAAAAAACAGTTTTTATTGTAGACTGAGTAATTTACAGAAAATAGCTCAAGGTTTACTCATTTGAGGAACCAGGAACAGATAATGTGATCTTGCATTATAATTTTTAAAAGTTTTTCTTTGGGATTAAAGTTTCAAAGTGTGTGTGTGTTTTTTAAATCCCAGACTGCTAGATGTGAGAGTCACATTTAATCATAATGAAGGAGTGAGGAGGTATTTGTATTACTTCCACATCAAAAATAAAAGTAGCTAGCTTTTGAGTAGCACTATGGTGTGCCAGGCAGTATTTCTAAGTTATGAACCTGTAATAAATCATCACATCATTTCTGTAAATGTTGTTCATCATTATCCCAATGCAAAGATGAGAAAACAGAAGAACATGATGGATATTTGATTTGCCCAAAGTCGCAGAGTGAATAGAAGGTCATTTAAAAAGCAATTGAATATTTATTTTCTATTCAATTTTCATCATCTTTATTGAGATGTGAATTATAAAGAGGACTTATTTTCTGTAATGGAAATAGGGTTATGTTTTATTTTTCTGGTATGTAAATAACGTGGTTGTATGTTCTGTGTCCTTTAATATTATTTTGGCAAAAAAAGGATTGTACTGAATGTAATTGTCATGGACTTGGCTATGCCTATGAAGAGCAACCTCCCACCATAAAAGAAAATACAAATAAAACAATAAAATATATGCATATATTTATATATGTATATATGTATATTTATATATAAAATATATATGCATTAAATTTATGTTGAAAATTATTATGTTGAAAATTATTTAATGAAGAACAACTAAATAAAGAAGAGGTACACCCTGTTCATGAAGAAGACTCAATATTTTAAATTGTCATTCCTGCTCCTGAAAATCATCTTAAAAATCAATGCTATCATATACAGGTTATGAAAACCTTTTATCATATTGTCAAGACTATCTAAGATACTCCAAAGAAGAACGAAGTACATAGGCTTGTGCAACAAGTATGAGAACCTACTATAAGTTCTGTTAAATGATTATATGGTATTCTTGCTAAAGACTGTATGATATCTGTGCTGAAATAGGAGTATAGTCTAATAAACAGAGTAGAAAAACCAGAAACAGATTTGTATATACTTGCAAATTTGATATGGGCTTGAACTGACATAAAAAATTAGTAGGGAAAGATGGTTTATTCAAAATTGATAACAAAAAATTAGTTTTTCATATGAAAGAAAAGTTAAATTATACCATTACTGCCCATCACATACAAAAATCAATTCCACATGGATTAAGGATTTAACTGTGAAAGGCAATACCTTGGAACTTTTAGAGGAAAATATAGGAGAATGTATTTATGAACCGGTATAAAGAATATATTTTTTAAATAAAACATATAAAGGCTAAATCATAGTTGAATATATTAATGAATCTGAATACAATAAAATTTTAATAACTTCTCATTTTCTATAGAAAGAGAAAAGTGTTAGTCATACACTAGAAGAAAATATTTGCAGCACATATAATCTACAAAGGATTTTTATGGAACATGTATTAAAGCTGTTACAAATAAAAAAGTCAACCAACAGGAAAATAAGGAAATTAAATATACAATACTCCATAAAAGATGAAACATGAAAGGCAGGAATTGAGAGTGTGCCCTCACTTGAGAAAGACCCACCATCTATTGCCTCAGTGATTCTAAGGGCAGAAGCAATAGGAAAGCTCCATGCCTTGTGCTTGATCATGACTCTACTAGTCTCATCACCATCATTGGGTGATGTTGAAAAGAATTGCCAGAGGCATTCTTCAGAGTTGAAACACTCTTTCATTAGCTTACCTGCCTCTATACCTCTATCTCCATCCAATGACTGCTTGGTCATAATATCTGCTGTTGGAACATCTCATCAAGCTTTTGTTCCCAACATATATCCTTACCCACAAGAAACTGGGGACAAGTTGCAATATCTGGAGACATTTTTTGTTGTCATAGAGGGAGTAGAGTGCTATCAGCATCTAGTGGGTTGGGGCCAAGGATGCTGCAAATATACTGCAATGTATTAAACAGACTCCTACAAAAAAAATTATTAGCTGGCTGGAAAAGTCATTAGTGCTGAAGTTGAGAAACAACGTGTGCTGGTTTAAAACTACTATGTACCCCCCCCCCCCAAAGCCATGTTTTAATCCTGATCCAATCTTTTAGGGGCCAGACCTATTATTTAGGATGGAAAATTTTGATTGGATTGTTTCCATGGAGAAGTGACAAACCCAGTTGTGGGTGTGACCTTTTGGTTAGATTACTTCCATGGAGATATGACACCCCCATTCAAGGTGGGTTTTTTACTAGAGTCCTTTAAAAGGGTTAACATTTTGGAGAAATCTCAGATGTAGATGTTTCGAGAACAGAAGCAACAGAGTGAGCAGAATTAACATGAGACTCAGATGTTTGGAGATACAGAGCCCAGCAGACATACCATGTGTCATCCCAGGAGATACTAAGCAAGCCAAAATCCAGAGTTGTCTCCCAGAGAGCTAAGTGAAGGCCCACAAATGCTTAGAGAGGAAATCACTGGCATCAGAAGCTGGGAGCAATAATCAGGAACAAGGACCAGCAGATAACAGTTGCATGCCTTCCCATGTGACAGACATAGCTAGGCCTTTCTTTGGAGTTAAGGTATCTTTATCTGGGAGCTTCAGTTTGGACATTTTTCTAGCCTTAGAACTATAAATTTGTAATGTAATAAGTTCCCTTTATAAAAGCCATTCCATTTCTGGTATAATGCATTCTGGCAGCTTTAACAAACTAATATACCCTTCTTATGAAATTGGTGTCTTCTAGTTTGTGTTCACTTAGTGCAAAGTATTTCTGAAATATATTTAAAGCATTGCTGAAATTATTTTTTTCTTACTTACCCACAAAACCCTAGACAAAACTAAAGCATAAGCACTGTTTTTTTTTTAATCTCAAAATCCCTAGCACCCTACACAGCCCCTACCGCATAGTGAATAATTAGTCAGTGATTGTTGATATGAATAGAATTATGTTAATGAGATCCTAACAAGGATATAGAATTGGGAATAAAAAAGAAGAAAAGTGATATGAAAGACATTGCAAAGTTAGAATCAATAATATTTAGCAATTGATTAAGACAATAAAGGACAGTTTACCTTCAAAAAGATTTTGACACAGGTAACCGAAGAATAAAACCAATTTTGAAAATGCTTTATTTATTTGCTAGGAAAATACTATAACAGATTGTTCAAAAGACAGTAAGAAGAAACAGGAGTTTCAAATATGACAATCATTCAAACCAAGCACTGCAGATTGCTGCATCATCTACAAATATGAAGCTATGCTAAGGCAAGAGGTTATCCAGGGAGAGTGTTTAAAGTGAAAGAGAGTATCGGCTGAAGGCAAATTCCTGGAAATACCTCTATTGTACTTAAGATGTGACTGGTGGAAGTGCATGAAAAACAATCTTAAGAATAATAGAAAATAGAAAGAAAATAAGATTATTAAAGCTGTAGAAAAGTCAAGTTTGAGAAAATTTCAGAAAACACCCAATAGATTAAGCAATTAAGCCTAATCCCAGAAAACTTTTAAGTGCATAAATATTAAGTGATTACTTTAAAATTAGTCATTTCCTTTATCATTATTTAGTTTTACATTAAAGTGTCCACAGTCCAGATTCTATTTTAAAGTTCATCAAAATCATGGCACAGATTTCCTCATAGAACACACATGAAAGTGAATCTATCAGTTAGAGTGAGTTTATTTCTTTCTACAAATACATCTGGGGAATGCCGTCCCATATTAGTGCATCTACTAAAAATTCAAATTTTTTCCATATAGGATAATAAATAGGCTATTCCTGTGATTTTTTAATGTTTAATTGAAACAAACCTATGTAAAGATAATTGCATACATCTTATGCATATTGATCAATAACTTTTAAAAAGTGAGTACACCTGTGTAATCAGAAGACTAATCAGGACATAAGACATAGCCAGCACCCCAAACCTCTTGCATTCTTTGCAGTCACTGCCCTGCCAGTGTAACCTTTGTCCTTACTGACCCACAGATTTGTTTCTCTATTTTGAACTTAGCTCAATTTTATTTTGTGACCCATCCCATCATATCTGTCTCTAGTTTGGGGATGTAAACTTCTTTTTTAAACATACGTTTTGGTCAACATAAGGAGTGGATTTGAAGGTTGTACCAGTTTGAAACTTTTGTGTACCCCAGAAGACCCATGTTCTTTAATCTTCATGCAATAATGTTGGGTGGAATCTTTTTGATTAAGTTGTTTTCGTGGATGTGACCCGGCCAGTTGTGGGTGGTACCTTTTAATTACATGGTTCCATGGAGATGTGTCTCCATTCATTCAAGGTGGGTCATTTACTGGAGTCCTTTAAGATGGAACCATTTTAGAAAAAGCTTCAGAGTAAACATTGCTGACTAAGCCAACATGAGACTAAGAGGTTTGGAGAGGCAGAAAGTAAATACCCCTATGGAAGCTGTTTGAAACCAGAAGGTAAAGTCTCCAGCAGATGGCAGCCATGTGCCTTCCCAGCTGAAAGAGTTGTTCTGGACCCATCAACCTTTCTTGAGTCAAGGTGTCTTTCTCTGGATAACTTAATTTGGACATTTTTACAGCCTTAGAACTGTAAACTTACAAACTAATATATTCCCTTCTGAAAGCTGTTCCATTTCTGGTATATTTCATTCTGGCAGCTTTAATAAACCAAGAAAAAGGTTATATGGCATATATATGTTTAAGTTAATAAAGAGAGATTTTTCTCTTTTATGGTTTAGATAGAGCTTCTCAGAGAGGTTTATTAAAGTAAATGCTTACCAGATGTGTATGACAATGCTGGTTGCTCCACATCTGTACTCTGGAATATATTTTTTTAATTTATTTTTCATTCTTTTCATTTTAACCATTCTGCTGGTTTTGACTTAATTCCTTGTTGTCTTAGTTTCTTGGCTGCTATGACAAATACCACACAATGGGTTGGCTTAAACAATTGGAATTTATTCTCTCAAGGTTTCAGAAGATAAAAGACTTGCTTTTTATCTGTAATGTTCTGCCTGGTTGGCAACTTTTGCACTTCTTTGGCTTTCCATCATATGGCAATGTCCTCTCCTTTCTGTTCCAGGTTCCTGCTGGCTTCCACTCTCTGATTCCTCCCTTTGGCTTCCTCCCTATAAGGTTTCCAGTAGCAGGAATGAGGTCCAGCCTGATTCAGTTGGCTGCACCCTAACTAAAAATACCATCTTCAAAAAGTTCCATATAAAGTGGGTTCATACCCACAGAAATGGGATTAAGATTAAGAATATGTTTTTTTTTTTTAAATTCTGGGATACATAACTAAATTTACCAAACCTGTTAGCTAACAAAGTTGAATATATTTTCAAGATTTATTAGGTATCTATATATATATTTTTTATGAAATGCTTATTCAATATTTGACTATTTTTCTACTGAATAGTTGAAATTTTATGAATTATTCATTGTTATTTATATTCTGGATGCAGAGACTTTGCTGGTTATGTGTATCACAAATATCTTCCCTCCCCTCTGCAGCTAGTCATTTTACTCTTTTAACCATGTCTTTTGATGAACACAGATTCTTAATCCTGAAATACTACAGCTTATTACACTTTTTCTTCTATGAACTAGTGTGTTGTGTGTGTGTGTGTGTGTGTGTGTGAGTGAAAGAGGGAATGAGGGAGGTAGGAAGAGATTAAACTTTTTGCTTACTCCAAGGTGAAGAAGACGTTCTGTTTCTACTAAACATTTTGTTGGACTACTTTTCACATTTAGGTTTGTAATTCATCTGGAATTTTTTCTGTGTATTATTTGAGACTGAGGTGATGTTTTCTGTATTTTTTCCATTTAGGTATCCAATTGCCTTAGCATGTTTGGTTGAAAATATCATTTTTTTCCCATAGTATTGCAATGCCACTTTTCTCACAAATCGGGTGACCATGCATGTTTGAATGTTTTTGGACTCCATTCTGTTTTGTTGGCTGATTTGCCTGTTTCTGGAGTCTTCTACGATATCTGTTTACAAATACAGTTAATATTATTGTCATGATATCTGGTAGTATACATATATTCAGTTTTGTTTTCCTTCTTCAAGATTGCCTTATCTTTTCTTAGCACTTTTTCATTTCATATAATCTTTTATAAAAATGTCAATTTATACATCCATATACACAAACTATTGAGATTTTAAAAATGATTTTTTGTTTTACCAGTGTGCCAATTTGAAACTGTCATGTATCCCAGAAAAGCCATTTTCTTTAATCCTCATTCAATATTGCTGAGTGAGATCTTTTGTATTGTTTCCATGGAGATATGACCCACCCAGTTGTGGGTAGTAATTTTTGATTAGCTGGTTTCTATGGAGATATGTTTCCACCCATTCAAAGTGGGGATGTTTACTGGAGTCCTATAAGAGGGAACCATTTTGGAAAAGCTTCAGAGCCAGCAGAGCCCACACAGACATAGGCCTTAAAGTAGAAAGAAAAAGCCCCAGGGAAGCCATTGAAGAAGACTGGAGAGAAAGCTGGTAGATATCACCATGTGCCTTTCCAGGTGAGAGAGAAACCCCAGACATCACTGGCCTTCTTGAACCAAGGTATCTTTCCCTAGATGCCTTACTTTGGACATTTTTTTAATAGCCTTTCCTTAATTTGAACATTTTCACAGCCTTAGAAGTATAAACTTGCAACTTAATAAGTTCCCTTTTTGAAAGTGGTTCTGTTTCTGGTATTTTGCATTTCAGCAGCTTAACAAAGTAAAATGCCTTGTGACGGTGAATTTTCTGTGTCAACTTAGCTAAGTTATGCTGACCAGTTGTTTGGTCCTAGATATTGCTATGAAGGTGTTTTATAGATGGAACTAGCATCTATAATCAATTGACTTTAAGTAAAAGAGATTATCTTCAATATTGTGTGTGGGTCTCTCATAATCATTGGAGTACTAAGAGCCAAGGACTGAGAGCTGAATTACATGTTGATGTAATTCAACATCACTCTTACTGGAATTTCTAGCCTGCTGGCCTACCTAAACATCTCAAACATGCCAGCTTCACAATCACATCAGGCACTTCTTTAAGCCAATATTTTATTATATGTATGCATGTATCCTGTTGGTTTTGTTTCTCTGAAAAACCCCAACTGATACATATCTATAGATTAATTTGAGGAGAATTGGCATATTTACAATATCCAATTCATGAAAATGGATTATTTCTCCATTTATTAGGTCTTCTCTAACATATTTGAGTATATGTGCATATATATATGTGTGTATATATAGACACATGTGTGAATATATATACACATATATGAATTGGTTTTCAGTATCAAGTTCATACACATCTTATAATAAACATAGTCCTAGGCATTTAATGTTTTTTGATGCTACTTGTGTTGGTTTGAAGCGATGATGTACTCCAGAAAAGCGATATCCTTTAATCCTTATTCAATATTGCTGGTTAGTATCTTTTTTTTTTGTTTCTATGGAGATATGACCCACCCATTTTTGGGTGGTAACCTTTAATTAGATGGTTTCCATGGAGTTGTGTCTCCACCCATTCAAGGTGGGGCTGCTTAAAGCCCTTTAAGCGGGAACTATTTTGGAAAAAGCTTTAGAGCCACAAGAACCACTAGAAGCGACACAGTCAAGAGAAAGGACAAAGCCCTGGGAAGCCATTAAAGAGAAAGCTGCCAGATCTCAAGAAGTACCTTTCCAACTGAGAGAGAAACTGTGAACATAATCGGCCTTCTGATGCCTTAGATTGGACATTTTTATAGCGGTGCTTTAGTCTGGACATTTTCACAGCCTTAGAAGTGTAAACTAGCAACTTAATAAATTTCCTTTTTTAAAAGCTGTTTTGTTTCTGATATATCACATTTCAGCAGCTTGAAAACTAGAATACTACTGAAATTAAATTTTTAATTTTTTTTGTTGCTTATGTATGGAAATATATTGATCTTTGTGTATTGATCATATATCCAGAAATATCACTGCATCTACTTAATAATTTTAAAAATTTGTCAGACTATCCCAGCTTATAATTTTAAGATCTCTTCTTATAGCATAGATGATAAAACTGACATAATGTGAGTACTTCACAAGTAGACAGAGCTGGAGATTATTGATCTATGCACGTTTTGATTTTAAATTTTTATTTTATTACATCATCCCAATGGATTAGGTAGAAGAGATATATGAAGAAGTTGACCTGTTTTAACTGGAAACTATACACTGAAATAGGTGACCAGAAACTTAGGAGACTGGGTATGAAAGAAGCTAGTGTTTTAGATTTCAAAATGAGCATACCCTACTAGTTTTGTAAAATTTCAAAGGCAAGTTTAATTTTTAAATAAGTACTTTTCCTTCTGGGAACCTATTTAATCTTCACTCTGAACCACTGTGGCCCACATGGTCTATTGATTTTTGACAATGTCCTCAAATCCACAGAACTGGCATAGAATAGTCTCTTCAATAAACGGAACTTGGAGAAATAGGTATCCATAGCTAAAGGAATAAAAGAGGACACCTACCTCACTCCCTATACAGAAATTAACTAAAAGTGGATCAAAGGCTTCAACATAAGATCCAATACCAAAAAAACTTGAGGAAAATATAGGGAAACATCTTCAAGACCCAATGATGGGAGGTAGTTTCTTAAACCTTATACCCAAAGCGTAAGCAATGAAAGAAAAAATAGATAAATGGGAGTTCCTTAAAATGGAATGCTTCTGTGCCTCAAAGGACTTTGTCAAAAAAGGTAAAGAGGCAGTCATCTCAATGGGAGAAAATATTTGCTAACCATATATTGCATAAAGGTTTGATAAACTGTGTATATAAATAAATTATACAACTCAACAACAAAACTTACAACCCAATTATAAAATGGGCATAATATATGAATAGACATTTTTCTGGAGAGCAAATACAAATGGCTAAAAAAACACATGAAAACATGTTCTACTTCATTAGCTATTAGGGAAATGCAAATCCAAACCACACTGAGATATCATCTCATACATATAAGAATGGCTGCCATTAAACAAACAGGATAAGAGTCATGGGGTGTTTGGGTTTTCCCTTTGGGGTGGGTGTATGTCTCCATTACTTTTCTCTTTGGAGCAATGAAAATGATCTAAAACTGAGAATGATGATTGTACAACTAAGTGAAGATACTGTGGGATGTTGTTTGTTTAGGATAGAATATACGATGTTATGTAAATGTATTGCAACAAAATCTGCAGATTCAAAATAAATAAATTAGCAAATAAACGTTAAAGAGTTTTGAATTATAGTGTGAAGGTTTAAATAACAAAGGTGAAAACATGGAAGAAAGAGCATCTATCTGTTGTTATCAAGTCCAAATCTCTGGAACCTTATAAATGTAACTTTATATGGAAAAGTCTCTTTGCAGATGTGATTAAATTAAGCATTTTGAGGTGGGGAGATTACCCAGGTACATCCTAAATGCAATCACAAGTGTCCTTATAAAGGGTGGCAGAGAGAGATTACACACAGAAGAAAAGGAGGCAATGGGACTACAAAGACAAAAACTGGAATAGAGTCATGTGGACACAAACCCAAGTAATGTTGGAAGCCACCAGAAACTAAGCGAGGTAAGGAACAGATATTCCCCTAGAGCCTCCTGAGGGAGCATAGTCTTGCCTTAATTTTGACCCAGTGAATTTGATTCTATACTTCTGGCCTCCAGAATCGTAAGAGAATAAACTTCTGTTTTAAGACACCAAGTCTGTGGTGATTTGTTATAATAGCTACAGGAAACTAACGCAATATCCCCCAAGAGCAACAAAGGATCATCTGCTTCAAAAATCTACCTAAACAACACTAAGGGGAATAGTTGATCCTAGATTTGCTATCTGTTTTTTTTTTTTTTTCCAGTTTCCATCTCAGCTTTATTTATGGACTTTTCTGGATACTCAAATTTGTAAAACCCAAACAGACCAAATTTGCACCTAGATGTTCCCTCTTCCTAAATCTATCACATTGGGCACAGATCTGAGAAACATTTCATGGAAGGGGTGGGATTTGAAGAAAGGATTCAAGTAAGAAGAAGAGAAAATGGCATCCTAGGCAAGTAACACTATATGAGCAAAACACAAATAAAATCAGAAAATACAAAATTTAACCCATGGGTTGATTGAATTGAAGAGATAAAATAATATTTAAGCAGTTTAGAGGATCGATTTGAGATTAAGAACATTCCTAAATGGTAGGAGTGAATAAAGCCTAAATAAAAAATAACGAGCATATGCTAGTCCATGGCAAACTCTGGGATCCATCCTGTAACTACTTGTTGAGGAGTGCTTTGAAAACTATTGCTTTTTTATTTCTCTTCTTTGTATATATGTTATACTATACAATAAAAAAGTTAAAAATAAAAAAGAAAGAATGAGGAATTTGGATGGCATTTTGTTGAGGTGTAAGCTAAAAGTAGGCTAAGGAGTTAAAGGTGATAATTCACATATAATTCTGATGTGGACTCCAAATCTATATGCTTCTTAAGAGAAAAGCACATGATTTTGCTTTATTTCATGTTTCTCTGACCAGTGTTTGCATTCACAAATCAACAATGGCATGCCACACTTTTGTAATTTTTAATTAATTTTTTGATTTTCGACCCCTGCCAAACCTCACTATTTACTTCAGAGGACAGTAACTGTGATGCATTTATCTACATTTATTGCTTTAGTGAATGAATAAAAAACCCATTTGTGAAATCATGAAAATTCCTTGGCTTATTATTACTGAATTTAAAAAAAAATTATTTTAAATGTTTGCAGTCATTTTTACATTATGGCAATTCCTTTTTCATTATGATAATGCTTTACTATGTTTATATCAGCTGCTCATGTAAAGTAAGGATATTGATGATCATTAATTTATTTTTATAACCAACCAAAGCCTTCCTACTTTTGTGTTCTACAATGGGAAATTTTTCCTGTCTTCCTAATTCTAAAATTTTATTTTCTTTCCTATTTTCCCCCAACTTTAAATGACTCCCACTCTCTGGTCTCAATTCCTACATTTCTTCATTTAAAAAAAAATCTCTTACCTCAACAATATTTATGGCCCATAAGATCTCAGTTTAAACCAAAATAGATGCTCATGAATATCCAGCTTCTACTTTGGGAAATTATGTTTTTTTCTGTATATATTATGTGATTCACCTGTGGAAGAGTGATTTGCATAGAAAAATGAATCCTAAGAAATGCTCTGCACAATACATGGTTTAATGACATTAACTGTAATGCACAGAATGCTTCTCTATGCAGAAAATTCTTTAACATATTCTCTTGATATAACAGTTTATAATTCTATGTCAAATGGGTTATTACTGATATGATATACATGTACAATACTAGGATGGACATTCTTGTTATGATGCTAAGGGAAAAAGAAAAGAAAATGTGAGAACGAATATGTCGCTTAGTAAGAAAATAGCAGGGCTTTGACCTGCAGCCAGCTTCTGGCTCAGATCACTGGTCTGGTGCTACTAGCATGCAAATGCCCTTTATAGGTTCAGATTTTGTTAACGAAGTCAAGGTTATTTATATACAAGTTTGGCAAATTATAGAAGGCATGTAATTTGAAGGATATTTAGAAAAAATTTTCTCCTTCCTAAATCCAGTATGTTTGTTGGCTATGGAGATAGCTGACATTTGTTGAAGGAGAGTACTGAACTAAAAATTTTAAATTTAATACTCATGAAAAATGTCATGGCCTAGGTATTATTATCTTTATTTGCAAAAAATGAACATTCAGAGTGATTAAATGCTAATAAATCCCACATCTAAGGGCAATGAGACTCAGGGTTTATTAAAAAATCTGCCCAGGCAGTACCAAAGACAGCATTCAAACCCAGAGCCTCTGACAACAGAAGCTGATATCAATCACTGTCTTAGTTTTTTCTGTTTCTCCATTCCCTCCTTCCTTCCTTCTTTCCTTCCTTCCTTAAATTATTGTGATTTTAAAATACAATGAAAAATAAGATCCTCATTACCACCTGTTTACAGTTTTGCTTCATTCTTGTGAATTTTGGTATTTAATATTTTCATTAATTTTGAAACAGTCTTTAATTTCAAATTTTATTTTTCTCATGAATTAGATAATAAAGAAGATAGTGCTATAAAGTTCCAGATATTGAGTTCTGCTATTGTTGTTGATGTTGTAAACCCGAAATTTGTCATTAAATCCTACTGGATGGAAATTCTTTTGAAGAATTAAATCTATGGCAGTTTGGCCTTTTAGATTTATTAGAGTTTCTTCAAAACATCATTTATAAACAATCAATACAAATATTTATGGACACTGTAAAGAGAAGTAATATAGATCCCCTCATTCTTACTGACTGTTAGATATGCCTTCTATAACCAGACCTCTGTGATAAAAATCTGTGGTATATTCCAGTTTCGGCAAATAGATTCTTTTTAGAAAATGGGATCAGACTGAGTACATTTTGAACAAATGATTATAATAATGAGGGAAGAAAAGAGAAAAAGGCTATTATGGGTGGGCCACATCAAGAGGTCTATAAAAAATTAGAAGAATGATTATAAATTAAAAGATAAATAACAAAACAGAAATTAGATAGAGGTTTTGGTCCTACATCCTGGGTGGAAACTGCCTGCTATCTGTGGTCATCTGCTTTTTCTGAAGATCCTATATCAGCTATCTGCTTCCAAAGATTTGTTGCTTTTAGAGGATCTCTGAGAATCTTTAGTTTAAGGTCCCTTATTGGATTAGCCTTTCAATTGCATGGAATTATGACTTGCTTTTTTAGTTGTGAAACAATAACCCAAGGAATGACTCTCTGGAGTTTCACTGCTGAATTTGTTATTTAATGTTACCTGATAAGGACCTTTCTAATGAAGTCCTTAAGCAGTTTTTCTCTGATGACTCTTCCAATAGTTGAAATATCCTGGTTGAAGATCGTTAAGAGGCTGTTAGAAAGAGGCTGTGTGAAGAAGATGGACTTGATCTGTTGATTCTTTTGCAATATTTTGCCTTGTCTGCATGCAGTAGGGCAGAGTCTAGTATAGGAGGTACAATCTTAAATGCAGAGCCTTCTAGTTTCCAATTCATAGAGTTATCCAATCTTTGGATAACCAATGTGTAGCCAAGGGAATGGACCATAGGGCCATATGAACTAACTGGGGAAGCTTTGGCCGAAGGACTTCAAGAGTTTCTGAAGTTTTTGCTAATATTAATTTAGGGATACCATTGGTCCTTTCAATGTCTACAGAAAACTGTGAGGGTAAAGGCAAGATGGTTTTTGAGTAAGGAATAATGCCTTACTGAGTTCTTTTATAATGGTTCCTGCAAAGCATGTGCTTGGTCACTTGATAGAATAAGTTGGGGCACCTGAGGTTGGAAACACAAAATTAAGCAGTATTTTAGCAGATATAAGGGTTAAGACTTGTTGGCAAGGAAAAGCTTCAAATTGTCATGAAAATAGGCATGCACTAATTAAACATATTTAAATCCCATCAATGGTGGTAGCTAGATAAAATCTAACTGAAAATATTGAAAGGGCCCTTGGGGCTTTAGTTCTTGGCCATATTTAGAGATTTTCCAGGATTATGTTGTTGACAGGAAGCAACCTGAAAATAGCCTCAGCTACCCTTTCAAAGTGTTTTCACCAATGTTGATTTAAGATACTAAGCAATTTGTCTATTTCACGATAAGTACCTTAATTGAGAAATTTAGCTAATATTTATTTGAAATAATATGGAAACAAATGATTATCTTGAGAGCAACATAGATTATCTGATGGAAGGACATGACAATACTTTCTTTTCAAAATCAGGGACTAAACATTCACATTTTGTAACGACATCTTTGAATCACTCCAAAGATTTATCATTTTAAGGTTTAGATAGGATCATAACCTTGGTTAAGTTAGCTTATTTGGCATAAGGTTTTTCTTTTAGTTTTCATCTTATCTCTTTTTACATGGGCAACCTTTATAGTTGCCACATTTCTAGGAAGTAGTGGTGCATCTAAAAGTTCCTTAGCTTGCTGTGTATTTCTTATGGGGATTCCAGCAGAGGAGAGAACATTTTTGTTTACAAAACATCTCAAAATCCTGTACTATTGCAAAAGCAAACCAGCTATCTGCATATATACATACTGTCTAATCATTGGTTAGTTGACAAGCTCTAGAAAATGCAATAAATTCTGCCATCTGGGTTAATTTTGACCTCAGGTAGAAGTCTATATCTAAAGGAGAGTTTAAATTAGTGATTGCATTCCATACTTGTTAACTTCTAGCATTAGTTCTGAGGCATATTCCATCAGCAAATAATATTAGATCAGGGTTCTCAATTGGAGTCTCTAAAACCTGACCAAGGTGTGTAGGGTTCCCTGACTGAAGGAAGATAATAATGAAGTTCCCCTTCTTCTAGTAGAGTGACAGGGTGTTTCAGCAGTGAGTAGTTATGTGAAGAGGGAGAGAGTAATAAAACTCATAAGAGGTTAATTGGCTGGTCAAGAAGAGTTGTATGTCTCAAATAGTATTAATATCTATACTGCATGAGGAACCATAACATGAAATTGGGAGCACAGAACTGCTTCAGCAGAAGCATTAATAAGTTTTGCAGCAACGAAGACAAGGAGGTTAATCCTTGTGACAAGGTCGAAGATAAGGCAAAGGGAACAATGGGCTTTTGATGATTCTCATGATGATGAATTAAAGTCCTAGACTTGTCTAAGTTCCTCATGCACAAATAAACAAATTGGTTGCTTGTAGTTAGAAATGCCTGGGGATGGAGGTTACGGAAGGCCTGTTCAGGTTTGGATTCCCACAGTAGAGGGTCTCATACTGAGGATTTAGTCAATCCATAAAGAGGTACTGAAATCTCAGAAAAAAATGTTACCAAATGTCACAATATTCAGTTAAACATACAGTTCTCCTAATTGTAGTTTTCTGAGGGGGTTAGCATAAATTTGACTAGTCTTTAGTCTATCAGAGAGAGTTATTTCCTCTCTTAAGATAGGTTATGCCCTAAATAATGCACTGCGTTCTGGCAAAATTGCAATTCTTTTTTTTTTTTTTTAAACTTTATTTCCTTTTTCTGCTAAGTCTGAGAATAAATAGAATATTTTTTACAAAGATCGTCTCCATGTTGTATCAAAAATGAATAATGGAAATGCAGATGCTTTAAGTCTTGACCAAGGACCCGGGGAATACAAGAGGGGCCTTCTGGAACCCCTGGGACATGACTATACAGGTAAATTGTCCTTCCCTATCGAAACAAAAAAGATATTGACTCTCCTGGACTAGAGACACTGCGAAAGGTAGAGCAATGATCCACTACAGTGAAGCAAGTGGTTTTAGAAGGAATTAAAGACAGGATCCTCTTTGGGTGAGGCACTCCTGGGAAGTGAAAGATAATTTGATAGATGGCCCTGAGGTCTTGAAAAAGTCAATATACTTGTCCATTTAGTTCTTTACTGTTGAGACATGAGCGTTGCAAACATAAGAAGACCTTTGGATCGACGGCATTCTATTATACGTTTAAGTCCTTCCTTTGCCTCTGGCTTTTGGGCAGGTATGGGTAATTGTTTGGTAGGATCTATCTCAAATTTTCCAAGTTTTTCTCCAATTCTTTTGCCCATGTCAGTGGAATGTTTAGTGGAAACCTATTTACAATGCATCTCCCTATTAAATACGTGGCAGTTGTTTCACAAAGCAGGAAGCAATGCTTTCAGTTAAAAGCCCAAGAGATACAGTTAAGGATTTGGAGATAGGGAAAATCTGTGGATGATTTGAAATCTCTACCACCTGCACAATTTTACTCCAAAGAAGAGATTGAGCAAAAGTGGAACAGTTTAATATCGAAAAAGTAAGCCCCTTTACCTACTAGGAATTGATGGAGACAATTATCTATATTTACAGTTAATTCACTTTGAATGCTTGAATGTTAGGCAGGATATTGGGCATTTTTTTCTTCCTTGGAGCACCCTTATTGATTTGAATTGAGGGGTATTTCTTTTGTGATGGCTTTTCTTTTCAAAAAATGAGAACATATTTTCAAGTGTCCATCTGCTAACAATATCTACAAGTATTCTTGTCAATAGGTGGTTGGTTGGGAAATGGGTCCCCTAGCTATTTAATCTTTAGGGCCACAAGTTTGCTTTGGGTTCTATCTCAATTTTGTTCTTTAAAAAATGTTCTGCCAGGTGTTTCAGTTCAGATAAATTAGAATTTCCCTTTCTGATTTCTGTTTTCTAAGTAGTTATCCAACTTTGGGCTTAACTCCATTGGAAAATGAGATGAATGTGTTGTTGTTACATCAGCACCTACTTTAACTCTTGAATGTTGTTGGAAGGTATTTTCAAGTCTATCCTTAAAATCTAGAGTTTCATCTTTCTGTGTGTGCAGGATTGAATTATAAACCAATCACTTTAATTGCAGATGTTTTGGATATTGCTTTTAGGAGACTTTGCTTTACTTTTTAAACCCCTGTTTTTCTGACCCTCAGATTATTGTGGATGAAGGAATCCTGTAGGTCCAATTCCACATTAATCCAGTCAGCTTTTGCCATTCAGAATTTAACATCTGAGGTTCCAACCAACATGTGTACAATTTGATGTAGGTCAGATAATGCTGGGTTATATGCATCCAAAAGAATTCTCTATCATTCTAAGAATGTTTGTTGGTCTTGTTTAGGTTAAGGGAAATATTTAATTGTAGCTCTTAATTCAACTCAGGTCCGAGGTTAAATTCCAGAAGTGTCTGAATATCAGGCTCATGGGAGGGATGGATAAATAAGGGAAACTGGTATTTGGCAGCTTTAGGAAAGATTTTTGGAAAAGATAAGGGATCTGGACAAGGGAAAGAAGAGGGAGGAGTTGTCAGAGGTGTGGAATAAGAGAGATTAAAAGAATAAGGAAGAAAAGAGAGAGCTGGAAGCAGGCAGCAACTGGAGAACAAGGAGAGGGAGGATTTACTAGGGAGAGTAGTTTAGTTCATTGTTCTTTAAGTTTGTTAAATTGCTCATTAGCTTTGGTCAAAGGATATTGAAGCAACTTTTACTTCAGAATTTTGTTCGTGGGCCTCTGCATATCAATAAAGAAAATGCTGTCCATTGGGCTTGAAAAATCATATTCCCTTCCTTTCATAAGGCACCTCTTACGTGAACAATGTAGTTCAAGTTACATCGTCCCCAGGGTAGCCACTGACGGCCCAAATCGTCTGGAGTGAAGTTATGCGTTTTAGAAAGATAGACTCAAGAATTAGGATTCTGATAAGAATATGTATAAGAAGCAGGAGTTTTTACTGGAAGAGCAGGAGGTTTAGAGTTCAAGGATTCCCATGAAGTTTGCAATGGTCCATAGAAATGGATGTCTGTGTACCTTATGTCTTGGGCCCCTAACTTGATGATTGGCTACCTACAAACTCAGATCCAACAATCTGCATTCCCCCTAGCAGGCAGAAAACAGAGAGAATGATTTTTCTAGATCAGAGCCAAACTCTCAGGACCAGAAATCAAGACAAAAAGAGAGACCATCATCCAGATTTATTAGAAAAGTTTGGACACCAGTCGAATGAAACTGTAAACTTACCAGTATGCGAGGTTCACTCAAACAATAGGCTTATGGGGTGTTCTAGTTTGCTGGCTGCCAGAATGCAATATATCAGGAACAGAATGGCTTTTAAAAAGGGGAATTTAATAAGTTGCTAGTTTACAGTTTTAAGGCCAAAAAAATGTCCCAATCACACCAAGTCTATAGAAATGTCCAATCAAAGGCATCCAGGGAAAGATACCTTGGTTCAAGAAGGCCGAAGAAGTTCAGAGTTTCTCTCTCAAGTGAGAAGGCATATGGTGAACACAGTCACAGTTTTTCTCTCTCAGTTGGAAGGGCACATGGCAAGCAAGGCATCATCTGCTAGTTTTCTCTCCTGGCTTCCTGTTTCATGAAACTCCCCGGGAGGTGTTTTCCTTCTTCATCTCAAAAGATCGATGGCTTGTGGGCTCTCTGCTTCTCGTGGCTATGTCATTCTTCTCTGCTCTCTCTGAATCTCCTTCATTCTCCAAAATGTTTCCTCTGATAGGACTCCAGACACTAATCAAGACCCACCCAAATGGGTGGGGACACGCCTCCAACTAATCCAGTTTAACAACCGCTCTTGATTAAATCACATCTCCAGGAAGATGATCTAATTACAGTTTCAGGCATACAATGCTGAGTAGGGATTAGAAGAAGCAGCTGCCTTTGCAAAATGGAATTAGGATTAAAATGTGACTTTTCTAGGGTACATACATCATTTCAAACCAGCACAGGAAGCAAAAATGTTCCTAGTAGATCACTGGGGTTGATAGTAAATGGTGCCACTCTCATTTCCACCCCTTTGATTCCTGGGCCTGTGAATTCTGGCTTTGGGAGAAAGAGCATCATAGAGTGGACACTGATTCAGAGTATACACAGTTTCCTGGAGAACATTGCCCCCACCCTGCAAGGTATTGCCACCAAGTTGGCACTACAATTGGGTCTTCAAAATGCCATTCACTGTTATTTCAAGCCAGCTGCCTCTGCATGATGGGGAGCATGATAAAACCAGAAAATTCCACGAGCATGTGTCCATTTTATTTGCTGTGAAATGGGTTCCTTGATCAGAAGCAATACTGTGTGGATTAGCCTTATGGTGGATAAGGCATTCTGTAAGACCACATATAGTAGTTTTTGCAGAAGCATTGTATGCAAGGAATGCAAACCCATATCTGGTGCATGTGTCTGTTTCAGGTAGAGCAAATCATTGCCCCTTCCATGATGGAATTCATCCTATGTAATCAACCTGCCACCAGATAGCGGGCTGATCACCTCAGGGAATGGTGCCATATTGGAGACTCAGTATGGATTTCTGCTGCTGGCAGATTGGGCACTCAGTAGTGCCCACAGCAAGATCAGCCTTGGTGAGTGGAAGTCCATGTTGCTGAGTCCATGTATAACCTCCATACCTACCACCAGGTCCACTTTGTTCATGAACCCATTGGGCAATGGCAGGAATGGCTAGGGAAAGAGGATGACCTGTATCTGTAGGACAGGTCATCTTATCCACTTGATTATTAAAACTTCCTCTACTGAATTCACCCTCTGGTGAGGATTCACTTGGGACACAAACATTTTCATGTTGTTTACCCACTCAGAACAGTTTCTCCATATAACTGTTCCCCAGATCCCTTTTGTCACCAATTTTCCAATCATGCTGTTTCCATGACCCTGACCATCCCTCCAAACCATTAGCAAAAGATCATGAGTCAGTGTACAAATGCACCTCTGGCCAGTTCTCCTTCCAAGCAAAATGAACAACCAGATGCACTGCTGGAAGTTCTACCCATTGGGAGGATTTTTCCTCACCACTGTCCTTTAAAGACATCCCAGAATAGGGTTGTAGTGCTGTAGCTGTTCACTTCTAGGTAGTTTCTGCATATCGTGCAGAATCATCTGGAACTCCCCAAGAGGCCATAGCTCTGGTCTGGGAAAGAGAAGGTAATGTGGCAGAAGGGGGGCTCTGGGCATTTGGATCACTTCCTCATGTAAATATACTTGTGCCTTCAGGACCTCCTCAAGCCCTATCTCTCATATGCCATTTCCATTTTATAATGGAGTGCTGTTGTGCATGTCCAACTTTATGGTGTGGTGGATCAGACAACACCTAGCTCTGATAGGCAACTAAGTTCTCATGGTAACTTGGTGGCCCATGGTTAAGCATTCAGTCTCTATGAAGGTCCAGTAGCAGGCTAAAAGTTTTTTCTCAAAAGGAGAATAGTTATCTGCAGAGGATGGTAAAGCTTGGCTTCAAAATCCTAAGGGTTTGCATTATGATTATCCTATAGGGGCCTGCAAAAAGCTCCAGACAGCATCCCTATTTGCCATTGACACTTCTATCACCATTGAATCTGCTGGATCATATGGTCTAAGTTGCAGAGCAGCTTGTACAACAGCCTGGACCTGTCACAGATCCTCCTCTTGTTCCAGTCCCCACTCAAAACTACAGGTTTTTCTGGTTATTCTTTAAATGGGCCAGAATAGCACACCCAAATAAAGATATGTGGTTTCCAAAATTCAAAGAGGCCATCTAGGTGTTGTGCCTCTTTTTTGGTCATAAGAGGGGCCAGATCCTTCATCTTAAAAGGGATATCTCAACATGCTCCACATCACTAGACACCTAGAAATTTCAATGATGTGGAGGGCCACTGTATTTTGGTTGAATTTATCTCCTGCCCCCTGACCCACAAATAAATTACCAATAAATCTAAAATAGTTCTTATTTCTTTCTCACTAGGTCCAATCAGCATCATATCATCAATATAATGGACCAATGTGATGTCTTGTGGACGGGAGTAATGATCAAGGTAACTGTGGACAAGATTGTGACATAGTGTGGGAGAGCTGATATATCTCTGTGGCAGGACAGTGAAGGTATACTGCTGGCCTTGTCAGCTGAATGGATACTATTTCTGGTGGTCCTTACTGACAGCTATTGAGAAGAAAGCATTTGTCAGATCAATAGCCAGGTACCACACATGACGTGATGATTTGCTTAAACAATGATACCACATCTGGGACAGCAGCTGAAGTTGGAGTCACCACCTCATTAAGTTTACAGCAATTCACTGTCATCCTCTAAGACCTATCTGTTTTCTGCACAGACCAAATAAGTGAGTTGAATGGAGATGTGTTGGGAATCTCCACCCCTGCATCCTTTAAGTCTTTAAGAGCGGCACTAATCTCTGCAATCCGTCGAGGAATATGGTATTACTTCTGATTCACTATTTTGCTAGATGGGGGCAGTTCTAGTGGCTTCCTATCATAATAGCCACTGTTGAGCTTTCGTATCATAATAGCCCTCAGTTTATGAGTCAAAGAATGAAAACGAGGATTCTGTCCCAGTTGCTGAGTGTGTCAATTCCAATGATGCATTCTGGGATTGGGAAAATGACCACAGAATGGCTCTAGGGACCCACTGTGAGATGGCCCTGAGCTAAAACTCCATCTGATTGCTGACTTCCATAAGACCCTATACTGAGTGGTGAACCAGAGTGATGTTTTGGGTCTCTTGGAATTACTGTCACTTCTGAGCCAGTGTCTAATAATCCCCCAAATATTTGATCATTTACTTTTCCCCAGTGCACAGTTACCCTAGCAAAAGGTCAAAAGTGTCCTTGGGGAAGGCTGGGAAGGAGGTTGACAGTGTAAATTTTGAGCAGTGTAAAATGGTCCTTCCTCAAAGATACCCGGTACTCCTCTCATTGGAGAGTCTCTGGGTCTATAAACTGTTCAAGTCTGGGAATTGATTAAGGGGCCATGATTCTCTGTTTTTGTGACTGAAGTTAGATTTTTGTTACTTGACCCAGAATTCTTCTGCTTATACAGCTCAAACAAGAATTTAATAGACTGCCTGAGAATTTTACTTCTAGGTACCCCATGATCTAACTGACCAATGCCCCAAGTCTTTGTGAGTCAGATTATTCTGACTACTGCTTTTAGTCTGCTGTCCATTATTGTGGCCACACCTACCTTGTCTGTGGTGATTACCTGTCACCACATGGCTTCTGCCAACTCGGGATCTGATTGTCCCCATTGTGTTTAAGGATTCCAGCTCAGTGACAGCAGTTCCCACTGTAATATCTGACCTACAGAGAAGGGCGACTACAGAGTTTCTCAAGGTTTTGGTAAAAGATTTGTCCTCTGACATTCCTGGGGCATGTGAGCAGGTCTCCCATGATAAATCCATTCTAACATTCCCATCTGTCTAAGCCTCTGTATCCCCTCATCCACGTTATATCAGGACAGTTCTGACATACCATGGCAGTTTTGACTACAGAATTGCTTATTGACTAGAATTTTGAAAATATCCAAAACTTCAAACAGCTAGTGCAAAAGAAAAAAATTAAATGGATATAGAGGCAATAGATTTAAAGAATTTTAAAACAGGTCATTTGCAGATAGAAGCTCTTAAATTCTTAATATAGACTTGTGGTTGCATCTGCCATACTTTTTTTTATGACCAGAATTGTCTTCTAAGAAAGTAAGTGTCTAGGTATTTAAAATGTATAAAAACTTTGGTAACATGATGGGAACTTCAGTTTGGAAAATTCTTAATGACTCATAAACTAATTCTTATGAAGTCAGTTGTCAGGATATTTCATTTTGGAAAGTAAAATATGTTTAAACAGATGAGGATGGCAGTGTGATGAGTCAGAACTTCCTAGGACTTGTGTTGATGAAGTTTAGAATGTTTGTAAGAAATGACCCTTCCTAAAGGCAGGATACATGGAGCAGAGTCTTGGTCTGAGGGAAAGAATCATGATAAGAGAAAGGAGATAGACAAATCTGCGCATGGTATACTGCTCTCTAATTTTATTTCCTACTTACTCCACCATTCAATATGATGTCTACCAGTTGGGAAACTACACAAGTAACCAAAAGGAACATTCTTCATTTAGAATAACTTGTAGGCCAGAGAGTAGCCATTATTTGGATGCCTCTCTCTTTTCCTCAGGTAAAAACTTTCTTAAATTTACTTTTAATATAATAAAAGTTAGCTACCATTATCCTTCTAAGAAAACAATTTGAATAGGAATTAGTGAATTTCCTTTTTATTTCATGAATTTAAAGTGATAGCATTCAATATTTCACTAATGAGATAAATTACACTTTAATAGAGTTTCAAATAAGCACAACTTGCATTCCTTTGATAAATTTTATTTGGTTACGATATAGTAGTCTTTCTATTGCTGATTTATGTTTGGTAATATTTTTTCATATGCATAATTTTCTTCTCTTGTGTTTTCCTTGTTAGGTTTAGTTAGCAGTATTATGCTGGGCTCATTAAAGAAGTTATTCAGTGTCCCCTTTATTTTCTGAAGATAAAAGTGTATAAAATTGTTATTACTTTTCCCATAAATATTTGATAGAATTTACCGTCGAAGCCAACTGGGCCAGGTATTTTCTTTGTGAGACTATTTTAAATTAAATATTAGCCCTACAGATAGGGCTAATGAGCCTTCATTTTTTTAGAATTTTGGTAATGTTTTTTCAAGAAACTTGTCCCCTCACTCTGCACAATCAAATTTTGAGTGCATAAAGTTATGTATAGATTAACTGATTAGTATTCAAAAATCTGTGTGACATGTCATGATATCTCTTTTCTTCATTCCGGAAATTGGTAATTCGTGTTTTCACTACATTCTCCAAATTTTGCTTTCTTGTATTTTCATTCTCTTTCAGATCAAAATGCTTTCTATTTTTTGTGATTTTTTTTCATCTATTGGTGACATAATTAGTGCATTTGGGATTTTCTATAAATCTTTTTATTAATACCTAACTTACCATCTTGTTAACAAGAAATATACTGTATCTGATTTAAATCTTTAAAAATTAACTACATTGTTATATGACAAACATATATTCTATCTTGAAGAATGTACCAAATCATTTTCATTAAAAATTATATCTGTAATTAATTAGTCTATAGTGGAAGCATTATTAAAAATTTCTATATTGATTATCTCTCTTCTATTAGAGCTTTAGCTATACCTTTTTTGAGGATGAAGTTATTGTTCTATGACTTAAAATAGGGATCATTAATATTTCACATCTACCTTGAATTAATAGTATACAATTTCATGGACAAAATATAAAATTTAACAAAATATAAAACACACAAAATCCCCAAATGCACTAATCATATCACTTGATATATAATTATAAGTCAGTAGATTTTTTTTCCTATGAACTATCATTTCATTGTTTTCTGACTTGAATTGCTTATGATAATGTCAGTCATTGTCTTTATTGTTATTCTCTGTATATAATATGTGCTTTCACCCTCTAGTTATTTCATGCTTCTCTCTTCTTCTTTGGTTTTAAGAAATTTGACTATGATGGCCTAGCTTTGCATATGTTTATTTACTTACTTTTCTGCTGGGGGTTAGCTAAGCTTCTTAGGTGTCTGAATTTATGGGTAATTTTTTTCTTCAAATTTCCCCTTAAATCTTTAATGATGTTTGTAATAGCTATACTAATATCCTTGTCTGCTTATCCAGCAACTCTGTAATATTGGGGTCAGTTTTTATTGGCATGTGGGTCTCATTTTCCTGCTTCTTTGCATAACTAGTAAGTTTGTTTTCATGCTGAAAACTGTGAGTATTATATATTATGTGTCAAAATACTGTACAAAAGAAAAAGTACAATTTTCTTTTAGAATGTTGAATTTTATTTGACTGACATCTAACTTACTTATCTAGCTTGATTTTTTAAATTTACTTTTTATTGAGGTATAACACATGAAATTTACCTTTCTAAAGTGCAGAATTTAATGGATTTCAGTATATTCTAAGGTGGTGCAACTACCACGGCTATCTAATTTCAGAATATTTTCAGCATTGCCAAAGCAATCCTTATATGCATTAGCACTCATTCTCACTTTCCGTTCTTCTGCAGCCCCCCTGGCAGTGACTAATCCACTGTCTATCTCTCTATTTGCCTACTCTGGGCATTTCAGATAAGGAATCATACTATATGTGACTTATTGTGTCTGTCTTCTATCACTCAGCATAATGTGTTCAGGATTCATCAAGATCATGCTATATGTGGTGATTTAAAACTGTATGAACCTCAGGAAAGTATGTTCTGAAATTAATCCATTCCTGTGGATGTGGACTCATTATAAGAGGATATTTTGATGAGGCTACCTCAGTTAAGGTGTGACCCACCTCATGCAGGAGTCCATTATAAGAGAAAGAAATTCAGGCAAAGGGAGAGAAAGCTAAGGAAGCAAGAAGTTGAAAGTAATGAAACCTGGAAGAGAAGGGAGAGACTAGCATGTGCCTTTTGGCATGTGGCAAAGGAGTCAAGGATTGCACTTGGCCAGTCTTTGGAAAGAAAGTGTTACCTTGGTGATGTCTTGATTTGTACAGTCTCATAGCCTCAATAATGTAAGCTTGTAAGCTAATAAATTTCCATCTAAAAAGGCCAGCTCATTTTATGGTATCAGCTTTCAGCAGCCTAGCAAATTAAAACAGAGTTCGGTACCAAAAGAATGGGGTGCTGCTATTGCAAATACCAAAAATCTGGAAACAGATTTTAAATTGGGTATTGGGTAGAGCCTAGAAGAATTGTGAGGTGCTTGATGGGAAAGACCTAGAATGCTTTGAAGAGACTCTTGGTAGAAATATGGATGCTAAAGGGACTTCCGATGAGGCCTTAGACAGAAATAATGAGTGTGTCATTGCAACCTGGAAGAAAGGCAACCCTTGTTTTAAAGTGGAAGAGAACTTGGCAAAATTGAGTCTTGATGTCAGATAGCATGCAGAATTTAAGAGCAACAGACTTGAATATTTAGTTGAGGAGATTTCCAAGCTAAATATGTAAAGTACTGCTTTGTTTCTCTTTACAGCTTTTAGTAGGTAAAAATGCCAGAGAAAAAGGATAAGCTGAGAACTGAGCTTCTGGGCAAAAAAGAAACCAGAAACTGATGGTTTTGAAAATTCTGAACTTCTGGAAAATGAATCCCCAGAGAATAGTGGCCCAAGTGAGGCTTTAACTGAACGTGGCAACATTCAATCATTTCAGTGCAAGTCAGGACTGAAGATGGAGATATCCAGAAAAGATCTGTGGAAAGTTCTTTTGCCCAACGATCTGTACCCCGGTGTACTACACACAAAACTGACAATTTTGTCTATGTGTGTGTGAGACCTGTATGAATAGAAACCCTGCCAACCTGGACTAAAAGAAAAAGGGGACAGACTGAAGGAAAAATGACTTCAAAGGCAGAACCATGAAAGCTGAGGTCTGGACAGGAGACATCTCAGATCAATACAGCAAGTCCACCCACGTGGGCGGAAAGTGTGGATGCCCCAGCACTTGGAGAGGGTGGGACTTCCATCTTATTGTCCAGGAAGAGTATTAAAACCCCAGTTGTCTCAGATGCCAAGGGGATTGTGGAGAGGTTGTCCACCTCCCCAGTGTTTGACAAGGATGGAGCTTAAGTCTGCCTGTCTCCCCAATACTTGAGGTGGGTGGAACCTTTCCCCTGCTATTCAGGGAGAGCATGGCTGCTGCACAAGCATTTTGAAAAGGTGGGGCTGCCACCCTATCAGGTCCAGAGGATGAAATATTGTTCCATAGATAATCTTCAGGCCTTGAAATCTAATGGAGTATGCTCTGCAGATTTTTTAATTGTTTGGGAGACATGGCCCCTGTTTTCTTTCCAATTTATCC